>NC_081197.1:33294329-33638079 GCF_902713425.1 Acipenser ruthenus
TTAATTTTGATATACTCTTTCATGATGTCTCAATGATGGCTCAAGTTTTCTATTAACAGCTATGGCAGGAGATTTATGTAACTGACATTTTTTTTTTTTTTTTTTGCACAGCTAAATACAGTGAGTTTCTCTTTGTTGAACTGTGCTCACCCCCTGACGAGCAGCAGCAGCAGTTGCTGAAGAAGCTGATGTGTGAGACGGGCAGGAGAAGTGAGATCCCGAGCCTGTGTGCCGCGGTGCCCTGGGAGGAGGGCCACGCTCTGTTCCAGGGTGTCTCCAGTGACTGCCCCTTCATCTCCTCCTGGTGTCTGAGCCAGGTGCAGGACCAGGAACAGGAGGAGAGTGCCATGACCCCACCCTCCTCAGGCTCTCCACAGGTGAGTTAAACACAGGATTGAGAGGATCAGAGACACATGGCACTGAGTTAAGCACTGAAGATTAGTTCATGTAAAATTGTCCTGGGTGCATCCGGTCCCATACATGGCTTTCTCTGTATTTCTTTCTTTCTTTCTTTATTTCTTAAACAAGCATGTTCGAAACGTTCATCCTCGCTACAGCCATAAATTCAACATGAACATGAAAAAGTAGATCACCATGACCTACATCCACGGTATGCACAGGTAAAAATGTAAGTTTGAAATAGAGACACATGGACAGATCTACAGATACTCTCATGCCTTGTGCATGAGAGTGGTAATAGTAATTGAAATGAACAAAGTTACCAGTTGAAAGCATTTATTATCACTGAAAACTACAAATGAATGGAGGTATTTTGCCTGGTTGTATATACATACATACAAGGTAAGAGCTGTAACTGTTAAGTATGTTTGTACTGTGCCTAGGTGATTGGATTCAGTCGAATTTCAGTTTACAATTGGTTTGGACAGGTCTGGCCATGTGAATGTTTGCATGCACAAAAACGTAGAAAAGACGAAGAAGCTTAATTGGAAGACTTTCATTAGGATTGCCTTTAATAACGCAATTATTTAGGCAATGCAGCTTAGAAATACTTTTGCTTCCTTTTAATTACTCCTGGAATTAGATCTGGATCTCTTCCCAGTCATCTGGAAAACTGTATGGTTTCTGATCTAAAAAAGGAATGCGCTACATCAGCTAGAGAGAAAATAAAGTGCACTGTTTAATCTAATTGAGAGAAAAACAAACTCTCACCAGCTGGCTTAGTGAATTGGGTCAATCCACACTTCTCATTGTTAGTTGGCTAGTTCAGCAAGAAATATGGTTTGTGTTTGTATTAGTGCCTCGTTAAGGGTACCTTTTATCACTGTGTAAGGAACAGCAAAAACAGATTAAATAATTGACAAGTGTCTCAATAAAATGTTAAGTGCGTTGTTTCTCAAGTGCCCTGATTTTAAGAAAAGCATACCTCTGTACTTGTTTTCCCGAAACACCAGCAAATGCTAGTGCATGTTTCGGATTGTACACAGAACTTGATACCTCTTCTGGTATTACTGTCATGTTCACACAGTTATATGTCTTGCTATATGACTTGTCAGCAAGTAATTTTTTTTCCCCCGTTGTTGGTTTTTTTTTTTTTTTTTTTTTTTTTTATAAAGGTTCTGTGAATTATTTTGTTATTTGTATAAACTTTTATTTCAGAGTTCCTGTCATTCCTCGTATGCATTTCCATGTCTTATTTCAAGTGTATTTTTTTATTTTTCTTTATAGTATCCTACTGCTCTGCCACTAGGAGTGAAAAAAATGTTTTTAAAATCGGCACATAGATTTCTATGTAGAGCCTGTTGGGGCTTATGATTGACTGGGACATCCTCCTGCGGCGAATAAAAACTGTATACCACAAACGATCTTTCAGTATCCTATATACTGAAAGATCGTTTGTTATAATATATATATATATATATATATATATATATATATATATATATATATATATTGTGAGCGAGAGTGCTCTATTTTGTAAGACTCTGACTGAATGTGCTATTCTAAAGACTGAGGCGGAAACAGAAATGGCGAACCAATAGGTGAGATTTTATTCACAAAGAAAACAAAAGTAGAGACAAAACTAAATATGAACACCAAAATAAAAACTAACCCAGGTCTGGGCACTAACTCACTTTTTGAGCCCTGATTATTGATTATGGAGTGGCTAATCCACACCATAATAATAAAGAAGAACTGTACACACAAACATAAGGCAATTAAATCCCATAAAGATTTACTTTAAGTCCACTGGTACATGCACCTTTTCTTTTCAGTCTTTTAATTGTCCACACTTGGTACACTTAGTCCAGTAAAAAAAACACAGCATCGCTTTCTTGTTCCCAGGTAACCAAGTTGGCTTGCCAGCAACTCCACCAAGTAAGTACAGGAATATGTATTCAGATTGTAGTGCTTGTACTCACTGATTGTTGTAGCGTTGCAGGTAAGTTTATATCGAGTTTCAAAGCATTGTCTTCAGTATTACTGTTCTGTCCTTTGCGTTGGATTGCGTGCACCAAACGCTTATTTTTTAAACAGCGCACATTGCTGTATTTACGTATTTCACCGTCCTTTGAAGACTGTCCCTTACAGCCTCCGCTCGCTGTGTAACCGTGCCACCGTTCAGTTTAATACTAACAATATTTTCCACTCTTCGGCGTAAACAGGCACGTCCTGCTAGGGTTTTTATAACACTTAAAAAAAAAAAAAACAACCCAACACACCTACTGTCTTTTCTGTGTTGTCCTTTTCTTTTGTTTCCAACCCATATCGTCTTTGCAGGTTATAGATTAATCCAGTCCACTCTCACACTCGTCTCGTTTTTAGATCCCACGTTTTTATAATCCAAGACTCAGGCCTCACTGCCATACCACTCTCTCTCTTGCTACAAAACACTCCCCTTTTTATTACCCAGAATCCCGCCGTTACAGAGCCCCTGAGTTCCAGGAACTAGGGGAATTGTAGTCTTTTAAGCGGCGGACATTTTAAAACAAACAAAAAGAAAATCCTACCTTTTAAAATCTTGTGACAAACAGTACAGTTATCGCTGTCCTTTAAATAGAAATCCCCACTATTTCTCGAGACTAACACCCGATAACCATCTATTTATCACATATCCTTTTCCCCAGCTCAAACCCCCACCCCTACTTCCGATGCATCCGTCTGTAGAATAAAAGGTTTTGTGAAATCTGGAACTTTTAACACAGGACCACTACACAACAGTTCCTTCACCCGATTAAAAGATTTTTCTGTCTCCACAGTCCACTTTACCTTATTTGGTGCTGATTTTTTAATTAAATCTGTCAGTGGAGCTGTGATGGATGAAAAGTCCTGTACGAACCGACGGTAATACCCAGCTAAGCCTAGAAATGCCCTAACCTGTTTTTTATTTTGCGGAACTGGCCATTTTTTGATAGCTTCCACCTTGCTAACTTTACTATACCCCAACCCACAATATACCCCAAATATTTGGTCTCGGACAAACCAAAAAAACATTTATCTGGATTAGCTGCTAGTGAAGCTTCTCTTTGTACAACTGCTCTCTTTGTACAAAGACTTTGTACAACTGCTTGTACCCTAGCCAAATGTTCCTCCCATGTCTCTGAGAAAATCACAATGTCATCTATGTATGCTGATGCATACTTTACATGGGGCCTCAGTATTTTGTCCATTAATCTTTGGAGCGATGCTGGAGCTCCATGTAGGCCAAAGGGCATTACTTTATATTGAAACAGACCCCGGGGTGTTGAAAATGCAGTTTTCTCCTTAGACTCCTGGCTTAATGGAATTTGCCAATAACCTTTAGTTAAGTCTAGTGTTGTTAGATATTTAGCTTTACCCAGCCTCTCAATTAATTCATCCACCCTTGGCATTGGATATGCCTCAAACTTTGATACATTATTTAACTGCCTGAAATCGTTGCAAAACCTCCAAGTGCCGTTAGGTTTCGCCACCATAACAATTGGACTATTCCATGGGCTGGTGGATTCCTCAATTACATCTAACTTTAACATAGTTTCTATTTCTTTGTGTACATCGATCAGTTTAGCCTCAGGTATACGATATGGCCTTACTTTTACTCTTACTCCAGGGGGTGTGATTATTTCATGCTGGGTGGCGGTCGTTCTTCCTGGCAACTGGGAAAACACATCTTGATTTCTTTTAACTAGCTCTTTCACTTCTTTCATTTGCTCCAACGACAATTCTGCACCCATATTTACAGGTGTCTTATTTATTTTACTGGCGTGTATAGTCAATACTTCACGGTCTACCCATGGTTTTAACAAATTGATGTGGTACAATTGTTCTGGCTTATGTTTATTGGGTTGACTTATCCTATAATTCACTGGCCCTACGGCTTCAATGACCTCATACGGCCCTTGCCAGTGGGTAAACAATTTGCTATCTGGGGTGGGAACTAAAACCATGACTATCACCCGGATTGAAAGAGCGTGGCTTCGCCGTTTTGTTATAATTAGTAGCTTGTCTCGTTTGCGCCTGTCTCAGATGTTCCTGTACAATGGGGGTTACTTTTTCAATACGATCTTGTAATTTTATAACGTAATCAACTACATTTTTCCCTTTAGATTTTTGCTCTTCCCAGGTTTCTTTTGCGATATCAAGTATACCTCTTGGTTGTCTCCCATATAAAAGTTTGAATGGTGAAAACCTGGTCGATGATTGTGGGACTTCCCTTATGGCAAACATGAGATATGGTAGCAATAGATCCCAATCCTTACCGTCATGACTAATTACTTTTCTTAACATTGATTTTAGCGTTTTATTAAATCGTTCGACTAATCCGTCCGTTTGTGGATGGTAAATCGAGGTACGTATGGGTTTTATATGCAGCGTGCTACATAATTCTTTCATTAACTGATTAATAAATGGTGTGTCCTGGTCTGTTAATATTTCCTTTGGAATCCCCACCCTTGTAAATACCTGTACCAGTTCTTTAGCAATAGTTTTAGATGCAATATTTCTTAAAGGAATAGCTTCTGGATAACGTGTGGCATAGTCCATAATTACCAGAATATATTCGTGCCCTCGAGCCGATTTGCTCAAGGACCCTACAGGATCCATAGCGATCCGTTCAAATGGGATGTCGATTTTGGGCGTAGACTCTAGGGGCGCTCTTAAATGTGGTCGGGGACTTGCCTTCTGGCATTTTGGGCAAGATTTGCAAAACTGTTCTACGTCCTTTCGGATCCCTAACCAATAAAATCTTTGTACGATGCGCTGAAGTGTCTTCTCCCCCCCTAAATGAGCTCAGAATAAATGGTTGTGTGCTAATCTCAAAACTGAATTCCTAAACTGGCGTGGTACCAGTAATTGTTCTACCGGGTTTTCATTAATAATCGTATTTCTGTAAAGTAAATCATTTTTACTACAAAGTGTTCCTGTGGATTAATGATTGCATTTTCCACCGGTGTTTCATTTACTGATACCACTTGTCGTTTTACATTGACTAATGTCGGGTCATTTTCTTGTGCCCGAGCAAACTGGTCGCTGTCAGGAGAAAAGGATTCATCCCAGTTACCTGCTTCTTCCTCTGTTTCTATCAATGATACTGGTGCTCTTGTTTCTGCTAATATGTTGTCTAAGGTGCACTGTGTTGCCACCCCTTTCCCGACTCGTTTTGTACTCTGTGTGACTAATACGTGCGTGACTGGAGCCCCTCTCCTTTTCTCTCTTTGACGCTGCTTTCTAGTTTTTAATATTTTTCGGGTAAAACTTTCCTCAAAAAAACACTCTGTATTGGCAAAGGGGAACAGTTTTACTACATTTTCTGGAGATTCTATGTCCCTCTCTTGTTTTATTTCGGGATTAACCAATTCCCCGTTTAATTGCACCAAGTCTTCAAACCCTGGAAAATCTCTACCAAGAATTACTGGGTGAGGCAACCTGGGGATTACCCCTACTCTCATCTCTTGTTTTACTTCCCCACAAGCTACGATAACCTGAGTAGTAGGGTAATATTTTACATCCCCATGGATGCAAATAACTCCGGTTTTTAGATTCTTAGTCAATAGGCAGGTGTCTACAAACTCAGGAGACACCAAGGTAATTGCACTACCTGAATCCACAAGGGCGTTAGTTGTGTTCCTGTTAACCATTACAGTGACTAAAAAAGGATACTTCCCTTGGGGTGAGCTAGCCACAATAATACTTCCACAAAAATTATCATTAACATTGCATTGCATTGGTTCCTCACTCTCAGTGCAATTCTTTGCAATATGTCCTAATTTTTGACATTTGTAACACCTGTAATTACTATGGTCAAATCGATACATTCCACTATTTCCCTGGTACCCACTCCCAAAGTCATTGTCTCTGTATTGTCCCTTCACAGCCTGTGACCGCTCCTTTACTCGCTTAAAGCCCTCTGCCTTACCCAGTCTTGGGCTGCTGCGTTGTCTCCATCCTGGGTTGGTAGAGGGTTGCCGAGCCAAATCCTCTGCGGCGAGTTGTCGTTCCACCAAAGCGACATTCGTCAATAGTGGAGGGGTCTCCCTGTCCCACCCATTTTCGCAGGGTTGTAGGCAGTGACCGTAGATAACGATCCATCACTAGTATCTCTATTATCCGGGATGCAGTGTTGACTTCTGGCTTTAACCACCTGTTGGCCAGATGGATCAAATCGAACATTTGAGATCGAGGGCCCGTACCACTGCTGTAGTTCCACACATGATATCTCTGGGCTCTCAAGGCTGCTGTGACCCCTGCTCGAGCCAGGATCTCTGATTTTAATAGTTGTCTGCGTCACTTTGCTTTAGGTCATAATAGGCTTTCTGTGCCTCGCCTATCAAGAAGGGCGCCAGTATCCCAGCCCACTTGACTTGGCCCACCCTTCTCTAGCTGCAGTCCTCTCAAATGCCAGGAGGAACTCCTCAATATCATCTTCCTCTGTCATTTTCTGGATCACGTGTGGATCGAATTGGCACACTGCTGAGTGGCTGTTGGCTCCCCTGGGCCAAGTGCTGCATTGTGGCAGTTCGCTCCTGCCGAGCTTCATTCAACTGCTCCTGTATCAGTTGGTTGCTTTGTTGTGCGTCTGCGCCAACATCTTGAGTACCTCAGTCAAATCCGCCATTTTTCAGTTACTCAATCTTTATAGCACTGGGAGTCTTGGTGGATATGATGACTTAATGTTCAGTCAGAAATCCCACTCTGACACCAAATGTGAGCGAGAGTGCTCTATTTTGTAAGACTCTGACTGAATGTGCTATTCTAAAGACTGAGGCGGAAACAGAAATGGCGAACCAATAGGTGAGATTTTATTCACAAAGAAAACAAAAGTAGAGACAAAACTAAATATGAACACCAAAATAAAAACTAACCCAGGTCTGGGCACTAACTCACTTTTTGAGCCCTGACTATTGATTATGGAGTGGCCAATCCACACCATAATAATAAAGAAGAACTGTACACACAAACATAAGGCAATTAAATCCCATAAAGATTTACTTTAAGTCCACTGGTACATGCACCTTTTCTTTTCAGTCTTTTAATTGTCCACACTTGGTACACTTAGTCCAGTAAAAAAAACACAGCATCGCTTTCTTGTTCCCGGGTAACCAAGTTGGTTTGCCAGCAACTCTACCAAGTAAGTACAGGAATATGTATTCAGATTGTAGTGCTTGTACTCACTGATTGTTGTAGCGTTGCAGGTAAGTTTATATCCAGTTTCAAAGCATTGTCTTCAGTATTACTGTTCTGTCCTTTGCGTTGGATTGCGTGCACCAAACGCTTATTTTTTAAACAGCGCACATTGCTGTATTTACGTATTTCACCGTCCTTTGAAGACTGCCCCTTACAGCCTCCGCTCGCTGTGTAACCGTGCCACCGTTCAGTTTAATACTAACAATATTTTCCACTCTTCGGCGTAAACAGGCACGTCCTGCTAGAGTTTTTATAACACTTAAAAAAAAAAAAAAAACCCAACACACCTACTGTCTCTTCTGTGTTGTCCTTTTCTTTTGTTTCCTACCCGTATCGTCTTTGCAGGTTATAGATTAATCCAGTCCACTCTCACACTTGTCTCGTTTTTAGATCCCACGTTTTTATAATCCAAGACTCAGGCCTCACTGCCATACCACTCTCTCTCTTGCTACAAAACACTCCCCTTTTTATTACCCAGAATCCCGCCGTTACAGATCCCCTGAGTTCCAGGAACTAGGGGAATTGTAGTCTTTTAAGCGGCGGCCATTTTAAAACAAACAAAAAGAAAATCCTACCTTTTAAAATCTTGTGACAAACAGTACAGTTATCGCTGTCCTTTAAATAGAAATCCTCACTATTTCTATCGGGACTAACACCCGATAACTATCTATTTATCACTATATATATATATATATATATATATATATATATATATATATATATTCAGTGCCGTGAAAGTATTTGCCCCCTGTCTGACTTTCTGCATTTTTTTGACACTGAATGTTATCAGATCTTCAACCAAAACCTAATATTAGATAAAAGGGACCCTGAGTGAACAAATAACACAACAATTTGATACATATTTCATTTATTTATTAAAGTTATGCAAACACCCAATTCCCCCGTGTGAAAAAGTAATCACCCCCTTAGACTCAATAACTGGTTACGCCACCTTTAGCAGCAATAACTGCAACCAAACGCTTCCTGTAGTTATTGATTAGACTCTCACAGCGCCGTGGGGGAATTTTGGCCCACTCCTCCATGCAGAACTGCTTCAACTCAGTGACATTTGTGGGTTTTCGAGTATGAACTGCTCGTTTCAGGTCCTGCCACAACATCTCAATGGGGTTTAGGTCTGGACTTTGACTAGGCCATTCCAAAACTTTACATTTCTTGTTCTTCAGCCATTCTGATGTAGACTTGCTTGTGTGTTTCGGATCATTGTCTTGCTGCATGACCCAGCTGCGCTTCAGCTTCAGCTCAAGGACGGATGGCCTGACATTCTCCTGTAGAATTTTCTGATACAGAGCAGAATTCATGGTTCCTTCAATGATGGCAAGGCGTCCCCAAACCATGACACTACCACCACCATGCTTGACCGTTGGTATGAGGTTCTTACTGTGGAATGCAGTGTTTGGTTTTCGCCAGACATAACGGGGCCCATGTCGGCCAAAAATGTCCACTTTTGACTCATCTGTCCATAGAACATTGTTCCAGAACTCTTGAGGATCATTCAGGTGCTTTTTGGCAAACTTGAGACAAGCATTCATGTCCTTACTCTTGGAGGGATTTTGGCAGGACGGCCACTCCTTGGAAGATTCACTACTGTCCCAAACTTTCTCCATTTGGACAATATGGCTCTGACTATGGTTCGGTGGAGCCCCAGAGCCTTAGAAATGGCTTTGTAACCCTTTCCAGACTGATAGGCATGAACAACTTTTTTTCCGGAGGTCTTCTGGAATTTCTTTTGTTCGTGGCATGATGTGCCTCTAGATCCTGTTTGCTGACAACTTCACTCTGATGGTAAGGGTCAAAGTTAGTCAGATTTATATTGGGCAGGGCTGGCCCAAATCAGGCCTGGTTGTTAACCAAAGTATTCAAACAGCTGACCCTAATTATCCTTTTAATTGGGTTGAGTTAACGGGGGGGGGGGGGGGGGGGCAATAACTTTTTCACACCTGAAGATTGCATGTTTGATTACCTTGCACACCAAACAAATGAAAGAAGCACCAAACTTTGGTGTCATTTTTTCTCTCACTACCTCTATATACGACTACAACCCACAAAAAAATCTGACCAAATACAATGTGCAAAAATGCAGAAAATCAGACAGGGGGCAAATACTTTTTCACGGCACTGTATATAAATATATAAATGTATATAAATAAAGACGGCAACTCCCATCAACAAAATCAGGTCCATAGCAGGTATTTAATAAAACAAACTTTATTCTTGCATTAACATATCAAAATAGTGTTTGCTAACGCGTTTTGACAAAACATGTCTTGATCAGAGCAGTTAAAAAGGTGCATCTCTGGCAACAATGGTTAATCATTGGTAATTAAACACACAGTTTTAGTAAGTTTACTTAAATAAATATTCAATGATCATCAATTAAAGTATGTAGTACAACAGAATGACATCATTAGTATTTTACATCTTACTTGAATAAGTTCTACATGTTCATGTAGTTCACATGTACAATCAATATATTAGATTCCCAGTTCATTTACAAATATCTCATTTAATATAAATCTGGTTACAATCAATAAACATACTTAATAAACAATCATCAAAGTGCAACAGAGTGATATCGTCAATTAATCACATATAACGTTCATATATTGCTATAGGTTAGACCCTTAGTTTTATAGGTATAGATTATCTTGTATTTTTTTAATATTCATCTGGATCACTCATTCAAAATGTAACATCATATATAATTTTCACAGATTACATAAACTATTTACATGATCAAGATATAACAAAGTTAACCACATCTGTATTGTACTGTGTATGACCATTGTACATTGGAAAGAAAAAGGCAATGTTGCGATGTTAAACACATTTTTTCAAGCAAGTATCCACAAATCTGTGTTTAATTACCAATGATTAATCATTGTTGCCAGGTGCGGTATGTATAATATGCTCGAGATGCACTTTTTTAACATTTGCTCTGATGAAGACATGCTTTTGTCGAAACGCGTTTGCAAACCAAACACTATTTTGATGTGTTAATGTAAGAATAAAGTTTTGTTTTATTAAATGTTTGTAAATATTAAAATGGGCACACAAGTGCTATAAAACACTTTAAATCTTGTGTCTGGGTCTATTTTAAAGGGGCTACGAACCTTAAAATATTTCACAAGATATAGATCTCTCTCTCTCTCTCTCTCTGTTGCTAAAATGGTCTTGTAATTCTAAACAGAGAACAGTGTAATCAAAGGGCATTAAGTACTATTTACCATTAAGTGCCATTGTTAAAAGGTCTAACCAGTTGAAACTAAAGCCTGTCAAATTACAGATGAAATGCTCTTGAAATGTTCTTGAAAACATGCACTTCTTACAGAAGGAATGGACTCGGCCCGAACCCAGCTACACTCTCTGTCACCGGAGAACGAAGGATACCTACTCTGTTTCAGTTGGTTTGAGACCAAGCAAGTGTTGGAAGGAACACAAGTACACAGGACCATTGACAAAGTTAGTGCTTAACATGGCTCTGTGTTTATTCTTTACAATAAATATATAGGAGATCTGTTGTTTTTGCAAAAAAGCAGGAAAGTAAAATTTATCTTAATCTCTCTCATTTCTAGAAAATCTATGAAACCTGAAAACTGTTTTGCTACATAGTAAAGGTTATGTTGAGAGCCTGTCCATGCAATGTGGATGCATAATACTGATTGTATTTACTTGTTTAAATAAGCACACACAATCTGTAAAGTTTAAGTGTAGGAGCCAGTTGGCAGGTCCCCAGGAGTTTGTGGCCACTTCCTAGATAATCAGTAAACAGAATCAGTCCTAGATGATATAGATTTTTTGTCTATTTATCTCTTTCACAGACTAATTGTGTTCCCTCCCCCTCCTACCAAAGGAGGGATTGCAGTCACCATTGAGGATGTGGAGTGCCTTGACAATGGACAGTTTCTCAATGACGTCATCATTGATTTCTATCTGAAGTAAATATATGCCTTTTTACTTAATGCAAGATTGAGTTATGTATGTGTTTCTGTGTGTTACCAATCAGAATGAATGGCTGTGTGTATGAAAAGGTGGTTGGTGTAGGTTAGACTGAATTCAAGTGATCTGCAAAAAATACAGCGGTGCCCATGTCAATATTCATAATCAATATTTCAATATTCTCTGAAATGTGGAATTTGATTAAGGGGCAAATGCACCAACATAAATAAAGAATAAATAAAACTCAGTTTAGTACTAATCTGGGGTTATGCACCACAAAACTGGGATTAGTAAATCGTGGATTAAGCAGGTAATCCTAGATTTCTGATTAGCAATCAGCATTCAAGCATAAGAAAACATGAAATTCTATTAATTTTACTCATTAAATACTATTTCTTTGCTCAGATGATGTTTAAATGAATTATCAAAAAGCGACAATAGGCCCCCCATGGGGGTGGGGGTGGGGGTTGGTTGACATCTCGTTTTTTTTCCTCCTTAGTCCCCCTTATCCTGTACTATCAGTTTTGAATCCAATTGACGACCATTACGGGGAGGGAGATGAGGAGTATTTCCAGTTGTAATATTGCTGTTTTTCTTGCTGTTTTTCTTGCTTTGGACAGGTATTTAATGATTGGAAAAGTGCCAAATAATGTTGCTGAGCGCACACACATCTTCAGCAGCTTCTTCTACAAGCAACTGACCAGGAAAGACACCCCAAAAGAGGGGGCAGCAAACATCTCGTAAGAAACTGTCAATTGTAGTTTTCCACACACATTTAGATGACAAAAAACACAGAATTAGGGGGGACTTCACTGAAGTTTGTAAAATCTTAAAAGGAGTTGACATAGTTACGCCTAACCATTACTTTAAGTGTCGTACAGAGACCAGGACCTGAGACGACGGTTGGAAATAAAGTGGAGATAGACTTGGGATAGAGGGAAGGAGACACTTCTTTACTCGGAGCGGGGTGAGAGTATGGAATGGGTTACTGAGTCCTGTTGTTAAGATAGAATCAAAGTTTTGAGATCAATTAGCTACTAGGAACTGGATGCATTTTCTTTTGTTCTTTATATATTGCCGCCTCATTGCTGGGCTTTGCACAAACATTTTGGAAAATATTTTTTGATTAATTTTCTTCTCCCGAGTCCATTCTTTTTTTAATTAAAGTAACAATAACAAATGTAATAAAACAGGATGTTTGCATCAAAGAGCTGTGCTCCAGAATTAAAAACAAAAACAAAACAAAAAAAAAACCCCCAGCAAACAGAAAGAGCCCAATGGTGAATGAGAAGGTCATTGTTGTGTTATGTTGCAGCAGGATTGATTGCTATCTGTTTCCTGGTTTTCGTGACGTCCCATCACAGAATTGAAGTATTGCATGTAACTATTCACATTTCTGCACAACAGGGAGTATGGGAGTGAAAATATTTGTCCTTTTAGTCGGCACACAGATATTCTTTATTACCAGGGCTTTGTAAAATCTGTGTCTAACGCAGTTTCAGTGCACTTTGAGGTTTTAAAGGGGAATTTCAGCTTTACAATATACAGTAGATCATCTTTGTTAACAGTTAATAATCTTGTATTTAATTGCATAGTCCCAGTGGAAACACTAATTGCCACAATACAAAATTCAAAATGAAATATATGTTTTGGTAAGAGATACCATGTGGTTACAGAGCTCAGCACAGGAGACACCAAAGAGTGAAAACCTGGACTCGGCATATAGATATCTTTGACAAGGATTTCATCTTTGTACCAGTTAATCAGGAGTAAGTATTTCTTAATTTTAATAGTTAAACATTGAATATAAGAGAGAGGTTTGCACACACAATGTATTGCACTTAAAAGTATTTCCATGCAGGTCTGATGAACCAGTGCATGTACATTTACTCGGAGATGGTTCATTCACTGCCCAAAAATGTAGAGAATCGAAGTAGAATTAGAAAATCACCTACTCCGCACTGTGCTTGTATAAGTTGTGTGAAACTATAAAGCAACAAGTGTCCATCAAAATAGTCTCTCATGTGTTCCTGGAATGACATTTGCAGTAATTTACCACCGGAAAGCACAGCTCTGGTGGCAAGCTGGTATTTATGGATCAAGCCTGCAGATGTGTGTAACAGGCGTGCTACTGTGACCTTCAACACTGGACATGACACACCTGTTTCCACAAGAACAATGTCCCTGGGGCTACACTTTGTGGGCTTAGGGTAGCAAGGCACTCATTTTTTGCCCAGTCCATACATGCTGTGGGTACTGTATGCTGTATTCGTATAATTTCTGTGCATTTTACTAAGCCAAAATAAAACTTTTAATATGGAAGAATCAGAGATAGGTGTGATAGTTTGTGAGCAGATGGAGATATTAAAAAGAGACATTTGAAGAGAAAATTCCTGCTGCTTAATAATATTTCTTTAATTTCTCAAAGGGCACATTGGTACCTGGTTGTAATTTGTTTTCCTGGGATGGAGGAACCAAAGTATGAGGACAGAAGCAACCAGTGCCCCAGGAAGAATGGAGAGAGGAGCAGTTCAGAGGAAGAGGAGGGTACGGCTGCTGGAGGAAAAGCATTAAATGGATTAATGAAGGGGACATGTGAAAAAAGTAGCAGCAGTAACCAAGAGAAAGCAGGTGTGGACAATTTCAACTTGCAAAAGAAAAATGGCCTAGGTCATTACTCTGTCGTTCTCAAGCAGTGTGAGAGTCTGGGGTCATATTCGTAAAGTATTAACATGCTGGTAAATGACTGTCCCACTGATGCTGCATGAATAGAGCTGCTGCATTTCGTATGAATCTTGCCTCTGTATGTTGTGAAGTTCCTTGAAAGCTGAGTTTATTTTTGTATGCAGTACATTTTCTCTTGAGAAAAAAACACAGCATATATGAAATATAGCATGGCTCTCCTAAGCTTTTGCTCCTGTCCAAAAATTGCACCCTGGATTCTGAAATACATTTTGGCTACACTGGTATAGTAAATTGTGAGCCTCTGTTTTGGGATATATGTGGTTTGGACTGAGTTCACAAAGCTGTTTGTTTATATTTCTAATAACTTATTTATTGGTTACTGTTACTTATTTGAGCATGCTTTGTGATGCTGTGTGTTAAGACATTGCAGTACACCACCACAGAAGAGAAAACAATTCAGAGCATTGAGTCCATTTCTTTAATATTAAATGTGTATGCTTTACAGAAATAAATACCGTGAAGTTTAAGTTAACTGGGCACAAAGAGACCGATTTGTGGCTGCTTATTCAAGGTGTTCCTGTCATTCATTTGTGTTTTTAACAGAAAATAATTTGTTCCTCGTGGTTGGAGCGAGTGACAGCTTAACTCATAATATATATTTATCAGTATTTGTGTAAAACATTATTTTTTTTCTTTTAAAGGTAGTACAGAATTTCCCAAAGCTGCATCATCAAGCGTGAATAAATTACAGGATTTACCGGTGAATATAAACTTATTTTTTAATAAGTTTTCTATTGTAACATCACCAATGGCTCTTGAAGGTTGCCCTGCATGATTATAGTTGCATATTTTAGTAGATTTAATGTAACTAAAAGATTATCGAAATATACATACATACATTTTATGTGTATGTCTATGTATAACGTATGCATGCTTGCACTGATTTTTTTTTTTTTTATGTCATTGTTTGTAGGAATGTACAGAAAAATACTGTCGAAGAGCAAAGGTTTATAAAAGGTGAGCAAATCAAACCATCAGTTTTTACAATGTATATAGTAATGTAGGTATAATGGAAAATGCATAATCAGCATGCGTTGTGGGATAGGTTGCAGAACTTCTTAGACCCTCTACTCAACATTAAATGCTGCATAGGGGCCCTCCTAAGGAGGTAAACTGTTACACAAAACCCTAAAACATTTATTTTGGCTGGCCTTTACATATTTGCTCAAGCAAATTTATTTTACTGTTGACTCATAACTGTAAAAACACTCCACCGTGTACTTTTTTTCCCTCCAGGCCCTGTATTCTCATAATGGATTCTCTGAAAGTTTCATCACATGAGCGCACAGTCAAACAATTAAGAGAGTAAGTATGAAATCCTTGGTGGTCCCCAAGTGGCTCACCTGGTAAAAGCACAGCCGCATGGTGTGCAGGGTGAGTCATACTGTCAGGGGAACGCAGGTTCGGGTCCTGGCTGTGCGATAGTCGTCGGTCTTCTCTGGGGATTCTGAAGGGAGCATCGCATTGGCTCTGGTGCTCCCGTTGGTTAGGAAAAAATAATTGGACATTCCAAATTGGGGAGAAAATGTGTCATTGCCTTACATAATATATCCCTGACTACATGGATATAAATAAGACCCCCATTGCATAGCAGTTTGATCCGTTCCTGGTTTAATAGGACACCTGAGCTTGTTACCTATAAACTGACTAATCCGGCTCGTCGTGAAACCAATATGAACTAGGAGTCTTATTTCCATCTCTGGACTGTATTTTGCTTGCATGGGATAATAATGAGTTCTGTGTGTTTTAACCCTTTACAGTCCATTTATTAAGTGCGTGTCAGGTGCGTCAGGTCCAATTTATTATCACGCGCAGTTAATTTTAGACATGCTGTTTTAAAAGTACTTTTTTTCCACAGTCAAATGGGTTTAAAAGGCCCTGCATATCAACAAAGCACTCACTAGGCATCTCCAGCCCCGCCCCACCCGTTCGTTCGCTATAGCTTTCACATGTGCTAAAAAACAAATAATAATAATAATAATAATAGTCGTACATACCAATCAATCATCTCCTGATCACTCGTTTTATCACCAAACGCCTCAATAATGCGAACCAAGTCATTATTTTATTACTATAACATCTCAAAAAAGCTCCGCAAATGTCCGTGATATTCTCTGAGCACTGATGCAGTAGCAGCCAGCTTGTTTCCTTATGGCTGCCGTTATCTGATGCCAGGGGAAAGAATGACTAATCATGAGAGGCGCCCATTTTTTTTTTTTTTCAGCTTGTCTCGGCTCCTGTCGCTCCCACTCGGCCATTGAATGGTTTTCTCGGCTTTTTCTGGAGAAAAAACGACTAGAAACCCGTTTTTTGCGTTTTTTTGATGATGTCGGACAGGGTCCGACATTGGACCGGATAGGAATAATTGCAATGTCGGACCAGGTCCAACATAGGATCGCAAAGGGTTAAATCAATGCCACCTTCCTTCTGGTAGGTACCTGCAGGTGGAATGGGATGTCAAGATGGGGACGCCCAGGAGTTTCACATCAGACCAGATGACAGGATCAAACTGCAGAGTACCGTTGCAGGACAACAGCAGTGACTGTGGGATCTATCTACTGCAGTACGTGGAAAGCTTCCTGAAGGTAAAGGCAGCGCTGTGTGTGCTGTGCTGTTTATCTTCTTAGTTACCATGAGTGTGTTGTAAAATCTACTTGATTTTCTAGCTGCATGCTAGTTTTGATCTAACCCCTTTCAGGTTTTCTTAACCAATAACTAAATCAGGACCTCTCATTGTGTCATCCTCTATATCACTAACTATACCACCTATGCCATAATGGATGTAGCAGCGCCATGATTTAAAATGAATCCAGGTACTGGTGTATAATGGTGTATATCATTTTATAGGTAAGGCTGGCTGGAATTCTTTTACAGCTCTTTTGTTGTTTTGCTCTTGTATTCCAGAATCCCGTAGTCCACTTTGAATTTCCAGTTCAGCTAGAAAGGTGGTTTCCCCGACAGGAGGTAAAGAGAAAACGGGACAGGATTAGAGACTTGATTCTGCAGCTGTACAGACAACAGAAGAGCAGCAGCTGATGAACATGGTGGCTGAACCTTTCACAGACACTGCATAGGATTACCAGAACGCTACTTAACAGATTTAATTTTGTGCACAAACTGAATTGTGTATGTAATGGCCTACATTTTTTAAATGTTTTTGTTTTAAATGTCTACCTTTTTATTAATGGTTATTAAAAACAAACAAATAAAAAAAATGTGTACATATAGGTATAAATATTATAAATAAATATTTAGGATATATATCCGAGTTTTTTGTTTTCTTGTGCCTTTTAAGTTTACCAGAAGCTCTTGAATTTGTTTAATGGATCTTGGTGGTATTTCCTACACCTGTCAGTAAAAAGAAGCTTCTAAGTATAAATGGAACTAATTTATTAGGAATGTGTTCCGGGAACCACTAAAGAGTTCTAGTCTGGATTGTTGAGAAGCTAATACGAGACCAGTTCCGTAGCTTGCAAGTGGGACCGGACACCTTCATCACTGACAATGTCATAAATGATCTTAGAAGCATGCAAGTCCCCTTCCATATGAAAACAAGGCCCTCTAACAGGACACACCGATGATATCCTGTACCGTTACTACACACAAAACTGTGTAACTGTAGCTTAACAAATCATTTCAGAAAGCTTACCTGTTTTACACTTCCATCATCTAAAAAGATCTGAAATGTGCAGTTTTAAAATAAACATGTTTTGAAGCACACATGTAATTCATTTTAAGACATGATTATCTCGTACTATTCAAAGTTAAAGGAATCTCTCAGTTGCAATGTCTTATTCTCAGGTTATTTGTTTGCACTTGCACTTCCTGGGTGTAGAGCATTTCTGAAACTATTTTGTTAGCTTTGATTACTTTAACACAAGTTTAATGAGGTAAAAATGGGAGCATATTCAATCACATTCGAAATATATGATGTGCTTTCAAAAAATGTTCCTAAAGGGTATGGGTAACTTTCTAAAAAATTTGATAAGGAACCCATCACTTTAGTAGAGCTCTCAGAATCATGTCTATACCACATTTGCTGTACGTCTGGCAATGGTATGTGTTATGGGTATTTTTAACATACACTTGGGAAATAATACATTTATTATTCTGAGAGCTCTACTGAAGCCATCAGGATGTGATGACAAGAAAAATGTATTAGTTAATAATTCTGGTATGTCCTACCAATATCAAATTGCCCTTGTGATCACAAGGTAAAAGCTGAAATGTGTACAATGTAATGTATTTTATCTATAGACCTTTGTTATATATATATATATATATATATATATATATATATATATATATATATATATATATATATATATATATATATATATATATATATTCTAATACAAATAAAAGGATGGTAGGCTCAGCCTAAAAATCAAATTTCTGCATATACACTATATATAGCACCAAAATATATAGACAATTGAGAAACAGATGTCCCCTCCATTTGAGTGTTGTTTAAATCTAGATATAGGTGCATTTCAGCAGTATAGATATGCTAAATAGAAACCTGTAAAATATTAGATGTTTTGTAATACTTATGATTGAGCGCATGCAGCTAATTAAGTAATATATCATTTAATATTTTTTGATTGAAGAGGTCACAATGGGGCCCCAACTACAAAGTGATGGGGAACTACTGTGTTCACATACAAGTAGCTCTAAATATGTCACTAAATATGGTGTCTAACTACATTCTAGGAAGGAACAAAATGGTAGCTGTGACCAAAAAATTGAACATTTCTTGTCAGCAGCAGATGTCAGAAGAAAGTACACATCTTGAACCACTGTTTCAGTTTGCCCTTGAGCATAAAGGTGGTTCGAATCAAAGTGGCCTAGCTACTGTAGTGTTAAAGCTGCAGTAATGAGAGACCTCAGTGGTAATATGTCAGAAACATACCTGAAGATCGCCCGCTTACTCTTTCTTCTGCCTCTTATAGTTTTACATCAAAGTTCTAAATTAGCTTTATTTGGTAAATCTTGCAAGTTACGTTGGCTAATATACTTCATGTTTTTACCTTTGCAAATGATACAATATGATTATTTATTGATATCACTGTTGATCACATCTTACAATGTTCCTACAGGAATAGCACTAGTCATTCTCAATTCTCAATTCTCAATTAAAAGCACCAAGCATCTTTCACATAGGGTAACAGTGGGTTTATGAAGACTAGAAAGACAGAATTCTCATTAGGAAATCACTAATTGGCTGCTGTAATGTATTGGGTAAAAAGACTGAGCTCAGCTGTCAATGAAGATAAGAGTAAGAAACTGGGAACATATGGTGGCAAGTAGATTGTAGATTGTTGATATTCAGCACTGCCACTTAAGTATGCCTATCCAAGACTACAGCGAATATAAGGACTTTATCAGGACCCCCATTGGTTGTAATGAGATTAAACTCAGGATCAGAATGTGTAGTTTATCTGAAAGTAGCGTGCAAAACACAAATGTTTAAAGTGGCCTCTGTTGCCATTGAAAGCAATTGGTTTAATCTCAACCATAATGGGTACTTGTTTACATTTAATGCCTCCAAGAACAGTAGAGTCAGATTGTAATAAGGAAAGCATTAGTCAGAATGTTTGTGTAATTGCCCTAATGACTTAGATTCTCATAGTTTTACCTCAAAATTGGTTTAGTGTTTGAAGTTTTGGGAAGAAGAATAACGGACAGCAAATTATGAGCTAAGACTATAAGTAACTAAGGGTTGATTTGTTCAATTTATTCCTTGGCCACCCTTAGACTTTATTAGAACATTTTAAATAGTTGGTGCAATCCAGGGAGATTCTCCAGTGCTGTAAAATGTTCTAATGAGATACAGTAGTGGATGATTTCATAGGTTGATCACATTGACCCCTAAGTCAAGGAGACACATGTTTTGACTAATAGCATGAGGTGATTGTTTTTATATTGCCTTTACGTGTATAGCTGACTTGTGCATTAAGTCTGTAAAGAGACGTTATTCATGGTAGATTCTTCTATTATGATTATCAAAAGCACAGAGTAAAATTGGCTCAGTAGAGGGGTATTCCTAACAGAGAGGGAGATCTGGTAAAATGGACCCAGTAGAGGGGTGTTCCTAATAGAGAGGGAGATCCAGATAGTGTCCAAATGGAAAGGGATTGACACAGCGCGGTCTTGTTGTCTTACTGGTCTTTATATTAAACTGGTCACAAGGAGGCAGCTTGTATAGCAATTGGAAGGGTGCACATTAAGTCAAATAGACAAATACTTAAATTAGCCAATTTAGTCCCATAATTAGAAATATTATGTCAAATTGCTATTCCATGCATGTGCTTTTTGAATGCAAAGAAAAGGATCACAAGGAGGCGTTAAATCATGAGTAGAATAAAATATAATAGACACCCAAATAATATATTTTGTTAAACAATTACTTTAAACACCTTCATTTAACAACATTTTAAGAAATGCAACGTGTCATCAAAATCAGAATAGCGGTTTCCAAAACAAAGCCTACACTGCTGGCAATGCATTGCATCAATGTTGCCAATGAATGTGAAAAGAGAGCTGAAATGCAGGTAGAACGGGATATTCCTCGTGGTTAACATTTTATTTATTTATTTATTTATTTATTTATTTATTTTACTTTTGTATTACACAACATCCAAAAATCAGGCTTTCATGTCCAGAATCTTTGGAATTAAAATGGGTAGAATGTTCAATGTTCTTTGTGCTGCCATCAAACAGGCTCTGCTAATATGTCGCACGAATGGGTTGCACTTGCACAGAAGTGGATCAAATGTGTAGGATATCTGCATAAGAACTGACTTAGCCTGTGTCTTATTAGTTTACATACTTTGAGTTTCTTTGAAATGAAACAACAACAATCCAATCAAGGCTCTTTGGAGTAGCCCTGCTGCCGAAGAAAGCACACATGGTAATGTTTGCCTTGTTTTACAATGACAAGGTTAATCACTAAGGTGAGCTGGGTCGCAAGATTATCTGTACTATAAACATAACAAGGGTAATAGCACGTCTGGCAGGCTGCTTTTAACCTCCAAGCATTGCGTTTGTGTAGGCTTATTTGAACTGGAACTCAACATGTGAGCATGCGTGCAGGTACGCTCTAAATGTTCCCTTTCCTGATCACGAATGAGTTGACGTGTCTGTTGCCATACATCTTGGATAATCGTTGTATGCATTTTAAATAAGTTATTGGGTCACCTTTCAACATCTTGACCACCATACGAACATCTGACTTCTATTAAGTTTGTGATAGATACATGCTTATGGTAACAATTTCTTCAACCCATAGGTGATGATACACTCGAGGTGCTCTCAATGACAATACAATATGTGTTTAGTATAATGGTTCTTCCACCAATTATACATTCAAAACATATACAGACATCAGAGAAGGGTGCTGTATATAGGGCAGCAGTGTGGAGTAATGGTTAGGGCCCTGGACTCTTGACCGGAGGGTTGTTGGTGCAAACCCAAGTGGGGACACTGCTGAGGTACTCTTGTACAAGATAATTTACCTAGTGCTCCAGTAAAAACCCAACTGAATAAATGGGTAATTGTATGTAAAAATAATGTGATATCTTGTAACAATTGTAAGTCACCCTGGATACGGGCTTCTGCTAATAAATAAATAATAATAATACTCTTTGTTGGTGAACCTATCATGTTCTGTACTTATTATTATCTGTAGTAGTAGTAATACAGCAGTAGTACAATTAGATAATTAGGAAATGGTTTACTTCCCAACTACAAAATCGAATGCATTTAAATTACAAGATTTATCACCTGCATTTAATTCAAATGAACCCAGACGTTCAGACGAGTTGAGTGTCGCCAATGCAATAGTCTATGCAATAGTTTTCCACAAATGCATTTTAACTATCTTCGTTTAGCCTGTGTGTGTGTGTGTGTGTGTGTGTGTGTGTGTGTGTGTGTGTGTGTGTGTGTGTGTGTGTGTGTGTGTGTGTGTGTGTGTGTGTGTGTGTGTGTGTGTGTGTGTGTGTGTACAATGGAAAACGTAAGCATCAACTTGAATGTATTACCCAGGGGAGTTTTGACACTCCGCATTCCAACAAGTAACATACTAAATTTCAGTTACAGCAATTACTTAATTGTATTTTAAGCGTCCTTGTGCAATCGGCAGGTTTGTTAACTACATGACGAGCTACTTTAAAGAGATTAGCAAAGAGGATTAAAGTTAAAAAAAGAAAAAAAAATCTAGGCAAATCCCACATGCCTGCTGTATCCGCGGAGCTGTCTTTCAGCACCATTGGCGTTACTTTGCATTACTCAAACGCATTGAAATACGCATCAAAGCTAGTGAAGCGGTAAGTTAAATTAAATGTGCGTAAATATGTAATGGAGAATGACTAAATGTACCAAATATGCCAACATGATTATATATATATATATATAGAGAGAGAGAGAGAGAGAGAGAGAGAGAGAGAGAGAGAGAGAGAGAGAGAGAGAGAGAGAGAGAGAGAGAGAGAGAGAGAGAGAGAGATGCTTTATGAACAAGGACATTAAGCCATGCTGCAGTTACTTTATCTTTTAGCCTCTTCTGCTTGTTTTTTCAGGATACAAAATGCTGGATTTTTACTGGAAAAGTTTTCTGTGTGTCTTAGTTTTCATCGTAACGAGAGGAACTCTTCAAGCCAGCACGGGTATTATTATTATAATTATAATAATAATAATAATTATTATTATTATTATTATTATTATTATTATTATTATTATTATTATTATGTGTGAGTCTACGTGTATGCAGTATTATATATTAAAAACACCACCGCTGCGCTGACTTGGGAGGGGCGAAGATGAACACACGCTGTCCTCCGAAGCGTGTGCCGTCAGCCGCCCGCTTCTTTACACTCTGCAGACTCACCGTGCAGCCGCCTCAGAGCTACAGCGTCGTAGGACAACGCAGCTCTGGGTAGCTTACAGGCAAGCCCGCAGGCGCCCGGCCAGACTATAGGGGTTGCTGGTGCGCGGTGAGCCGAGGACACCCTGGCCGACCTAACCCTCCCTCCCCCCGGGCGACGCTCGGCCAATTGAGCGCCGCCCCCTGGGAGCTCCCGTCCACGGTCGGCTGTGGAATAGCCTGGACTCGAACCGGCGACGTCCAGGCTATACAGCGCACCCTGCACTCTAGCGAGTGCTTTTACTGGATGCGACACTCGGAAGCCCAAAAACATTGTTTTAAAGCTGTATCATGTTGTCAAAGAATACAAATTAATCGTGTTTACATGGACAACAGTCCAGTTTAATAACATCATTTTATAAATTAAACACACTTTAGTAAATTGTACTTTGGCATGAAGACTATATAAGTGCTGTCCTCATGTGGCAATATATAGCCTATGTAATGGTCTATTCTTCTGTTTCAGACATCAGTCCAGAAATACCTGTACAGCAAGCACAACATGGGCAGCTCCAACTGACAGGAATTTTGGAAGGACTTGTTCCATTCCCTGATTTAAAATATAATGCGAATAAAAGCGCAATTCCCAGAAGAAAACGCAACGTGTTGTTTCCCAGTGGAGTTAAAGTTTGTCCGCATGAAACTGTTCAACAGGCAATAACAAACCATTTGAAATATTTCAAACTCGGAGGTAAGGGATCAATGCATCTTTTTTTGTTGTTGTACAAAATACAATCGATATGGTTAAGATCTTTTGGGGCGATTTAAACTTGATTTATTTATCTTCAAAACTGAATGCAGACCAGTCTGGTTTTCAATGCAATGACATGTGGTACAGGACATGGTGATACTGTGTGGTTGACGTTACAAATCCTACAAAACGACACACATGCTACATTAATAAGGAAACACTTAAAAGAAGTAACCCATAGTTAGCGTGTTTAATACTTCATGTACGTAATTTGATTCTACATCATGTGATTAGCTCACTGTTGTAGATAGTGTATTTGTACACTAGATTTAGGCCTATAAACATTGTTATAGGCCTATAACCTGAACTCATCAGTGAAACTGTATCTTAAACTCGTCAATGTAATTTACAACACATTGGGAATTATGTATGTATTATATAATATTATAACTGGGAGTAACAAAGAGATGTTGTCAGAATCCTCCTACTGGAAGTTATTGCATTGCTCTTTTTAAATGTCTATTTATTCTTTAATTTAAAAAATAAGTATAAACAAGCAGGTCCTTTTTTTTTAAAGAATGCAGTCTTTATTGATGTTAAAGATCAACAATTTGATGTGGACAGTTAAATGTATGTGTATTCAATATTTCCATTAAAGCAAGAAACTTTTAGGGTGCGTGAGGTGGAATTTAAAGATCCAGAAATTCTGGGAGGAAACACTGGAGCCGACTGGGGAAAATGGTTTCCAAAACGGTTGGTTTTGAGTTAGTTGTTTAGTGTGAGGTCACTAGAGTGCACTCTAGTGGTTGGGAATGAAGTTCAATGTATAAAGGTGCTGGGATAGGGCAGAGTGTTTGGAGTTGAGGATGAATAGGCTGTGTCACAGTCAGTGCTATAAGAACTGTATCTCTCCCTAGCCAGGGTATCCCTGTATTATAAATTGTTATTAAACTTTCTTCAGCCCCAAGCTTCCAGTCTGGCTCAGCAATATTTTCTTAAATTGACAAATACTTAAATCAATTAAATATAATTAGGGCAATTGCATTCAACTTAATCATTTAGAAACCGTTTGATAAAATGCTGACAATTTCCCCATTTTCTTTCCTATATGCTATATATAACTAATAAAAAGCTTTTTTTGTACTGAAAGTAAAATGGTTCTTTTAGGTCTAGTCAGGTACACCTGTAAGTATGTGCTCAAGCTACTGGACTAGTTACTTGTTCTGATATTGTAGGTATAGAGCAGTATCACCCCCCCCCCCCCCCCCCCACACACACACACAGACTAAATGGTGCAGGGAATGTGTGTCTTTGCAAAGTAACCTAAACCTTTCCTTGGTTGACGTATTTAATGTGTTTTACAGTATCCTCTTGGGTCCCTGTATTATAAGAAGAACTGACTTTAATAGTGAAAGACGAGACCCTGGAGCAGAGGGGCAGTGAAATAGATCTTTCTTTTCTACCCGAACAAATGAGCAGTGAGAAGCTAAGCACAAGGGATTCACAAACAAAAGTCTTTAGAAACTGAGGAATTACAGTAGTACAAAAAGCTATATCATTTTATTTAGTGTTAGATTTCATCTCTAAATGGATGATGTCATTTTCATTCATAAACCATACACTGCATAATTTGTCTGGTGAACCTAGAATGTGTGATGCCTCTGTTTAAATGGTTACTACGTCCCAGCAACAAAATAACTACTCTGTGATTATAGGAATCAGACCTGTCCATTTAATTGATCCAGGGACTACTTAAAGGTTACCATAAGGAGGGCATTTGCTCAATAAACCCAGTTATGGCCAGCGAGCCTCACTGTGCACCAGTCATAATTTGATTTAATTAGGAATTAGCCCAACCATGATCCAGCCTTACATTTCTAGTGGCATACTGCTCTGGGAAAAGAGTGGATGAGCGGAGATTTGAACCCACAACCACACTGTAACAGCCAATTAATGTGTAGGTGCTGGTAGCCAAGTGTAAACCAAGTGACCTATTTTGATGGAAGTTCAAAGGCAAATTATCAGCAGCTACCGACACCAATAATAAAGCACAAAACCCCAACCCACAAGCAGATGAGAACTTGAAGCATATACGGGGGCTTCTGTAAGTAAAGGTCAGTATATTAGTTCTAGAAACAAAAATGCTATCCCTCTTCCATAATTTTAATATCCGGTATCTTTTTGCTTACACATGAACCCCTGGTCATAAGAATACAACAAGTGATCTGGTACAGACAACATGCTATTCTGAATGGTACCTCTCTGTATTCATTGTCTTCTCTTATCTAGTGTGCCAAGAAACTGTGTGGGAGGCATTTAAGATCTTCTGGGGCCGACTTCCTGAACGGGATGAGTACCAGCGCTGGATGAAGCTCTGTGAGGACGGGACCATGAGCATGTTTGAAATCGGCACCAGCTTCAGTCAGTCTGAGGAGCACCTTCTTCTGGTCCAGAATGTAAGTTTACTGGCCACTATTCTCCATGGTTTTACTATAGATGAATTAGAAATATTCTCTGTATTTCATTTTGAATTTCTGTAGTATGGTTTTTCAGTTGAGTTCAAAGTGTTTCCAAGATTCTGAGTAAACAATTCATAAATAATGTAAGGATGCAACGTACATGGCCTCCTCTGTGCATTAATAAAGACAAATATATATATATATATATCTTCTGGCTGGTTCATAGTTTTCAAAGTTAAAGCCACAGAAACAAAAAATATGTAAATGGTGCTTTGTATATGCAGATGTATGTAGATAAATGAAGTCCAATTAAATTCTCTACACATTAATAATGCTCATTTATTTTTTTCAGCGATTGTCGTTGATGTCACAAAACAGGTAATGAGAACTCTATATGTGGTCTTTTCCCATAATTGTACTTGTTCTGGCAATATAAGTGAGATCTATTTCAATGTGCTCTCTTTCACCCAGCCCTTGCCCTGATGGTTCATGCAGGTATGTGAGACTGCCTTTTTGTGTTTGTTTTGTTTTTGTGATTTTAAATGGCATAGCTGTCTGTAGTAACAAAACCAAAAGTAATGCTTTTTATTAATCTCATAACTGTATGTTGTAGAGGGTGTGTGACAGTGGCCAAGCCATGAGCACAACATAACTGAAAGGCTTTGATTTAATTTATTTCAGTTAGACTACAGAACTGATTAAACTCAACAGACATAATATTAAGCAAAGTGATGGTTCTGGCAAAGAACTCACTTTAACCACAGATCAAATCATGTGAACATCAAGCATATATCTTCCAATATCAGATCAAATCGTGAATCCAATAGCTAGTATCTTATTTGTCCTTTGATAAACAATACGTCCAATGATCGACATGGAAAGGATTTATATCTTACCTCAATCCATTACGTCCCTGCAGTGCACCAGAGTTTGCCTCCTCCTCCCTAGCCTCCCTAGCCTAGCCTCCCCAGCTACCCTGGCCCCCTGCTCATGGCTTCCCTACGGTCAGCCTCTTCACTTATCTGCAAGCTAATTTATGGACATGGCTACCTCGAAAGGCAAGGCCAAAGGCCAAAGAATGTAGTGTAAGCTGTATAATGTAGTCGTGTTGTCTAGTCTATGTTTTAATAAATAAGTTTCCTGACTGAACTTAAATGTGGAGCCTCTTATGAAGGGGGGCCTGGTTGCAACTGATTGGTTAATGTGGGACCAACAGGGAAGTGTTTCAAGATTATTGTGCAAACCATTAAGAAGTTTAAAAGTGCAACAGCATGTTCAAATTAGAGGTCTTCATGGGTCTACCCGGACCCGAGGACCCAAGACCCGACCTGTACCAAACGGGTTTTTGGGTTCAGAATTGTCATGCAACATCAGGTCGGGTTGGGTTGGGTCTGATTTTGTTTACTCAGTAATACACAAACTGTTGATTGCTATTAAAGAGGCTCTCTTTGGTACTAAAAATCATTGTTTATAATTCATGTTGCGTGGATTGGCTTCCCCCAGTAGCACATGACATGGCTTGCAGAGCGCAGCAGCAGCAGACACGTGACCCATATCGAAGGTGTTTCTTTTAGATCATTCTTAAAAGTCAGAGTAATGGATTTGTTTATGAAGGACGTGAAAGAAAAACGAATTCCATGAACAAAAGCGCACAGAAAAATGCAAGTCTGCGGTGTGGGAATCATTTGTTGTTATTGTGGCCAAAGAAGGAAAATACATTTTGCAAAACACAAATTTTACATCTCAATTCCATTTGCTCTTGTGTTAAGTTTGTAATAAAATCACGTAGTTACGAGATCATACTTCAGTTCATTTGATTTTCAGATAATGTATTAATCTTTGTATCTTTTACACAAACATATTATATATTTAGTTTTACAGATTTCCAGCTTGACTGGAAAAAAACACTGCTTTAATATTGTATCTAGTCAGTGCATATACTAAGCTGGGGAAAGGAAAAGTGGGCCACTCTTTTTTCGGGCCGGGTTGGATCCGGATATAATAACAAGAATTTTATATCGGGTCGGGTCGGGTAAATAATTGTTGGTTCGTGGTCGGGTCAGGTTGATTAATTTGGACCTGTGAAGACCTCTAGTTCAAATACAGGTGCATTAACGGCATGTAGTTATGCTGTATTTAAGCTGTAGTTACCATGTATAAAAATGTACTACATGCATTCTGTGATTGTGAGCATGGAACTCCATAGATGAACAAGACGTGTAACAGGGTGGAGGCTGGGTGCGAACCACAAAACCCAGCAAGCGACCGTCTAAACCACTTTGCAACAGAGCCAGGCTTCTCTGCAAGTGTAGTTATAGAGCTTTTAAGCTCTCACAGACAAGGGTTCAGGAAAATGTGGAACAGCAGTCCATACACAGCCCTACCTGTTACACATACCTTTAATAAAGTACATTTCCTGGTCATATAATTTTGTTGTAAGTACAGGTATTACATAATATGACAAATGTGTAAATACAGTGTAGCTGCAGTGTAGTTAATGTACCTGTATTTTAAAGTGTACAGTATCCTCACTTTCTGTAGAACCATATTTTTTATAAGGTCTGTCAATAAGTGAAGATAATAAAATATTAAGTAGGAAAGAAAGAATTAATCTGACAGAAAAAATGGATAAACAAAAATGACTCTATATATAAATAGAGAGAGAGAGAGAGTGAATGGAATGGAACCAAGCTTAAACTTTTCAGATAGTAGACGTCAGAGCTTTAATCCAGTTAATTGGGATCTATGAGGTTCACCTCTGTCTGACTGTAACTTATTCATAGCTTAATGCTAATTGATATCCTCCTGAAAGATTAAAAAAACCCACTGATTTTAGAATCAATGCATTTATACTCCTCCCTGTTTCTGCCACCCTTTTGTACAATCTCCAGTCAACCCACTAACCTGTGGCATCTCTTGTGCAGGTAGGAAAACATAACTAACATCTGGCTCACAGAGTTGCTACTATCGCTCCAGCCCCTCAATAAACACCAGATTCTTGTAGACCAATCCCATTGCAGCATATACAGTGGTAGCCAAAACCAGCTATAAAATTTCACCATGTGCCTTTTAGCAATGCTCTGACAAACTGCACGAGTGGCCTCAGCGCTTCCTGCTGATTTGTTGAATGCATTTTCTGCTCCCATTTTCCACCTGTAATCAGAAAAAACAGGATTGCAAAGCTGTCACATGTTTGCGTTGTCGCACAACGACAGTATGGTGACAGGTAAATGGCTACCACTGTACAGTGGGGAAATTCACAAAGTCGTTCGCTCAAAAGAGTAAGGAGAAAAACACCCATTAAAGCTGCAAAACTGAGTCATTTAATTCAAGGGCTCATAAGATGTCTATTTCTAGTTTTGTAACATTAAAGAGTATTTTTCTCTTTTTAGAGAAACAATGTGCACAAGGACACTTTGTAGTGGAAGGGTTTGTGAATTTCCTCCAGTGGCATAAACATGTGCTTGACAGCTGTGGCTGTAGCTAGTTTCGGCTACAGGGTATACGTAGAACTATCAAAAATTAGAGAAGGTTGATTATTACTCTTCATTTCACCAAAAATAGTATATAGCCCCATTGTATTGCCATTGTAGTGCCACTACATTGTTATTGAAATCACTTGGTCAGGGTTTCCAGAAGCTTAGGAATGCTTTCAGAATGCTTGGCTAAGCTTTTTTACCATGCTTAAGCTTGGTTTTAGTTTTTTTTTTTTTTTTTTTTATATTACCGTGGTGTACAGTAGCATGGCAGAGGCATGGAGCCGTAAAACAGAAAATCATGTCATGTGATCTATAGTGAGCATGTGGCTGCTCTGCAGATTGCTCTTTAAAAGTTGAATGGTGAAGAAGTACAACAGATAAAAACAAAAGTTCCAATCCTTCAGGGTGTGTTGGAAAATTACCACAATTACATCCCAGTCTGAGTTACTCCTGGTTTTAGATCCCAGCCTGAATTATGAAACAAGCTAAGGTGTTCACAGAACTGCCTGTCAGCTATTGAAGTTCATAAAAAAAGATAAATCGGTTGCTAAGTAAAACTGTTGGAAATGCATGACCTACGTTTCCTTTCGCAAAACAACTGTGTTCCTTGGTTAATAATTAGTTTGAAAGTACTTGTGTGGACAGTTTTTTCCCATTAAGATGAAATCAGAATCCAGAGATCTTATTGTAGTATCACAGGTTTGTTTCTAGAATCCTTTTAAATATTGAATAGGCTACAAATATTTCTCGCGACTTGAAAATGTAGCCTCGCAATGAGCCCTCTAGTGGTGACTAAAGAAAGTGACACATTTTTGTTTACACCCTAAATAGGCCTAATGTTTTTTTTTTTTTTTAATCTCTTTCCAGCACACAACCAACAGCCTCTACGGCTGAACTTGACAATACTACTCGAAGAGGTTGGTGCAAATCTTTAGTTTTTTTTTATAACTTTATTCCACTACAGGTGATCCCAATAGGTTGCTATTATATATTTTCTAGTGAGAGGGATATTTATCCACAACATCTAAATGAGCTGCAAAAAGTGATTATAAATAATTTGCTAATATAATGTTTTGCATGACTAAGGTTGAGTTGAAAGCAATTTAATATCTAGTCTGATCTTTCCAATCAGCAGCAGATCAATATCAATGAGATCTCACAGTACGAATTTGAATACTTCATAACTCCAGTCAAAGTGGCAGACTGTTAGCACAGTCCAGGACAATTTGTCTAGTGAGTCCCTTCTGGTCTTGGGTACATCCCAATAGATTTCCATATAAGAAATGTTTTAATTACTGGTGAAGCTATTTAATTAGTGAGCTCTATTTTTTTCACAGTAAAAAAATGCTTATTTTACTGCATTTATCGGTCTAAAAATAGCAGGCTATTTCATGATTAAACATAATATTTATTAAAGCAGAAAAAATGCCGTTTTTTCAAAATGAAGCATTTTCCCTAGAGTAGTTATATAACAAACGTTCCTTAATATTTAAATTTCTTACCTGAAAAAAAGTAAATGCTAAATTGTTGAATATTTCGTTTTTTGATGTCCATCTTTTAAAGACATTCAATTTTCACCATCGGTGAATTATCAAACAAAATAAAAACATAAATACATTTAAAAATAATAACAGACATGTGAAATGTCCCATTCTTGTACTGGACAGAGCGATTTGTAGCAAAAATATTTTCGATCTTTGATGCAGCTGGTGTCTTTCATTGAAGACATTTAAAGAAATTGTGCAGCTCTATGCAGTGTGTTCAATCATTAACCGGAAGCAAACTGCCAGGTTCTTAAGTGCAGTGTAACAGGTAGTGCGTCAATAAGGAAAACCTTTGCTGGATTTACTTTTAAGTGATATAAAATATGTATATTTACACTATTCTTTCAGAAATGGGAATTTTCACGGGGAGCTACATATTACACAGTAATGGGTACATTTCACGGAAATCTGTGATAACCGTGAACAATATACAGCCTTACTAATTAGTTATAGTGGGGTTGTCTTTTTGCAAAGTGAGTACTGAAAGAGTGTATATGCTTTCATTGTATTGTAACTGCACTTGTTTTTGCATGGTAGGTATATATTTTCTAGTGGCCCCCGTGCCAAAACTGAGTCTTCTCATTTCTGAAGCTCAGTTCTGAGCTCTAAGTGCTAGGCCATCTCTGGTCATATATCTTGAACAAGTCCAGCAGCTATGGCAGACAGAAATAGTTTGTAATCCGGATTAGCGACACTCTCTTGTTGCCGGTGCTGCAGGGTTTACCTAGTCTGCAGAACGGAGGTGGCTGATAACTTCATGTTTCACCTCAGAGCATTGAAAATGGTCTCTCATTTATGGGTCCAGTTATAGCCAGGCTGGATGATAAACAAGCTTTAAGAAGTTGTTATAAAAAACTTAAAGTGGTTCTAACTAACAAAATAATTTTAGAAATACTACCTGTAATGCACATGCAATAACGATATACAGTAGGTCTCCCATGTGCAATTTGAAAAGAAACACATGTTATACCAAGCGTGCATTTTCAATGTAAAACATTATACCTGGTACTACTCTGGATTAAAGAAAGTTCTAAGTTTCTGGGCCTTATTCTCAGGAAATCTGTAACACTTGCACTTCCTGGATCCTTTCTCCTCAGCAGGTCTTCAGGTTCAAAGCATCATTAAAGGAAGCTGCTGGTTAGTAGCGGACAGGAGAGAAAGCCCTGAAGGGATGACGATCATTTTTCTCCAGGTGAAATGACCCAGGAAGTGCAAGATAATCTGAAAGAATATTTGGCAAAAAGACATTTCTTGAACCTCATGTAGTACCACATTTCATGCTTTAAAATGAAAACACATGTTTGCTAAAACATGTTTTTATTTACAAACCGCACATTTAAGACCCATATTGGGAATGGATGTGCAAGATGGGGAACATTTATTGAAATATTTTGTTAGCTACAGTCACTTGACTATAAACTGGCTAAATCCGATTTACATAAAGGAAGTGACTGAATCACGTAACTTCAATGTACCAGTAATTGTAACACTATTTTCTGTCAGATCATATATCAGTTTAAAGAGACAAAGGCTGTTTCATTTAAGTCCAATGGCAAGTTATAAAAAAATAAATTAAATCACTTGCTTGACAAACAAATGCAACATTATTTGCTTTTACGAGAAGCAATACATCTTTGGTAACAAAGGTGGACAATCACCCCGGCCAACAAAACAGTATTTGTTTTTCTCGTCAACAAAGGCCCTTAGATCTCTGGCCAGCAAATGCAGCTGAATTAGAAGCAACTCTCTCTCTGGATTTAAGGATTCAGTTGGGTGTATCACTACCAGCTCCACCATAATGTGTTTCTGCCTCCAGACGCAGCAGCAAATGTTTCTCCCACGCAGATGGTCTCCGTTGAAACAATCCCGTCCAGTGAAGACAGTGTAAGTGAGGAAAATGAAAGTAGTGTAAGCATCAGGTTTCATTCTTCGTTGACCTTTGTTTAACCCTGTAGTTAATGCAATGTAGGAATGGACACACATTTATATGTCAACTGTGTGGCCTCTTTATTAGGACCTGTGCCTAATATAGGGTTGGCCCACCATTTTGCCCGCTCACATTCTTGACACAACATGGCATAAACTCCACAATGTCCTGAAAGGAGTCCCGAGGGACGTCATTAAAATTTCCAGCAATTGGTAGGCAGAGGATCGTAATGATAAATATGCCGTTCAAGCTGGATTGAGATCTGGGAATTTTGGCGTCCAAGGCAGATACCCGTAGTCTGTTCCATTTGCACATAATTCTGGCATTATTGTCATGAGAGTAGTCATTGTCACCAGGGTACAAGTGTGGCATTGTTGGGTGGACTAGATTGCAGCGATGCTTAAGTAAACTGGCATTCATACCAGCAGAACATGCCTCACACCAGGGCGATGCCAAATCCAATTGGGTAGACAAACAGTTTACCAGCTGGGTGAAAACAAAGTCCCAGCCATAGCAATAGCAGTCTCAATAGATAATTTTTATTATTCAATCTTCAAACATACCAAATATGACAGTGACTTCTTCCCTGGTCCTTGAAGACCAGCCTGTGATCCAGTACGAAGTTCTCCTTGCTAATTCTTGTCCTCTTCTCAGATCACGAACGAGATTGTAGATGTCACAGAGAGACCAGTGAGGCCCGTTGCAGAGCAGGTGGTGGAGCTGAGTATTCAGCTGACAGGAGAGAGTTACAGCGAGGATCTGGAGAACCCTGACAGCGTCCGCTTCCAGGACCTCACTAAGCACTTCATCTACGAGGTACAGCTTTGTAAAAATCTCATTTGTAGTAAAAAAAACAAATAGCTACAAAACTTATTAAGGGTTTTCAGTCTCAATATTAAGATTTTTCAACCATCAGCATATCATTTACCATTTTACAAAGTGTAGTTCATTTATAGTTGAACCTGCCTGGTCCGACACTAATAAAGAATAGTCCCATTGCAAACCAATGGCATGCTATACAGAGACTTTAAAAACCAAAATGACCTTTCCCTTCTGGTTATACAATATCATGCTTGTAATCATTCTGAGGGGTTGCTTTAATATTGAGTTTTAATCATTTTTCTAATGGGACTAATGAATCCCAGGTTATGTTATGCTCAGGTAAAGCAAAACAATTTTTTTTATTGTGGTTCATTGAGGACATGGGAAAAAAAGTGTTAAGTCTAGATTCTCAGATAATCTTGTAAGCTCGACATGGGTTTTCAATCAGCACGCCCCCAAGGATGAAGGGAGGAGCCAGGGTATATAAGACCACTGGGAAAGAAGAAGACCAACACAACCTGTTTGGCAAGTCATCGAATGATGATGTGATGAGGAAATGCAGAACAGAGCATGCTGCCCCTTCAGGGTTCTCGTGAGAATCTGAGCTGGGATTTGTGGAGCACAGCAGGCCAAAATCATTCATTTCAATCATATCTGCACAGAGCTGTTTGTGAGAGTATTGTGAGTCATGCAATTATTGGGAACTTCTACAAACTAATGGGTTTAAACAATAGTCAAATGTTTTCTTTTTCCTTTCTTCTCAGATTCAAAATGCGTTTCAAAGGTTGCCAGGGTTCAAGAGTGTGAATGTGCTTGAATTTAGGTAAGGGATTTTGAATCCCCTAGGAACTGCATTTAAATTAAAAGTGAAACAAACATTTGAGTGTTCAACTTCTAGCAGCAGTAAAAGCCACTGGTGAGCTATTTAGTTAGTCTGTGTATTTCAAGATCACATGAAAACTAAACAAAATACATGTCACTAGTCCAGATATGAAATTTAAGAGTACTTAGCGGGGTTCCAGAAACTCAATTTTACCTGTCCCCCTGTGCTGCTACAACTGTTTAAATAACGTACCTGTCATTTCTCTTTTCATTGTTAACATCTTGACAACTTTTTACACTTATAACTTTAAACTCTTTTCAAAGCTCTTTTTGAAATGGCCACTCTAGTGTTTTGAAACCTGTCCTCTAAATCACTGCAGGGAGAGCAATTAAAAAAAAAAAGCGATTAAAAAACAAACATAACAAAAAGTGCTCTGGCTTTTCTGTTCCGTACCACATCACGGTTCATTATTCATGGTTACCTGCTCAATGTGGTCAATAATGCTTTCACAATCAGTGCACTACAGTGGACATTTTTAAAAGAGCTTTGAAACAGACTTTAAAATTGTAAGTATAAAAAGTTGTCAGGATGTTAACAATGAAAAGAAAAATGACAGGTACGTTATTTAAACAGTTGTAGCAACACGTGGGGACGTGTAATGCTGTATTTTCCGCTACTTACTCTTTAAGGTCCAATGAATATGTGTCTACTTCTGATTAAGTGAAGTGTACATCTTGCATGTTGCATGTATATGGTTTGTTTTATAGTTATTTTTTCTTTCCATTCTTTAAAGGGAGCCACAAGACCCAGAGAGGTAAGAAAGACACTTGGATGAAGCTCATTTGTAACAGGAAATTACTTGCAATGGGAAAGCACAATGTGCTAACAACAGAAGAATCTACTCCTCTGTTATACCAGACTGATCAGCTCAATAAACACGAGGAATTAGTACCACTCATGTCTTTTAATCCACATATTATTCATCCGGCTCTCAATTAAAAAACAAAAAACAAAAACATCACCAACAGTATCTTTGGCGGATAGACTGATATTATCCAAATCAATAGAGTCCACACTCAAAACAATAAAACACAAATATCAAGTTATCTCAGTTTATTTGTGTAATTAGTCAGAATCATTAATTATTAGTTTTAGTTTAGCAGAAAGAATACATAAAATCACAAGTACTTTGCATTGTTCTATCTAACAATGTGCCGGTACACCTAGTCTTGAGTTATTAAAGTATTGCAAACAAGATACTTTAATATAGGTGTGGGAGGGTATGGGAATTCACTGGACACAAGACAGAACTTTAGCTGAAGATGCCGCTTGGCGCACAGATTTATTTACGCCACAAGGTGGCACTGTATCACTGTCTCCAGAGCACAACCCAATACCAGCAATGGTAAAAGGTTGACCGTTCACTCGTGGTGCACACGCAGGTGCTCAGAATAATATTACAAACAAAAGGGTGAAAGTAAAAAGGAAAATAAAACACAATAACAAAACTACAAATAAAAGGTGCTGCTCTTGCAGCGTTCCCCCACCATCGCTACCCGCATGGCTTGGGTCTTCAGCCTGCGCTTTGCTATTCCCCTACTTTACTCTATGGGGTTGCCCAGGGTTTCCCTGCTAACTACACACGTCCCGATTCGGGTACATAAATGCAGTTATTCTTTTTTTTCTCCGGTTCGACTGTCTTCCTTAGCCTTGTTTGCCTGTCCCTTTTTGTTTCTCCAGTCCCTCACGACCAGGGCTGTCACTGTTGTTCTTCCTAGATGGGCGGGGCTGAGGAATAACAAAGCACAGTTTGTATAGGTCAGGCACCCCCCCCCCCAAGGCCTGCCTCCCGACCACTTAGAGAGAGGGAGAGAACACACCCTCACCCAACCTCTTTGGTGATCGCCATGATCGACAGACGGATCCTACAGGGCTCCCGACCCCTCCCCTACAGGATCATGCATACGTCAGATAGACAGCACAGATCTCGCCCTGTTACAATAGGCTATAAATATTAATATGGAGTAGTATTTATGGTCACTAATCAAACAAAGAACCATATCTACATATCGCATTTTTCCAGACATATTCTCCTATGCTGTAACACCCGAATGAAAAATTAATTCTGGCATTGCAGTAACTTTATAGTAGTACAGTAGGGTATACATTAAGTTAATCTCAATGGATCGACCCCAGAGATCACACTGCATGATGCATTATATCTAATTATATGAATTTTTGGTAAACAATTTGAAAAACTATTAACTTGGGGCACCCGGGATTGTAAAATAGCTGACATTGTTGAAGATAAATAACCACTATAAATTAAATGAAATCATTCCCACATTTTATTATAATGAAAAAACTTACCAAGCTGCCATGGTCAATTACAATTGGCCTGAAGACTCATCTTGTTTACTGTTCACAAGGGACACATGTTCTTTATTTCGCTGGGAATGTAGGGCATCGTGTAGGGACATCAAAATATGTTTGCTTCATAGGAGGGCACCGGTGCTGTTCATATTCACATGTTCTCATCTCCTCAAGAGAACTGAGACAAGTTCACAAACCAATCAAGCTCAGTCCTTCGCTGTGATACTGAGCTTGGATTTATTTTCCAACTGCACTCCAGTATGATGAGTTTCATTCGTCTTACAGAGAATTTACCATCATGACTGCTTAGGCTTGTGGGTAAGTGGGAGAGAGGACTGTTACTATGCCTTACTGTATATGTGGAAACAAAGCTGTGAAAAACACATTTTCAAATCTTCCAGTTCTACATGAAAAATAGTTATGTTTGTGATAAGGTTTCAGATGCTGGTAATTGTATTCGGGTCTGGGTCTGGGTCTGGGTCTGTGAAATTTGTTATGCGGTTATGATTTGGATTCGAGTGATCTGAAGTGCCAATTCAAAGCAAATCGCTCCGTCCTGAAAATACAGTTATGCATTTTCTGCTTTTTTGGGTGGGAGGCAACTCACTATTTTTTGTTTCTTAATTCTTTACGTATTTTATTGCAGTTATATACAGTGCTCCCTCGCTATAACGCGGGTCCCGGGGGACACACAATATGAGTGTTATAACCAAAGTGTTATAAACAGGGGAGGGGGTGGGGGGCGCAGCAGGACACATAGCAATACACAAATACAAAATAAAATAACTCCCTCTCTATAATGCATGTATAGTGAAGCAAACTTTCCGTGAATCAACCATGCATGAAGCACCATGTAGTCAGCGCTATATTTTTTACAAAAAAAAAAAAAAGGTAACATTCCCACTCGTGTATCATTTTAATTGGCAGTTTTTAAACTATAAATAGCCTGGCTAAACAGTGGTTGGGAGTTCAGTTCAAAGCAACAGACAAGCAAATCAAGTGTGAGAAGGAGAGCGGGTCGGGCGAGGGGAAGAGGGAATGGGCTCGCCCCAGGTTCGGCTGCCTGAGTGGGGCTGAAGCGTATCATCTCCCGGAGAAAGTTGCAGCTCCTCTCGCAGCAAAAAAAGTAAATACATTAGGAAAGATAACCACATAATAAGCCTAATATTTATTTCATTATAAAATGAATGCTGAATATGATGTCTGTGTTATAAAGTGGCAGTGCAGCTTTTCTTCAGTTCAGATACTGTATCAAAAGGGAGAGACAGAAATGGAAGTTAGACTGAGAAGTTGTTTACAGTTTGAACAACACTGGTACTGTATTTACAGTAGAAATATTGCATGAATCCCTAATATAGGGAATTGGGGGACATGCTGTAGGAGTGTTATATCTGAGGCGCGTTATAATCGAGAGCCTTATAGCGAGGGTGCACTGTACCCCAAACATTGATTTCTGACACATTGGCAACTTACTGTAGGAGTCAGAAACCAACTTCTGGCCCAGCGCCAGAGGAAGGCCATAAAACAAATAAGAAGAGCGCATTCAAATGTAATTTCCCTGTTTCTGTGATGTGTCTCATAGTGTTAATGCAGTGGTGGTTCATTATGGCGTGACCTTTGAAGTGGGAACTGGGGGAATCAGCAACGAGACCCTGGACTTTATTAACCTGCACAACAAGGTAGAGGAGCCCTACCCGGAGACAGAAGAGAGCCCCACTGTGGTTTACACTGTCACTGACCTCCGCAATTACATCGCTGAGGCCCTCATCAAGGAAGCCATCATTGGAAATGCAACTTTAGCTGTGGATCCGGACTCTCTTCAGCTTGCAAATGGTAAAGGTCCTTATCGTACTGTAAGATGAAGCCCTTTCAAGCATGGTGGGATGAGTGAACCCTTTTGGGATACTGGTGTGCATATATTATAGCGAGTCACCCTTTTAGCATGCTTGTTTATTTTATACATTCTGGCGATAGTATGGATTGACCCCAATAAAGTTTATCATGGTAAATTGGCAGTTATTTTGCTGTTTTTCTTTCCTTTTAAAAAGTAAAATAAGGACACCTTAATAAAGCTTAAAGTGAATTAAGGGGCCACAAGTCTGAGTTTTTTTTAATGCTGCCATGCGTGTTGCTATCTTGTCCTCACAGCTTGTTTTTCAGTGTAAATGGGGAGGTGGAACTACTTGTCACAGTAACAGCTGTTCAGAATGACTGAGAAAAAAATATAATGTAATTGGAGCCATTGCTCTCGCAACCATGTCGGATTTCTTCTAGATTCCAGAAGCATAAATTAAAGATTACTTACTTGCCCCTTTGTGTGTTTGGCTCCCAGAGGATGGATCATCATCTCTTAAGGATTCAGAAACCTCAGGCCCAACAGAAGAACCACTAGCAAGCATGGTGAGTGATCTCCAAGTAGACCTGTGCTCAATAGGATAGACAGTGGGGTAGTGCTTTAACTTACTCCGTGGAAACAAGTGGAATATCTAAAAAATCTAACCTTTAATATGAGCACATATTTAAGTGTAGTGTAGTGCGCACATTTTCCTGAATAACAGGTATCTAAGGAGTGTAAGTAGCTTTGTGGTACGAACACGAGGAGGCAGTGCAGGAGGTTGTTTGTTTGGGCCCTTGCAATCCCAGTCATATAGACCCTTCTCAGAAAAAACAAACAAACATCTGAATTCCATTTATTATATATCTGGCAACAATCTCAGCTGAAGTTAGTTGTTATCCTCCTGTCACAGTAACAGCTTTTTATTGCCTTTCAAATTCTCGGTTTGGTAGGTCAGTCATGCAAAATGTCACGAGTGAGTCACCCGTCGTTCAGTCCACCTTTATGGCCTTTATTATGGTAAATGGCATCAGCCAGTGGATGAACAATTACTGCAGGGGACCAACTTTGTGAAGCTGTCGGGCACAGTTTCTTCAGTACATTTGTAACTGGAGATGAGAGTGGTCTCGGTTTTACAGGAGAAATTGAAAAACGTCAAAGAAAACATGATTTTGGTAATGTGGTACACATTAAAGACATTTGCAGTAAACCTCCATATTACAGAGAGTCAAATGTCTCAATATCTTAAGTGAATTTGTCAACATTATTCATACAAATACAGTCTATATACAGGAATATATAAATATAAAATAAAATAACAAACTATTCTATTAATTAGTTAGCCTACAAAGCTTTTTTTTACCTAGTACACATGCCAGCCTCCATACTGTTTGTGTGTACTTGAAAGTGGGATGGTTTGCTCTGTAAATAGAGATTGAATAAAATATTCAATGTTATTGCTGTCATCGAGGCACTCTTGGAAAACAGATGTTAGCTCTGAATGTTTTTACCAGAAAGAGAAATCATGTTGTAAATCAGCAAAAATGGTTGTAGAGTTGTTGCCTTAAGCTTCAGGAAGCAGGGACTTTATTGAGAGTATCCAACAGCTTCTATGTTGTGACATAAGGAAATGCTTACACAGCTAAAGACATTAAAGGATTCTTGGTAGATCCCCCTGAAATGGCCACCTGTGGATTCTAAAGGGCACTGTGTGGAACAAAGAGAAAATACAACTTATTAAAAAGCTCTTTCCAATACCTCCCAACATCCAAATCACGTAAAGCACTGCTGTGAATTCAGCTCTCAAGCATGCTTTATATTAGGAATAAGGTCAGCCAAACCGCTAACCTAACCTGTTCATGTCAATTATTAGAGGTAGATAATGACCCGCTGCTTTGCTCTTAAATGCAGAATATTTTGTTTGCATTAACTATATTTTATTAACCCTTGAATTAAATAATGAATGCAAGTTTATTCCCTTTATAATATTATTATTTTTTCCATATAAGTAGGATTATCTGCACATTACCTATCTTAGTTGTAAATATTTAAATATTATATATATTTAAATATTTACAACTAAATATTGACACGTTTAAAAGAAAGGCCTGGCTAGATGTTAAATGTTATTTGTAAGATAATATGATTTGAATTGTTTTCCTTATATTACAGCAAATAATACAGCTATATTAACACACACAAAATAAAAATAATATTTTTCTGTAAATAAATTCCACCAATTTTCTGGTAGTAAGTTAGAATGCAGTGTATATTTTTGTGAATGACATTCTCCATATGTGTGTGCTTATTTTTTTTATTTGTATTACAGGGTACAGTAGAGAGAGGAAATAAAGTGTAAAGGAGAGAGAGGCAGTCAGAACAGAGAGAGATGAAGACAGAATAGCTAAGGGAGTTCAGTGTGAGATTGCGTTGCATGACATGTACGTACACATACAAGTGATCTAAAATGAGCTGCTTGATTTATGACTTTTTCAAAGCAAACGCCCCAAAATCAGATTCTGAACAAAGCGCTGTTGCCACAACATCAAATACTGCAACTACACAAACTGTCCAAGATGTAAGTAGTGAAGAAGATGTAGACATGAGCGATTCAAATCTACAAGTCCTGTCCTCACAGGAAATAGACAACCTATCTGAAGTTTATAAATCCAAAGAAACAAGGCAGTGAAGACTTACCTGGACCTTCTGATATTTCCCAGTCAATATCTGATGGCCCAAAGCAACCCCCTCTTAGAAGTTGTCCACAAACAAAATATGGACCAGATAGATATAACGAGAACATGATGGGAGACTACATTTGGGGGCTGATTCGTGAAAGTGATTTACAGTATAATCGTAAATCTCGAAAAACTACTCACTTCTAAATCTTTTGTAGTCATTTTTGTATTACTTTAGTATAAATACATGTTAATTTGGATTCATATGTTGTTTTTTTCTGACTTTATGTGAACGAAAAGACACAAATTCGCTCGTTTTCTAATTGGAAATAGGTAAATTTCAAAATATCACTGTCCTGGTCACAAAAGCAAAGTTTGTGGGGAAGCAATTAGGAAATAACACTTACTACCCAGGAACAAAAATTGTGTTACATAGTGTTATTTGGTGTATAGTAGCTCCGCTCCCTTTCTATAGGGCCAACTTCCATCTAACCCTGGGAATTAATTGTCTGGCCATCCAGTCCAGGTCACTCACAGGTCAGGAGGGAGATTTATCACCAAAAATCATTCTGTCTCTGTGTCACAAAGACGGCCGGAGTGGGTGGCGTCAGACCAGATGCAGGAAATAAATAAACAGAGAGATGTGGTTTGGTATAAGCTGGGCGCGTGATCGCGCTCAGCATTTAATCAACAGAACAGAAAATAAAAGGTTTGAACAGACAAAAACACGGGACACGGCACTACACACCAAAATAAAAAGACAAACAAAACGTACTAAACACTTAACAAACGGTGCACGGAGAGTGAGACAGTTCTTTCCTTATTATTATTATTATTATTCTTCTTATTATTATTCTTTTTACCTCCTTCTCCACACTCGTTCTCCACTCACCGAACACCTAACCCCGAGTGACAGAAACGTGCATCTATATATACTGTTGTGCTGGGATTCAATTACTAATTAATTACTCACTTGAATCCCAGCACGTGAATTCATTACGTGAAACCCCGTGTTCACATATTATATTTAACCAGCACGTGAAGTGATTTGTGCTCTCCTCGTGCCTAAATACAAATCTACACTTTTTAAATATACGTGAAACACAGACCCGTTTATATCCCGTGTACCAATCTATACACCAACATTAACATACGCACGCATATATACAACACAGAACACACAAATGCACACAGGGGCGGGGCACTTTGCCACATATACCCCCCCTTGTGCGCAGCACACATGGCCTCAACGGCCACCTCCCCCCTTAAAAATCCAGCAGTCCAGGCCAAAGTCTCGGGCTGGGAAGGGAGGCTTCAGTGGGCCCATGTCTAGAAATGCTGTCAGCTCCCCTGCCGGTAGTGGCACGGCTGACAGCCTGTTGGTTTGCTCCTGCAGCGAAACTGCTGCTGGGGAAAGTGGTCTCCTGACCTCTCCCCCTGTCTTTGTAGCCGGTAGCTCCCTTTGGTGGGGCTCCGACCACAGTACTGCCGGCAGCGAAGAAGCTGCAGTGGGAGCAGGTCTCCGGACCTCCCCCACGATCTCCGGCAGCGAAACTGCTGCAGTGGGAGCAGGTCTCCAGACCTCCCCCACGATCTCCGGCAGCGAAACTGCTGCAGTGGGAGCAGGTCTCCTGACCTCCCCCACGATCTCCGGCAGCGAAACTGCTGCTGGGGTTGGTGGTCTCCAGACCTCCTCCCCCTTCTTCGTGGCCGGCAGCTCCCCTTTCCGGGGCTCCGGCCACCGTACTCCCTGTGGAGGTACGGGCAGCAGAGGCAGCTCCTGCTCCTCTGCTCCGGGCGGTGGCGGAGGCAGAGGCAGCTCCAGCTCCTCTGCTCCTGGTGGTGGTGGAGGCAGAGGTAGCTCCAGCCCCTCTGCTCCTGGCGGTGGTGGAGGCAGAGGCAGGTCCAGCTCCTCTGCTCCTGGCGGTGGTGGAGGCAGAGGCAGCTCCAGCTCCTCTGCTCCTGGCGGTGGTGGAGGCAGAGGCAGCTCCAGCTCCTCTGCTCCTGGCGGTGGTGGAACCAGCAGGTATTCACCCTCTGCTGGTGGAGGTGGGAGGGGCCAGCAGTCCTCCCACTGCGGTGAAGGTGGAACCAGCAGGTATTCACCCTCTGCTGGTGGAGGTGGGAGGGGCAAGCAGTCCTCTCACTGCGGTGGAGGTGGAACCAGCAGGCATTCACCCTCTGCTGGTGGAGGTGGGACCAGCAGGTATTCACCCTCTGCTGGCAGCTTGGGTCCTAGGGCTGTGGAAGCCCCGACTTCCCTCTCTTCGGGCTGTGGACGCACCGACTCCTCCCTTTTGGGCTGTGGACGCCCCGACTCCTCCCTGTTGGGCTGTGGACGCACCGACTCCTCCCTGTTGGGCTGTGGACGCACCGACTCCTCCCTGTTGGGCTGTGGACGCACCGACTCCTCCCTTTTGGGCTGTGGACGTTCGGGCTCCCCCCACTCAGGCGTAGGACGTTCGGGCTCCTCCCACTCAGGCGTAGGACGTTCGGGCTCCTCCCACTCAGGCGTAGGACGTTCGGGCTCCTCCCACTCAGGCGTAGGACGTTCGGGCTCCTCCCGCTTGGGCTGTGGACGCTCAGGCTCCTCCCGCTTGGGCTGTGGAGGCAAAACCAGCAGGCATTCTTCCTCTGCTGGTGGAGACGAGGACAGCAGGCATTCTTCCTCTGCTGGTGGACCTGCTACCTGGGCTGCTGTTCCACTTATAACTGCCTCCAGGTAGCTGAGGACCAACCCCACACCTTCCTCCCAGGTGCTTACGGTCTGTTCCCTCGCATATGCCTCCCATCGCTCTCTGTCCATAAACCGCAGGAACTGGACGACTACTGGGATAGACTGGGCCTCCAGCCCAGCATTTTCCAGCATCCAGTCCCGCATTTTGATGGCGTCTTCTGCCATTTTTTTTTTTTTTTTTCTTTTTTAAATCCAAACTGCGGTTCCTGCTCTGGCCTGAGTCCTGGAGGCGCTGTCGATCCCACGCAGGACACCACGTGTCACAAAGACGGCCGGAGTGGGTGGCGTCAGACCAGATGCAGGAAATAAATAAACAGAGAGATGTGGTTTGGTATAAGCTGGGCGCGTGATCGCGCTCAGCATTTAATCAACAGAACAGAAAATAAAAGGTTTGAACAGACAAAAACACGGGACACGGCACTACACGCCAAAATAAAAAGACAAACAAAACGTACTAAACACTTAACAAACGGTGCACGGAGAGTGAGACAGTTCTTTCCTTATTATTATTATTATTATTCTTATTCTTATTATTATTCTTTTTACCTCCTTCTCCACACTCGTTCTCCACTCACCGAACACCTAACCTCGAGTGACAGAAACGTGCATCTATATATACTGTTGTGCTGGGATTCAATTACTAATTAATTACTCACTTGAATCCCAGCACGTGAATTCATTACGTGAAACCCCGTGTTCACATATTATATTTAACCAGCACGTGAAGTGATTTGTGCTCTCCTCGTGCCTAAATACAAATCTACACTTTTTAAATATACGTGAAACACAGACCCGTTTATATCCCGTGTACCAATCTATACACCAACATTAACATACGCACGCATATATACAACACAGAACACACAAATGCACACAGGGGCGGGGCACTTTGCCACACTCTGTCACATATCCCACCGCTCAGAGTGGAGCCGAAGGAACACTCAGCTGAATCTACCATTCCCATTACTCCCCCCTCCCGGGAAAAATAATCTGCATTTTGGTGTCCTTTCCCTGCACGGTGGGTCATATGATACATGAAGGGCTGCAATGCCAGATACCACTGAGTTATCCGGGCATTGCTGTCCTTCATTGTGCTTAACCACTTGAGTGGGGCTTGGACTGTGATGAGATCGAATGAATATCCCAGCAGGTAGTATCGTAAAGAGTGAGTGGCCTATTTAATGGCCAAACACTCCTTTTCGACCATGGAGTAGTTGCGCTCCCGGGGGAGCATCTTTTTGCTGAGGTACATGATAGGGTGTTCTACTCTGTCTACTGTTTGGACAAAACCGCAACCTAACCAACATCTGACGCATCGGTGTGGAGGATGAATCTCTTGGTGAAATCTGGTGTGATGAGAGTGGGGGCCTGGCAGGGTCTCTGCTTAATAGTATCAAATGCCCCCTGACATTCTCCTGACCACTTAATCAAATTTGGAGTGCTCTTTTTAGTGAGGTCAACTAAGGGATTTACCACTGTGGCATACTCAGGGATGAATCTTCAGTAATAACTGGCCAACCCCAGTAGAGACCTCACCTGAGCCTTGGTTTTGGGGATTGCCATGTCCATCAAAGCCTGGACTTAGTGACAATGGGTTTCATAATGAATCCCAAATATTGAGTTTCTGTTTTGGCAAATGCACATTTCCCAAGTTGGCTGTCAGCCAGGCTACCCTAAGAGACTGAAGGACGGCCGTGATCCTAGCCAAATGCTCTCTCCAGGTGGAGCTGTAAATAACCACATTGTAAATATATGTTGCCGCATACTCACAATGTGGGTGTAAGACCTGGCCCATCAGTCTCTGAAAGGCAGCGGGCGCACCATGTAGCCCAAATGGCACGGTTTTAAAGTGAAACAGCCCTTCAGGAGTTGAAAATGTGGTTTTCTCTCTGGAGCTGCGGGTTAAGGGGCTCTGCCAGTATCCCTTCATCAGATCCAAAGTGGAGATAAACCTAGCCTTTCCCAGTCTATCGAGAAGCTCATCGACCTGAGGCATGGGGTATGCGTGGTGTCGTCCTTTTTGGTGACTATCACAATCAGACTGTACCACTCACTCCTGGAAGGTTCAATGACCCCAAGTTCGAGCATCGCCCTTATCTTTATTCTAATGCCACTTCGTCGACTTTCTGGGATCCAGTAAGGTCTCTCTCTAGCACCGTGACACCTGGGGGAGTGATAATAGCATATTCAACAAGATTAGTTCTACCGGACAAGTCAGAAAAAACATCATTGAACTCTACAATTAACTTACGCAACTCTTTTTGCTGATCTGGAAGTAACTGTTCTCCCATTGGAAGATTGAGACAGGGGCCTAAATCATCCTCTACTTCAGCTGGGGCTATAAATAAGGCCTCTCTTGCCTGTCAGGGCTTTAATACATTTACATGATAAATTTCCCTTTCATTACGGTGATCGGGTTCTCTAGTTTTATAATTCGCCTTTCCTATAGCCCAAATCACCTCATATAGCCCCTGCTGTTTAGCACACCGTTTTGATTCCGATGAGAGAAGAAGCAGCATTACTTTGTCTCCTAGTTGAAAAGTACTAATTCTTGCATTTTGATTGTAATGCTGCCGTTGCCAGTGCTGAGCCGATTTGAGATTGTCCTGGGCCAAACGACTGACCAAATTTCTTGCGATCTCTAAGTAGGAGCACATGCTGCAGTACATTTTTGGATGGGCCTTTGTGCTCTTCCCGCCCCTCTCTCAACAGATCGAGGATGCCGCGAGGCTATCGGCTGTACAAGAGCTTGAAAAAGGAAGTAGGGGAGAAGTGATGCCCAATGTTTTTGCTCTTGGTTCACAAATCGTCTCAGCATCTGTTTTAGGGTCTGATTAAAGCATTCCACTAAACCATCTGTCTGTGGATGATTAACAGATGTCCTGATGGGACGCATTTTTTATATTTTGTAAATTTGCTGTAACATGTTAGACAGAAAGTTAGTTCCATGATCAGTCAAGATTTCCTTGGGGATCCCTACTCTAGCCATAATCTGCTCTAGTTCTTTGGCTATTGCAGCTGCACTAGTGGACCTCAATGGAACTGCCTCCGGGTATCGCGTTGCATAATCTACCACTACTAATATATGCGTATACCCGTAATCAGAAGGTAGCAAAGGGCCCACTATGTCCATTGCAATGCGTTCAAAGGGGGTGGAAATAATCGGCAGTGGGACCAAAGGGGCGGGGCGCACGCGACCCGGCGCTACTCGCTGGCAGTCTGGGCATGTAGCTACATATTTCGACACTTCCTTATGAAGCCCTACCCAATAAAATTGAGCCAATATACGTTCCCTCATTTTATCAGCTCCGAGGTGCCCCGCAAAAGGGATATCATGCGCCAACATCATGACCTCGAGCCGACAAGATGGGGGAACCATCATTTGTGTTACAGGCTATCCTGTGCTCGTGGCAAGGTTTACCCTATATAATAATTGCCCCTTAATAAGAGCCGTCAACATCCTTACCTTCAATAGACCGGACCTGTCCCCACGTATGCACTAGTGAGGGGTTGTTGTTTTGGCCAGTCATGCCCCCTTGGTTAACGATTGCAACCGCTCCTCCAATCCACGACTGCCACGATTTCTGGGTCGATGACTTGGTGTACCGTAGCTCCGCCCCCTTTCAAGTTGACCAACTTCCACCTAACCCTGGTAATTAATTTTCTGACCATCCAGTCCAGGCACTCTGTTCTCTTTACACAGCACCCTCATAGGTCGGGAGGGAGATTCATCTTAATCATTTTATCTCTGTCACAAACATCCACTCACTTTGTTGAAGTGTCGTAAGAGGGCTTACGCTATTCTTAACCAGGATTAAACTGTATGACTCTCAGGTTCAGAGAAAGTTTGTTACTTTCTGTATATAGTTCCTGCCATAATTCAACACAATGGCCAAAAGTTTTGCACGACCTTATAGAATTTACTAATTTTGTTTCATAAAGTCGAATGAAACCTGCTGAAATATGTTGACATATTGAATTTTATATCGCTTTGTAGTTTTCCATATATTTATGAAAAACTGACAAAATCTGAAAAATGTGACATTTCAAAATCTAACATAAAATATTGTACTATACTTGCCACCTCTTAGAACGGGCATGTTTGTGTTACGTGAATCGTCCACACTAAGCGATGGATGGTATAAACGGGATGGTGTAAGTGGTAGATACTGTACTATTATGGCTTCCGGTAGACTTTTGAGATATTATTATTATTATTATTATTATTTATTTCTTAGCAGACGCCCTTATCCAGGGCGACTTACAATCGTAAACAAAAATACATTTCAAAAATCACAGTATACGTAATAAGAGATATCACTTTGTAGTTTCTTTGATTACATGATGTTAAATAAAAGCTCTAAATCGTGTTCATATTATTTTCTTTTAATTATGTTTAAATCCAAAAATTCTAGGTGATGGATATGAAGAGCAGTGGAATTGACCAAAATGGTCTTTCCTCATTTTTGTACATATGATAAAATGCATTGAAGTAGGCAACTCGTAGGGCTCCCGAGTGGCGCATCCAGTAAAAGGCGCTTTGCGCGGAGTGCAGGATGTGCTCTATAGCCTGGAGATCGCAGGTTCGAATCCAGTCTATGTCACAGCCGACCGTGACATGGAGTTCCTAGGGGGCAGCGCACAATTGGCCGAGCGCTGCCCGGGTAGGGAGGGCTTAGGTCGGCAGGGGAATCCACGGCTCACAACGCATCAGCGGCCCCTGTGGCCGATAGGGCGCCTGTGGTTCTGCAGTGGAGCCGTCAGATCTGTGTTTTCCTCCGACACTATAGGTCTGGTGGCATCGATGTGGCTCCACAGTGCGAAAAATGACGGCTTGGCAGGGACACGTTTCGGAGGACGCGTGCTCCAGCCGCTGTTTCCCGAGTCGGCAGGGGGGTTGCGAGCGGTGAGCCGAGGATACAGATAATAATTGGGCATACTAAATTGGGGAGAAAACCGGGGTTAGAAATTTGGCGACGACTAAATTATTTAAAAAAAAAAAAGAAAAACATTGGATATTTAAGATGTTTTATATATTATAATGTCTTAAACAGAAATGTGTACGATTATGTAAAAGAACAATTGTACATTTTAGATCTTCAATGATGATGTCAGCTAGACCATTGTATTATTCTAGCAGTGAACAAAGTTCTTCCATTCTTCTGGTAGGAATTTATTCTTATATTTCTGATGTTCATTTTGTACATGCTCCTATTGTTTTATTAATGCAAATTTGCTTGTTAGAGGGTTTTTTTAAATTGTGATTAACCTTTGCAAGCTGTTGCAAATTGCCACATTGCTTTTATCTGTTCATGTTTGTGACCCAAAGGAAACACCCTTGTATTGGAAGGTTCATTCACCAGTGTCCTAGCTTAGATCAACAGCCTGTATGAAAGAGCAGAGGGATCTGACATAAATCCGTGGTGCACCATTTCTGGACTATGTAATTTGTAAATGCTGAAGATATTTATATATACATTTTTGTATTTTAGGAGAATATTCTGGCAGCCGAGAGACCTCCTAATGGCTCTTCCTTGGAACTGAACAAAAACGACATCTTTGTGAATGGTTACACCACAGGTGACATCCACTTTGACAGTGTGCACCCCAATGACCTGTGGGTGGAGTCTCAGACTCCTTTTGCTGATGAGAATGATGTCATAGTACTGGAGGAGAGCCCCACTTCTGCATCCCCATTACTCACATACCCAACTATCGCAGAGCCCACCTCAGGAGTAGACAGTTCTGTCATTACATCCCAGCCAGGCACAGAGGGTAAGGAGGGCTTTCTTGAAATAACATAGTTGAGATGCCACGTCTTTTGTCAAGCAGAGTTCAAGCGCTCGATTCAAATTCAAGTGCTCCATTCAGAAATGGAAATAGTCTGGGCTACACACATAATCAAAATGTATTGCATGGTACTAGGATAAGAATATTTCATTTATTCAAGGGCACCCCCAGCATCCATGACTCTTCCAAAGCACTAGTTTATCGCAGGGCTGCTGCAAATTCTGACTTGATGTCTTCAAACTGTAGAAAAGTTATGATATGTTTATGAAAGGTAAAACAAACCATTACACGTTCATTATAAATAAACACATTTGATTTGTATTTTAAATCAGTATAAGCATTATTCCCTGGTCTAACCTCTGGTTTTATCTTTTTTGTAGATTCTGAAAATATAGAAGAAGAGGGCTTCCTGTTCAGTAATACTATAGTTACTCTGAAGACACCCACATCCAGTCCAGAGAAGGTAACCCCAAACACTGTGCTCAACGTTGAACATCCAACCACTGTTGCGCCATCTCCTGCAACTACCCAAGCTGAAGAACCAGCTGTGCCCACACCCATGACAGGAAACCTGGTAACAGTAGCTCCAGAGAGTGGATTAAGTGAAGGAGGGTCCTATACCCATACTGCCCTTCCAAACCAGAAACCAGAGGCTCCGATTAATACAGCAGATGAGATTCCACTACCTCACAGCACACATTCCACAACAACACCTGCCTCTGACACAGTGTCCACAGAAAGTGAGACAGACGTACCAGCCACGGTGTCACCCACACAAGATCCTCCCACATCTTCGGCTGTCGATGAAGCCTTGATTGTTACAACAGAAGGACGCGTGATGGTCTCTCCTTCACAATATCCCACCACACCTTTTTCTTCAGATGAAGCTTTAGCAGTTGAAACAGAAAGTCCAGTCATAGTGTCTCCATTGCAAGATCCTACCACACCTTCTTCATTGAATGAAGCATTAGACGTTGCAACAGAAAGTCCAGTCATGGTACCCCCATCTGAGCATCCTATCACACTATCTTCATTAGATGAAGCATCAGCAGTTGGAATAGAAAGTTCAGTCATAGTGTCTGATCCTCAAGATCCTACCACACCTTCTTCATCAGATGAAGCTTTAGCAGTTGAAGCAGAGAGTCCAGTCATAGTGTCTCCTTCTCAAGCTCCTACCACACCATTGTTATCAGATGAAGCTTTGGTAGTTGCAACAGAAAGTCCAGTCATGGTGTCTCTATCTCAAAATCCTATCACACCTTTTTCATTTGATGAAGCTTTACCAGTAACAACAGAAAAGACAGCCATAGCAAGCAATCAATTATTTGAAGAAGGGTCTGGTTCTGGGTTCTTCCACTCTGGAGAAGAGCCAGGCCGTGATGTTTGGCCTTGGGTTCCTGTGACACCTGACCTTATATCCTTGTTAAGTACAAATGAGGACCCCAAAGAGAAGTTCATTGATCCCCCCGATTTTGTTAATGAGAATTTTATTGATGTTACGTCAATAACTGAGGATTCATATATTGATTACAAACCCACAAACATTGTATTTATTGATGACAGAACACTAAGTGAGGACCTAGAAATGCAAAAAGAGCTTTTGGACAGAGATATTGTCACTGAGGATATTAGGAATAAGCCTCACTATACCACCACTGATGTAGCCCCTGTTTTATTGACAATGGAGACGTTAACAGTGGCGCTGTCCATCCAGACCTCAGAGGCCTCTGGTAGTTATGATTACTATGTGAGTGAGCCAATCACCATGCTCACCCCAGTCACTGATAATGCTCTCCCTAATGTTCTGGAGGAACACACTACCGTAGCTTATGTACTTGAAGGACCATCTACTAGGGGGCAACAATTTGTCACAGTCGGGGATGCATTTAGCAATGAGGAATTATTGGAAGTGGTGCCAACAACAGAGCTGACTACTACAGAGAAACTTCCAGCACAGTCAGTCGCCATGGGTCCCATGGTCACCTCACATCCTACTCCAGGGGAACCACTCACAGAGCTATTTAATAGAGAGGAGGAAGAAAAGGATTCACCCACTCTTACCCAACCAGTTACCGAGACATCTACATTAGGGATATACATGGGAAACAAAATTACAGAAACATTCACAGTTGGGGAAGCCTTTGTAGGACTGAGCACAGAGGAGCAACCTCTCATAGAGCCATTCAATGGAGATAAAGACCAGGGGGGCCTGAAAATACCCATCAAAGAACAGGTCACAGTCACAGAATCACCCTTAACAGGCAATCCCACCATCGAAATCTCAAAAGAAGATCAACCGGCATTGGATTTGTCTGACTCACGTATTCTTGCTGTAAACTTGACAAGCAAAGAGACACCAGTCATGGAGTTATTCAGCACTGTACAACCCACCACAGAGTCCCCCAAAGATGAATCACCTTTCACTAAACACTCAATCATTCTGCCACCAAATGTAGAATCTGCTACCATGCTGCCTGTGCTGACAGAACCGCCAGCTACATTCCAGTACGTACCTGAACAAACTACACTGTTCGTACCAGATGAAATGTCTACAGCAGATAATGTGTTTACGGAAATCACAAATATGCCAGTGGACATTACTGAGCAACCTGATGTAGCTCATACCCCTAGCCATCCTGTGACAGAAATTTCCATTAATAAAGGCGACAGCAGTGAAGTGTATCCATTAACTACAACGCCTCCCTTGCTGCAGTCAACTACTGAACCCACCACCGATGACTTGATGGTAATCTCAGTGTCATCTACTAAGAATCCCACCCAGCCACAGCTACCAGTGATTCCTGATGAAAATGAGGACATTGGTACGGCAGTGCTGGGAATACAGACATACGGACCAGCAATACAAGACATTACCGACCTTGATCATCCTGACCTGGTCTACCACCACACCGGGGTTAGCCATATAGAGGAGGAGAGCAGTGGGAAAACAGCAGTTAATGTACATGCTACAGACATGGCGAGTGTGGCCAAGTCTACAAATGGAAACATTACTCTGCCGACACGGGCGCTAGTGGTTTTCTTCAGCCTTAGAGTGACGAACATGATGTTCTCTGAAGATCTGTTTAATAAAAGCTCTCCCGAGTACAAAGCTCTTGAGCAACGATTCCTGGAACTGGTAAGTTAACATCTGCAGCAATGTCTGTCCACATTTAACTAATCAAGTTTATGAAATCTCATCAACAGCCCTTATGTAAACTTTTTATGTGTTTGGTATCTGTCTTTCCATGATGTAACCCTGTCTGTCTTTCTGAGGCGTCTCTTCAACAGCTGTAAATCAGAGGCTGACTATTTAGGAAGACAACCTCCAGTAAAGGGTTGAGTGCAGATGTATTAAATCAAATATGGACAGTTTTGGGATAAGTGGTTATTATGCTTTTCAAAGTATTTATATACTCAGGATAGACCAAAGTTAGATACAGCATACCACATCAATTAGTGAGGGGCCCCTACAAAGTGAACAGATGTAAGGCCTGAAGCAGAAAAAGGTCATGTGACATCCTGAGTGGGGGGGGGGGGGGGGGGGGGGGTTAAACCCATATGTTCAAGACTCAAATCTTTTAGTAGCAATTAAGTCTGTTTGTTTGCTTGGTAAAACATTTTCTTTATTGCCCTATGTCCTTAACACTTGTTTGTACAGTATGTTTGTGTTACTTATATGAAGTCCGTATTGTTCTGGAAATGGGATCTACAGGTACATCTCACCCCAGAGTGAAAATAATTTAAATATAAATAGTATATATAAATAAATAGTGCCTTTCTGGGCATCCACAACGATATTTGATTTTACAGAAGTTTTGTGTTTAAGATTACAGTTTAATTTTTTCTATTAGGTTTGGGGTTTCAGATGTGTATTCCACATTTGCTGCAGTGCTTTTAATGGGAACATGGTTAAAATAAACTGTTTTTGTTATCAAAGGTTTAATAATTGTTAAGTCTTGAGAAAAGATGGACTTTTTAAAACTACAAACCATTTGTTTGCCGTGCAGCTGGTTCCTTACCTGCAGTCCAACCTCACCAACTTCCAAAACCTTGAGATCCTCAACTTCAGGAATGGCAGCATAGTAGTGAACAGTCGAATGAAGTTTGCTAAGCGGGTGCCCCGCAACGTTACAAATGCGGTCTACATAATTCTGGAGGATTTCTGCAATACTGCCTATCAAACCATGAATCTTGCCATTGACAAGTACTCCCTGGATGTGGAGTCGGGTAATACTCCCTTCTGTTATCTTAACATTGAAAGGTGTATATTGTGGCTGGGTGGCTCAGCTTCCATGACCCATTTATTAGTGATAAAAGAGGTATTTTATGTAATTTAAGACTCTATTATTTTATCAAACAATGCTTTACAAGCTGACTGTTATCCAATATAGTAGTTTATTAAACAAGCATTGCTTGTACATGATTGACTTGTGGTAATGACATGAAATGAAAAGCTTCTGATTAATACATTAGGTTCCATACAACCATTTCATAGGTATTTTTCTATTACTGCTTTGTTTAAAAATGTATTTATTTATTTATTTATTTATTTATTTATTATGTATTATTCCAACCAAAAATGTTTGCACTTACCCATTGCACTTACATTGGCACTCAAAATTAACACCCCATTTTACAGACAACTAACAGCTAAATGGACAGAAATAAGGGTCTACTTTTCTGCATACAATGTTCTCAGTACCTGGCCATGCTTGTTTGTAAAGAGCTAGTATACATTTTTGACACGCATACAGATACTTTATGTTTGTATCAAATTATAACAACATGAGCTTCACATGTTAACAGTTTTTCATGTGTAATGGGCAGACAGGTGAATCATGTTCAGGTTAAATTTGAGCCATAGTTTAAGTAGTTCAGCTGATGGGATAATACCTAAGCTGTCTAAGGTATGCATATAGAGGCAGGTTGCACAAATAAAGGTTTATGTTTATTGCTACTGTGCTCAGTACATACAGATGACTGTGCCAATAATTGTTTTGTAATCATAATAAGTACAATGCAAACCAATAGACGTTTCCAAAAACTATATTGTAGAAATCAAACCTGCTTCCAATTGGGATCCCAGGTGGCTCATCCAGTAAAGGTACTTTACCATGTGCAGGGTGAATCATACTATCAGGAGCTTGCTGATGTGAATCCTACCGAAGCCCCTTGCCTCTCCTCCGACCCCATGTGTGACTCCTGTAATATCTTACACATCATCAATGACCCCAGCAGCATGCACATTCCTTATTGAAGACTTGAGACCGATCAAGACTTGGTGTAGGTACTAACTCACATATTCTGCCTACATCAAATCAAACCGTTTTATTTTGTTTGTAGGATATCAAGCTGACCCGTGTAAGTTCCAGGCCTGCAATGAGTTCTCCCAGTGCTCAGTAAACCGCTGGTTGGGGGAGGCGGAGTGCATCTGCAACGCTGGCTATTTTAGCGTTGATGGACTGCCTTGTCAGAGTATCTGTGAGCTTCAACCAGACTTCTGTCTGAATGATGGAAAATGTGACATCGTCCCAGGCCAAGGAGCAATCTGCAGGTACTCTTTTACCTTTATCTTTGATTTTTGACTAATCTTATTTGGCCACCAGTAAAATGAACAAGCAAGTACATCCTTTAATCCATTTTATTTAGGATACGACTGCAGTGGTGTTATATCATCTTTGGTTTGCGTAGTTTCTAAATCCCAGTTATTAGGACAGCCTTACGTGCAGTCAAGGTCTTGAGACATGACATGATCTAATCTGAATCTCTGCCAAAAGAAATTTCCCTGTGCACAATAAAATTAGTGCTGGCATGCAAATGATGCCTGCATCAAAGCAGACACTTCCATACAACCCTATAACTAAATAATCCTAATTGTGGACTGGAGTGCACTGTTCATAAAGCCTTACCCCTCGTGAGAGTAATTTAAAGAATGTTTTTTCATGAATATCTGATTTCATTTATTCCAAGAAAAACAGACTTTAATGCATGACATCTCATGAGTTAAAACTTTGTGAAGAGAGCCCCTGTCTTGAAAAGATCATTGGGGAATTTTTATATTGTTGTTGCTTTTTATGTCTTTTTTTCTGTGTTCAGGTGCCGTGTTGGTGAGAACTGGTGGTACCGCGGCGAACACTGTGAGGAGTACGTCTCTGAGCCCCTGGTGGTGGGGATTGCCATTGCCTCGGTGGCTGGCTTCCTGCTGGTCGCTTCTGCTGTCATCTTTTTCTTGTCTAGGACACTGCGTGACCAATACAGCAAGAATGATATAGAGGAGCCTGTCGGGTGAGCAGTTTTACAAAGCACTTATCAACCTGGAAAAGGGGGTACAGATCCTCACAGTACAACAGTCTTCTTATGTCTGTTTGTCTGTCCACCCATCCACTTAAACAAGATTATACAGGGTAAACTGTACAATCAATGCATTTTGTTGGCTATATTATTATGGTTATATATTATTATACCAGTAATACATTTCAAAGAGGCTGACAGTCATTAGTTCTATTCATTTTAGTATATCGATTTTCTCTTAGATTCTGACTGCTCCACAGATAACAGAGCTGGCACTCCCCTTGCACAGCAGAAGAATGTAGGCGAAAGTACCTGTGATCAGCCAGGGATTAACTAGATCAGCAGTTGGTGATGCAATAGCCTTGGCCACTATTTTGGTTAAACTGAAATCTAAGTCATCTGAGGCCAAAGCTGTTTGCAAGGTTAAGACTCTAGATTTTAATATTTTATTACTAACCTGTAAGGAGTGCCCCTTCTTATTGGAATGTCCTGATTCTAACTACAAGTTGTCTATGCCATGTACTGTTTACATGCAGGTTTGCTTCAGGCTCCCAGGGCAAGATTGTGCACTTGAAGTGGCACAGACTTTTCTGTGGCTCAGGCTCCCCAGATCCTAAATCATATCGATCAGGGACTCTGGGTCGTCCACACTTTTTAAAAACATAATTAGTATAATCTGTTTGTAATCTATATCTCATGCCTCTCTCAGTAAATGCATTATACTGTATATAATCTTCAGGATACACTGACAGGATATGTTAATATCAAAACACATTAGTTCCATTTGCTTCTGCCCCCTATATCTACCATTCCCTTTTACTGAAGCCTTGAGTTTCTCTGTCTTCCCTTGTGTTGGTAACAGGTTCGGGGACAGCCTGGCGTCCATGGAGAAGGCAGTGAAGTACAACCCCATGTATGAGAGTGATGCCACCACGGGCTACAGTCACTACTACAGACGCTACCCGCATATTCCTTCATACAGCTCAGCCAGTGCTGATGCCTCCACAAACTTCAGTAGCGAGGAGATCCGACACATTTATGAGCACAGCAAGCTCACCAAGGAGGTACTGATCTCAACACAACATTATAAAACGTGTTTTAATGCACTCCTCGGGTCTATCTGACATCTTGAATCTTAAATAAATAAATATTCTCTTGTATGCATGTCATTAATTTATTTTACAGCTGGCACTGTTCTTTTTAATACAAATTACACTATGTAACACAATTTTTGTTCCTGGGTAGTAAGTGTTATTTCCTAATTGCTTATGCCTCAAAAGTATAGAAAATGGCTATTATTCCTCACAAACTTTGCTTTTGTGATTAGGACAGTGATATTTTGAAATTTACCTATTTCCAATGAGAAAATGGGCGAATTTGTGTCTTTTCGTCAGAAAAAACAACATATGAATCCAAATGAACATGTATTTATACTAAAGTAATATAAAAATGACTACAGAAGATTTAGAAGTGAGTAGTTTTTTGAGATTTACGATTATACTGTAAATCACTTTCACGAATCAGCCCCCAAATGTAGTCTCCCATCATGTTCTCGTTATACTGTCCTTGGTAGCGGCGTTCAAAGTCCAGTATATCCTGGTGGAAGCGCTCGCCTTGCTCCTCCGAGTACGCTCCCATGTTCTCCTTGAATTTATCAAGATGAGCATCAAGGATATGGACTTCAAGGGACATCCTACAGCCCATTGTGCCGTAGTTCTTCACCAGAGTCTCAACCAGCTCCACAGTTTTCGGCCTTGTGATTGCCCAGGAAGCCCCGAACCACTGCGACAAAGCTGTTCCAAGCCGCTTTCTCCTTACTAGTGAGCTTCTTGGGGAATTCATTGCACTCCAGGATCTTCTTTATCTGTGGTCCAACGAAGACACCGGCTTTGACCTTTGCCTCGGACAGCTTAGGGGAGAAGTCTTGAAGGTACTTGAAGGCTGCCGACTCCTTATCTAGAGCTTTGACAAATTGTTTCATAAGGCCCAATTTGATGTGCAGTGGTGGCATCAGCACCTTCCGGGGGTCCACCAGTGGCTCCCACTTGACGTTGTTCCTCCCCACAGAGAACTCAGTCCGCTGTGGCCAGTCCCGCCTGTGGTAGTGCGCCTTGGTGTCCCTGCTGTCCCAAAGGCAAAGATAGCAGGGAAACTTGGTAAAACCGCCTTGGAGACCCATCAGGAATGCCACCATTTTGAAGTCTCCTATGACCTTGATGCCATCTCAGAAAAATGCAGATATGTATCAACTTAGGCAGCTGGAACTAAACTGAACTGGTGGGCTTAAGGCCCCTGTATTTATACTACTATTTATATTACTGGAAAGTTCTAGAAAGTTCCAAAAGTTACTCCAAGTTTACTTAGCACTGAATCTATCTGGAATGTTCTGGAAAATAGGTAAATTTCAAAATATCACTGTCCTGGTCACAAAAGCAAAGTTTGTGGGAAATAATAGCCATTTTCTATACTTTTGAGGCATAAGCAATTAGGAAATAACACTTACTACCCAGGAACAAAAAAAAAAAAATTGTTACACGGTGTTATCTGATTGGGCAAATTTGAGTTTTTAAAAATGTTTTATCTGTTTGTATTTTAAACTTAGAGCAGATTTTGCTGGCAAAATAATTCATTAAAGGAGCAATAATCAAGGTTTTTAAATTTGTGGTTTTTTTTTTTTAAAGTGAGCCACCTATATATTAGTAGAAATGTTAGTCAGTACAATTGGAAAACAAGAGTAAACACCATAGTTATTGCTCTCTCATGTGTCTATCCACGCAGGTCACAGCATAAACAACTTGGGACAAATACACTTCTTTTTTATTTTTAATGATTTTTAACCCACAGGAAATTCAGGACAGAATACGAATAATAGAACTGTACGCCAAGGACCGGCAGTTTGCTGAGTTTGTACGGCAGCATCAAATGTGAGTTCAGCTACTGTTTTAAACTTGCATTCATAGCAAATGTTATACTTTCATTTGAACACTGCTATTGTCCAGTTAACCCAGTAAAGCTGTTTCAAAACCAATACAAATCTATACCTTCTTTACTGTATTTATAAGGGCAGCTGTAAGGGGGTTGTTGGCTTGTCTGCAGTGTTTTTCGACTTCAGAATCTCTTTCTTTTAAAGTTTTGGCAGGGCAACTTCTCATCACAAACTGTTTTGAAATTTGACCTTTATTGGAATAGGGTCTGGCCACTGGGGTTCTGCAGTATCTCATGTATCCACTGTACTTTGCAGCAATTCTGCAAACACAGACACAGTTTATAAATATCCAGGTTTTAATCAAGGGAATGTTGATGTAAAGAGTGAGCTGTGAGTGTTCTGCCATCAGAACCACCTCTGCACCCCATACAGCAGAAGCTAAAAAACCTTCACAGCAGAACTTACAGTTAAATCTGGAAGTCTTTAGTAATTATTGAAATCCTGAAACAAACTTAACATAACGTTCACACCTACAAAAAACAAATACATACCATGTTGATGCAATGATTTGCTGTTATTACTTGGTAACAGTTCAGCCATTTGCACTTTTTCTTCATTTAATTGAGGTACTCTATCTGTCATCTGCAACAGTCACTGAAGTGTTCCCAATTACGTGACTCAAGTGTTGGAAAAATTATTGTCTTGCTTTCACAGTCGGGCCTTGGATGTCAGACAAGGAAGCCCTTCCAGTTAGTAGCACGGCAGCCAGCTGTACAAAACAAGGCAAGTTGTGTAGCACTTATTGCACAAAATACATTTCAAAAATACGGAACATGCACTTAAATAACCTTTTGGTACCATATAGGTTTGTCAAGGTTTGATCTTTTTCATCTTTGGTACAGTACTGTATGTTAAGCAATAGTGTTGTACATTGTATGATAATCTGTAAATGCTGGTAACTGTAAACATTAGCTACTGTAGGTAAGTACAAATGAAGCCGAGTAAATAACTAAAGCCTTTTTTACTGTAAGTACATGAGCATGTTGGTAGTTAAGGCATTAACCCCTGGACCAAAACGGTGCCAGATATCATTTTGGGAGTAGTTATATATCTATGCATTTTCAGCTTTTCCAGACATGTGTTCATACAACTCAATGAGGAATTTAGTTTCATACTATTAGGTGTACCACAGCACTTATTATTATTATTATTATTATTATTTATTTCTTAGCAGACGCCCTTATCCAGGGCGACTTACAATTGTTACAAGATATCACATTATTTTTACATACAATTACCCATTTATACAGTTGGGTTTTTACTGGAGCAATTTAGGTAAAGTACCTTGCTCAAGGGTACAGCAGCAGTGTCCCCTACCAGGGATTGAACCCACAACCCTCCAGTCAAGAGTCCAGAGCCCTAACCACTACGCCACACTGCTGCCCTTATTTAGCGAGCAAAGGGTATGAATGTGGTTAAATGGACAATAAACAAACCCCCTCCTTAATCTTTCTGCATTCCTTGCTTATTAAAATCACTTACTAATTAAATAAATTTTTAAGAGGATACAATTATATTTTTAGACATACCAAGATATTTAGTCAGCAAGAAACCTGAGTAGGGGAAAATGGACAATGAATTACCCACCATAGTCATTCAGTATTTGTAGTGTATTTTACAGTGATGAACTTACAACACTGTTGATTTTTTCTTTTCCTTGTAGGAGAATGTCTTGGTAAATGGCGGAAAGGATGGGCAATGCTGTGTGCCCTGAAAAATGTAATGTTTCTGCTGCCATGGCCACCACATCAAGGACGTCGTGATAGAATGTCTAGCTCTGAAGAGTTTGTGTGCTTTGTTCAATTTTGTCCAATTTTGTCAAAATCCATTAAGAAAAAAAAGACTAATGTTGCTGTCCTGGTGAATAATACAAAAAAAAAAAAAAAAGAATGCATTTTATGTTGTTGTTTTGTTTTTTTTTGGATGGAGTGAACATGATTTGCATTGCTATTTTTTAAATGTGTATTATTGCTGTTCTTTAATATTGCAGCCATTACCTTTTCTTTTTACAGTATTTCATGATGGTTTCTACACATGTTGTGTACTTTCCCCCCATTGCAAGGCTTCTCATTCATCACTGCTTTAGAGCATTACAGGTTAGAAACAGGGGGACATGCGTGTAAATGATCCTTCACAGGTGCAGCCTGTTAGTGCCTTCATCTGGTTCTACAGCAAGTGCTGGCATACTTAGTTTTGGTCTGTCAGGGTCCTCCACAAAGGACAATCTGACCACTACAGAAATAGATACCAGGGGATTTGAATCTTGAAAGATTCTTAGCACAAAAGGATTTTAGTAATGAAGCTCACAATACAACATGGAAGATGTATTTGTATGTTTAAAATATATGTATCTGGGGGGTCCCCGAGTGGTTCATCCAGTTAAAGCTGCCGCTAGATAAGTCAGATAGCTTGGACGGCACCAGTTCATGTCCAGTCTGTGCAAAGACGAGGGGGGCATCACATTGGCTCTGACGCCCCCGTGTGGGGGATGGAAAACCGTCAGGGATTGCTTCTCCTCAATTCGCAAAAGTACACCCTACTGTCCAGACACCGAGCACATTCAGAGTGGATAAAAAGCAGGGCTAGACTCTGTTCTCTGGAATCGGTAGCCTGCCCACCTCTGCTCTGGATTGCTCGGCGTAAAAGCGATTCTGGGTTTAGGCTTGTGAGATCGGAGGAGGCTCACATGCCCTAAGAGTCTGTGCTGTGTGGGGACTCGCTGCGGTGAAAAAACATAATTGGACATTCCAAATTGGGGGAAAATAAATAAAAATAATAATTGGTCACTCTAAATTTAAAAATAATATATATATATATATATATATATATATATATATATATATATATATATATATAGTTCTTTGGCTAGTGTGAGTAAAACATGCTGGGAACACACGCTTTTATTGAAAAAAAGGTTACAAACAATCTTAGGAATGTATTGGCTGCTCCCTTATAAAACTTTATAAAAGTTTACCATAGTAATCATCATGGTGTAATAAAGCACAGGGAGGCACAGTAAATCATAAGGTGAACCATGGTAAATACATAGGAGAAGCATGCAAGTATTGTGTTATGTTTTAATTTTTTTTTTTTTACAGTACTCTAGAATCAGCGATTTATTGATTGCAGTGTTATTTATTATGTTATTTAATAGTATTAATTTAAGTTTTTTTTTAAATTAAGAAAGATATTTTATACAAAGAGAACATACCTTGCATGTGCAAGGAAACACAGCAACAAACCAAATGTAGTGGAGTATGAATGTGATTGTTTGTAGTGGACTGCCACAGAGTACTTATGTTTTAATACATTGCTTCAATAAAAGTACATTCTGCTAGATTCTGGGAAACAGAAAAACTAGTATTTCACAGTTTGTTGTTTGTTTATTGCAAAGGCAAGTGAAAAACAAGGTATTCAAGTAGGATTTCTGAACAGAAGCTAGGTTGGATGTGTTGTGGTTGGGTGATGGCAGGAGCGTGTGTTTTTGTGCATATATTGATAACAGCTCTTAATGATAGCCAAGATATTTTACAAGAAAACGGTTAAGATAATTAACAAGGCATAGCATTTAATTAAGTCTTTTCCAACTATGTAACTGATAGTCAGGTGAACTGATAACATCTTTGACACCAATTAGGCCATCATATTATAGACTATGCATTTTTAATAAACGTTTGTTTAGCTATAGATGCTTTTACTATATAAAAAAATAACAATAATCCACTGGAAAAAAAAAAAAAATGTGTTCAGTTAACTCACTTAACCAGAATGTATTTTGAAGTATTGTATTGCAAAATCCAGATTTGTGAACTTCTTGGACTGTTAATATAATGTCTTTCCAAGAAAGTGTAGCAGTTTTGTGTTACTTCTTGTATTACCTCTTAAATATCCTATTGATCTGGTCTGGTAACATTAAAAGACACGTTTATTGTACATAAAATGGTCATTTTGTACCTAAAGCAATGCCTCCTTATTTTTACAGTATTAAATATCTTTGAACTACTATGTATCCCTGTGTTTCTTTCTCTGCACCACCCCTTTCATCCATTTACACTGGGGTTACTGCTTCTGCTTAGTTTAATAGACCCCAAAAAACAAAACAAGATCTGCACATTTGCAGTGAAAAGCAGGGTTAGGTCAGATGTTTAGATGTGGTTCAGAAACATTTACCAGCACTATAAATCATTAGAGTTGCTAACAAGATAAAGTTTGATTTAATCTGCCCATTATTCAAACAACCAAAGTTTGTTTCTGGCAAGGTATATCAAGTTTAATTCTTGGAAGATCCTGATATTTTGCCAATTGAAAATCTCACTTTTTCAAATAGCTTTAAAGCCTATATTTATTAGGAACATCGGTTTACAACTGAAAGAATATCACTAAACACCAGTATAACTGCATGTAACTATATTTTAACTAGTAAATAAGATACATATAATTAATCACAGCAATGCATGTATCTTAGCAGTACTGTAGATGCTCTTCAGCCTGTGGCAAAACAACATACAACAAGCATCTGGTAAGACACACTTTTTAAATTGAATTTAACAGTTTTTGTGATGAGATTAAATTATAACCAAAATCCTTCCTTTGTACAAGTCAGAGTCTCTTCAGTTTTCTAAATACCAATGGCTTTTTATTTCACATTTCATGTTCATGCACTGACATAAAGAAAATCCATAGAACAAAGACTGTGATAACCACGATTCAGACTATTTCTCTTAACTTCTGAATAGGAATTTAATCATCTAAAATATAAAAAATGCTACACACACCCAACGCTATAGTTATACAGCTTGTGAAAGCCATATCCGTCAGTTTGAAACTTCAGCACTAAAAAGCAATGTCTGTCTGCGACTGGAATATCTTTTCTACAGATATGTCGACATTTAAAATGTGCCCAATACATTTTCAATGCACTGTGGGAAAACAAGGGGCATATCGACCAAGCATTAACCTCAGTGCTAAGTTTGCAGTATTTCTTTGTACAGGGAAAATGAAATTACTAAGGTGCATGTAATGAAGGAGATATCTGAAGCTTTCTAACATCAATGTTTTGGGATATTTAAAGAAATTAAGCAGGACCACTGCTTTGTGAACATGACCCAACATATTCTGATGTCCTTTATTAGCTTTTTAGTTGAATTAATGATAAAAAAAGGTTCAAGAGGCTTTTTTATCACTGGGTTACTAATATCATTTATCACCCCTTTAATACACACATAAGAACATAAAGCAGAGAATTTATTTTAACTTCTACTTGCTGGTCTCAAAGCAACCAAGCACAGGGACCCAAGCAATGATGCAAGACACGTGTGAAAGTAATTAAGAAAAGCATCTTGTGCAGATTACTGGGCCAGGATTTAAGGACATCAGCCCTTCCTGAAAGAAACAACGAGTCTGCAGTGGCCCCCGTGTTAAACCTCTATGACAACTATAACTGGACACTAAATGCAATGCTTTACATTATCTCTTTGGTTATACTAGAATGTGGTGCTATTTATTCACGAGAAGGGGTTTGGTGTACATAAAACATGATTAAATATATTTATACACAATGTAACAGTCTAACAAATACAATAATTAAAAATGAATAATACACATTAAACCATAACCTGATATTATGACCAGAAGGTAGCAGCTCACTGGTGTTATTCAGGGGGAGTAGCCTGTGTTTAAAATGTCAGAGGGTTCATTTAATTCCATGCAGTTCTGTGGATGGAATAAACCTATTATGAGTATACTCTAGGATTCTAGCTGTTACAATCACATGATGTGTATATGTCTCAGTTGTACTGTTTTTTTTTTTTTATTAACCAGAGGTGCAGCAGCTTTGTTTTCTTAACATTAAAATGGCTTTATTCCTCCTGGAAACACATGGAGCCAAACTAAATAAAACCAACCAAAAGACAGAAGCCTTAATAAGAAGTGGCAGATAATCTAATTGCGAAACCTGGAAGAACGGCAGCTGTTATTTGTGCACCGACAAGATCCTTGTGATGTCATCAGATGTGGGTCAGAAAGAGGAACTCTGAAGTTCACTTTGTACTATACATCCCAAGAGGCATCAAATGACACCCTTTTGGGCTGTAAATAGCATAACAAAATTATAGAAAATGGCAGAAGTACAGTGACAAACTAAGACAGGGATCCTGGGCTTTTAAATGTGCTAATAATCCTGTTTCTAAGCAACAAGAGTTAGCACCCTATCCCAAGGTTCCAAATTCAACTGCCTGCCCGTTGAAATCCTGTTGAGGTTCATAGATCCGAACGCTGTAAAGTAGGACAGGAGGGGGCTTGTTTTAGAGATTCCAAATCTTCACAGGCCTTTATAAAAACTGTAACAGGAACCTTGCTTTTAGCTGAGTGTTAGCTTTAAAAATCTCACACGTGGTTGGATAAAATAGAAGATGATGTTGCCGATGTGCTGCAACTGTAAGAGTAGGTATTGAAGAAACATTCTATCTGGGGCTTTCAAGTCCAGACCAAGTTTGTAACAGCTGAATATAAGATATCCTCAAGATTATTTATAAGTCATCACATTGATTATGTTATAGTTTGTGCTAAAGAATGTCCTTAGCCAGTTTAATCAGAAATCCAGACAAGTTAAACCACAGCCATTTTGGACATGCTCTAGTTTTCACTATCCTTCAGACCCACGGGCCTTCAAGAAAAACAGTTTTCAGACTTTCACCTGAAACCGAAATCATCTGCTATGAAAACAACCTTGTTCAAGACACTGTGCTGATGTTAAAACAGAAGCAACCGTACAGCTTTAGATAGTTCACATTTCTTTTTACACCAGTGCTTGTGAAGGCATCCACACTCCTGGTCAATCCAAGCTACCTGTGGTGAACTGGTTTAGCTCCTGAAGAAAAAAAAAATCACAATAAAATACAGTTCATAAACATTACACTGTCGGCCTCAGCTATTGCAGATTGTTACCAAGTAGTTATTGAGGAGTGTTTTGGAGTCCAAGTTCCCTTGTATGCTGAAAAAAAAAGTTTTTTCCCAGTGACTTGATCCAGAACACCTTCTGGGTCTGGAAATAAAGAAACACCACTGTTATTTATGGTAATTAAAACCGACTCCAGTAAATTCTGATGCCAGGCTTCTTTCTTGATAATTTATGTCTCTGATGCACTGAACCAGCTGGAAGCCATGTAAGGGGAGATTTATTTATTTATTTATTTGTTTTTACTACCAGTTGTCTGCAGGAACCCCCAACCCTGTGAAATTTGGCAAGGAATTCTTGGAACTTTCTACTTTAATTCTGGATCCTGATATACATGCTTTAACTCAGTAAAGATGAAAGCATTTTACTGCTGTATGCTTCAGTTCAGTAATCGCCATCTTTATGACAATATCCACTAGACAATTGCAAAGCAATGATGTAGTTCCAAGGATCTCTGCAAAAATAGGGGGGACCCAGTCAAAATCATGAACTCTCAAACCACTACCATGGCATGGCCAAAAGGAGACATATGGCAACCAACATGTACAGCCCACTCAACTGAGTTCAAGTTTTACTGATGAGAGCCCTACAAGCTCCAACAAGACAATTAGAAATATATACAGTTTGTAAAGACTGCACTGCCCTCCAAAATGTATTGTAGAGCAATGTTTATCCTTGATGCCAGCACTATAACCTATCAGGGCCGTATTAATAAATGGGCCGACCATAGTCTATGGAATTAACTACATAATTATTTGTGTTATCAATCCTTACTTCCACAAATCAACGTCAGAATAAAAAGGCCTTTATTGAAGAATGTTACTTACTTTAAGTTCTGTTCCTATACCAGAGCAGAGCTTGGCAGACTAGGGAAAGGTGTGGCCAATATTGCACCCAATTGATTTTAGTACTTCCCTTGAAAAGGTACTCATTTTGAGGTTGTTTTTGGATGGGAGGATAACACACCAGCATTCAAATGAGGGCCTTACGCAATTACCAACTCAGTTGATGTAATAATTGGAACAAGGAATAGTCTTGTGTACACAATGTGCAATTGCACAATCCAGATTCACAGTAGGTAGTTGACAGTATGACACATTTCTTTCAGACACACCTTTTCATGACACAGGACAGTACTGACATTACATGAACATTTCCTTTAAAGACGATTTCAAAAAGCCTGGGAAAGGCTTACTTGTCCAGGCCATCACATACAGTAAGTCACCTCATCCCATTTCCAGGCCCCACCAAGATAAAAATAGCCAGCTTACATGCAGACGACAGTCACCTGGCTCATTGGAAGAGCAAGGGTGAGAAGGAGGACAAGATAATCTCCAAATTACTTAAGCAGAAGGCTCTTGCAGCGGGGCTAGCTTTTACTTGGAAATGTGTTCAGACCTAATATCCCCATATCCACACACACGCACACACAGACAAAACACACACCCTCCCCATCAACACACACACCCTTAATAAAGATGGAAAAGCATGGGAAAACTACAAAATGAACATGCAAATTTACCAGGGTAAACTTTTATAAGGGTAGGCATGACCAAGTTCTACTATTCTTTCAGAACTGATATTTCACCTTTCTTTTTTTCTTAACCAAGATGCTGTGTGAGTTGCAGAAAATCCCTCAAATGATAGAACAAAATATGTACATACACTAGTGGAGTCGAAAACGTTTTATTCATTCAAAGCTGTCAGAACCAGAACAAAATCCAAAGCATACAGAAATGAATTCTGTAACAATTATCCAAGTGCAGTTTCCTCAAAATCATAAAAGTCAGACCCATAAAAATTGAAATTTTTCGAAATTATTATAAATGTACATGTACGCATCTTTTTATCATTTTAATACCAATTATTATAATGAAGTAACATTTGAATATTGAATTAAATCTCACTTCTTTGCTCAATACTTTACCGTGACAGAGATTGAATGATTCTTAGTGTTATATCTCCCTCTCGACCTGTGAGGGCACTGTTTAAAAGGAACAGACTAAATGGCACGACAATTTATTCCTTAGGGTAGGTGGAAGTCGGTCATTTAGGAAAGGGGCGGAGCTACTTTACCCAAACTCAATGACCCAGACGGTAGACGGCGTGGCATCTGAGGATTGGAGGAGTGGATGCGCTCGTTAACCGAGGGGTCATGAGTGAGGGTATAAATAGGGGACATAGTGTAAGTGATCTGTTCCTTTGTAAATGGTTAGAACAAACCTAGGAGGAGTATCCTGTGTTGCTAAAAACATGAGTGTTGTGTTTTAGTTGTCTGAGTAAAAACTGTTTGTTCGTTATTTATATATTTTTTAGCCATATTCACACACTGGTCCTGCACTATCTCACAGAGCGCTCAGTGCACATAATATTGTGCAGTAACTCTGTACCCTTTAAAACAGGGCCATTTAAAAGAGGACCATTCCACATCAAGTTTTTGAGGTTATCAATACAACAATTAACAGATTAATACCTGCATAAAGGTTTAACTGGTTCAATTAAGCAACTAAGAATATGGCTGTGGTATCTGGGCTGGAATGGCCCTAGCTCTGCACAAATGCTTTAAAACATTTCAATCGTATTAATTTATATTAACAGTTGGTATGTATTTTCATACCTCTTAATAGGAGCAACATTGATAATAATTAAATAGTTACAGAATTCTGGTTGGATAACAAGTCTAATATCAGAATTAGGAGGAGACTGATTGCTGGCACCACCTTTGTAGTAACACAGTTAAAAATGTATTAACACAAATAGGACTGAGGAAGGACAAGTGGGGTTTCCCCCATTGAATTCTGGGATAGCAGGATTCCAACAGGAGTATCTCAGAAAGGCATGGTTATTTAAACTATAAAGCTGCTCTCAGGTTTCATTTACCACTAGGTGGCTCTGCTTGTTTACTTAGAATACAGGAATACAGGGCAACAGGAATGTTAACCATACTCAGCTGCAGTCAAGGGAGGGTCACAAAAATGATCATAAATAACATGCAATAATAACATTCTTAGAAACACAAAACAATTTCATCCTTCAAACATTAACATTTAGAATATGATACAAAAACTGTCTACAAAACTGTTTTAAAACAATTACATATTGTAAGGACCCTGGCGATGGCGTCGTCCTGGACAATGTGTATGTCTTGTTGGACAATGTGTTATGTGTATTGTAAGGGTACGGGGCACGTCGTTAGTGTGTGTGTGTGTGTGTGTGTGTGTGTGTGTGTGCATTTGCATGGTGGGCAGAACCCTCCCCCGAGGCTATAAGCCAGGGGTGGGGCGAGCTGCAAGGGAGAGAAGGCACGCAGACTGAGGCTGGAGTGGTTGCTGTGACTGTGAGGCACAGAGTGTGAGGCTGGAAGTGAGGTTGGAGGTAGCTCACCGCTTCGCCCAGGATCAGCTGCAGGCTGCCGGTGCCAAGCAGAAGTGGAACTACGACCTCCTGACTAGGGCACCACTTTAATGCAGCTGGAGCGGACTGGGGAGGTAGTGTGCAGCTGCCACATACAGGGCACAAGGTGGCCCTGCACGAGGACCTGCTGGCTCCCTACCTAGGAGGAAACCCGATGCGGACTATGAGGGAAACATTATCTTTCTCCCTCACTCTCTGAATAATAACAATACTAAACGATGGTGCGCTGCCGGCGGGACTGTATAAAGCAACTAGTTATTAATAAAATTGGACATTGAATATTAAATCTGGTATACTAACAGATGCCTATGTAAAATATATCAAACAATATGCTATGTATTCTGTGTTTGTTTGGGACCTGTGGATAAAACCGTCTCTGGCAAACTGCAATGAGAAGTAAATACCGTAAAAGTTATAAAAACAAAATGCAACAGTTATTATATTAGGATTTAGAATGGGAGCATGCTCACTTTTCTCTAGTGGGGGGGGGGGGGGTTTGTTATTCAATATGGGGGTTTATATGGTTTATTAATTTGATTTATTTACAGAGTAATATTTTGGATGCACATTGTGTAAATTAATATGTGGGTTTAATATAACTTATGTTAATGTTTTATACAAGTTATTTCTATGTTATTTATTATTCCTCTCCTCAGTGAATGGTGTAGCTATGGGAGGAGCTTGGTCCACCTAGTTATATATAGGACTACCTGATCTTGGGAGAGGGAATTTCATTGTTGTTTTGCAAGGGAAGGGGTAGCAGCACACCTCTAGACTTTGCCCTTCCCTCAGGGAAGAGGGACTGGGTGGGGGGGAGGGTGGGGGGTGGTACGTAACGACCCTGGCAATGGCATCATCCTGGACAATTGTGTTTGTCTTGTTTGTTTGTTTGTAATGTCTTGTTTAGTTTTATTTGTATTGTAATTGTACGGGGCACGTCGTTAGTGTGTGTGTGTGTGTGTGTGTGTGTGTGTGTGTGTGTGTGTTAGGGTTGCCAACTGTCCAGTTTTGGACCGCACATCCGGTTTTAAGGGAATTTGTACCGTGTATGGTCAGAACCACTGACCGGACAGCAAAAGCCTGGTTCTTGTGAATCTTGCTTACTCACTGTTCATTGCTGTTTCGGTATTTCCATTCTCGCTGAGCCAGTCCACTGTGCAAACGTTTTATTTTATTATTAGCGGTCCGTTAAGTTTCAGAACTACACTGAAATGTATTCTGCGTTATTTTGCCATTCACTGCTTAGCGGGATCCAATTACTGAGCATCTATTATTTTAAATAAAAATCACACACAGCACCCCCACCCCCCCCCCCACCCCCCTCCCACCCCCCTGGATGCAGTGAGTGAGGGCATTAGTTTTACATGTATTTGATTATTTTGGTGTGAACCCTGGCCCAAACAGGGATTCACTGTTTGTTTTATTTAAAGTTATTTAAAGCAGCAAGTTCTAATCCCATTTGGTCTCCCCGAGTCTTGTTTTCCTCACAATTAGCTCAACGTTACAATATTATGGTTTCAGCCTGGTGTCACATATTACAGTATTAAGTTATTTATGACAGTATTGCTATTTATGACAGGCATTCTTTATAACAATGTATTACCAAGTACCGTATGTGTCTACTAGTAAATATAATAGCATATATTGATGATTAATTGGTGTTTGAACTTGCCATTGCAAATGCAGTTCATTACCATTTATTTCCATTCATGGGTCAGTGGTTGCCATTGGAACATTTTATAAGTGTTGTTTCAGCTGAGCTCCTCCTGAGTAAACATATAAATTACACTAAGGCACTTCTTAAAGGTACAATAGGTGCTATCTGAACACATCTTAAAAACATAAAGCTTATAAATAAATTGAGTTAATCTTACCATAAAGTGCTTAAACTAAATAAATTGTTTTTCTTATAAGCCACTTTCTGTTTTGGTCTTTGTAAACTTTTAAAATTACCGGTACATCTAATTCTTTCATAAATAAGTATTTTCAAAACCCACAGTCTTGAATCTATCTTTTCAATATGATTGTAACAAGAATGGTCTTGGACTGGATTTCACCTACACAGTCGGATGCAGTAAATATTAATGGAAGAAAAACTTAACATCATTTCATATGTTATAAACAGATCTGTTTCTGTCATTCTCCTCCATTACCTAGGTGGCAGTAGCAGATTTACATGTAACTTCAATTGTTTTTATATGCCTGTGGCAAAGTGGTGAGTGAATACAGGTGAGTGCAGTGCAGAGCGAATATAAAACAGACAGACAATGATTTCCAGGTGCAAGGGTGTATATTGATTTAATTAACAATGTCCAGAGACTTATGGCAAACGGTCTGTAAATAATAATGTTGGAGTGATACAGCGGCGTGTATCACTACAGCTCTGGATCGTGCAACTGGTAGTCTATTAAAAACAGATGACAGTTAACAAAACACTAACAAACACAAGACAAAACTCACGGTTCACGAAACAGCACACAGACTCCTTGAAGGTTTTCAAGACTAACCATTTACCAAGAAACAGATCATGTTTGCTAAGTCCCCTATTTATATCCTCGCTCATGACCCCTAGGTTAACGAGCGCATCCGCTCCTCCAATCCTCAGATGCCACACCGTTTACCGTCTGAGTCATTGAGTTTGGATACCGTAGCTCCACCCCTTTCCTAAATGACCAACTTCCACCTACCCTACGGAATAAATTGTCATGCCATTTAGTTAAGGGTACTCTGTTCCTGATACACAGTGCCCTCACAGGTCGAGAGGGAGATCTAACACCAAGCACCATTCGATCTCTGTCACATATCCCACCGCTCAGAGTGGAGCCGAAGGAACACTCGGCTAAATCTACCTTTCCCATTACTCCCCCCTCCTGGGAAAAATAATCCGCATTTTGGTGGTCTTTCCCTGCACGGTGTACCATGTGGTATATGAAGGGCTGCAATGCCAGATATCACCGAGTTATCCGGGCATTGCTGTCCTTCATTGTGCTTTACCACTTGAGTGGGGCGTGGTCAGTGACGAGATCAAATGAGTGCCCCAGCAGGTAGTATCTCAAAGAGTGAGTAGCCCATTTGATGGCCAAACACTCTTTTTCGACAACGGAGTAGTTGCGCTCCCGAGGGAGCATCTTTTTACTTATATACAGAATGGGATGTTCTACTCCATCTACCATTTGGTAATGTATTAGACAGGAAGTTAGTTCCATGATCAGTCAAGATCTCCTTGGGGATCCCTTCTCTAACCATAATCTGCTTTAGCTCTTTGGCTATCGCAGCGACACTAGTGGACCTCAATGGAACTGCCTCCGGGTATCGTGTTGTGTAATCTACCACCACTAATATATGCGTATACCTGGAGTCAGAAGGTAGCAGTGGGACCAAAGGGGTGGGGCGCACTCGACCCGGCGCTACTCGCTGGCAGTCTGGGCATGTGGCTACATATTTTGACACATCTTTATGAAGTCCTACCCAATAAAATCGAGCCAATATTCGCTCCCTTGTCTTGTCAGCTCCGAGGTGCCCCGCAAAAGGGATATCATGCACCAGCCTCATGACCTCCAGTCGACAAGACGGGGGAACCAATAATTGTGTTACAGGCTGTCCTGTGTCCGTGGCAAGGTTTACCCTATACAGTAATTGCCCCTTGATAATGAAATCTGGAAATACTAGTGCCCCAGCGCCTTTAACATCCTTACCTTCAATAGACTGGACCTGTCCCCAAGTGTGCACTAGTGAGGGGTCATTATTTTGGCTCCACACTATGTCCGTGCTTGAGTGCCACATGTCCGGTATATTGAGAGTGGCGGGAGTAACAGCTGCCCTTGATGGCCCCGTAACCTCGCCTGCTCGTCACACTGCGTTCCGACCCCCTTTGACTGACGTTTGTTACCATTGTAGCAGGCTCCCACCAGCCCCCAGCCTGTCTCATTAATGCTCCCTCCCATTTCTGCATCCTTCTCTCTTTATTTGTTTTTCTCGGGCAGAACAGGGGAGAAAACATTTCAGTTTGAAAGGGAAACACATTACCATTATCATTTCCCTTTCGTTTTTCTATGCCACGTTTACGTGGGTCAGGACTGCCATTAATTTCACCAATTCTCTATAGTTTGGCCAGTCTTGACCCAGAATAATTGGGTGTGGTAACCTTTCCACCACCCCCACTATCAGGTGACGTTTTATCGGACCGACCCATAAATATACTTTGACTGTGGGGTATGTTGCAGTGTCTCCATGGATACAGGAGATAGCCACCTGACCTTGTGGCTGCCACAGCACACCACCCAAGAGAGACGTTCTAATTAAAGTCTGACCACACCCTGTGTCCACTAATGTATGGGTTTTCACATTTCCCAAAATTGCATTAACAATACAAGGCCCCTCCCGACCATTTTCCCCTCGCTTACCCGCTTCTGATGCCAGATTGCATGCGGCCACGTCACACTCCATCGCAGATGGGCATGACTTGGCCTGATGACCCGGCTGGTGGCACCTAAAACAGGTAGGGGGAAAGGAGGGCACAGAGGTTAGATATCTGTCCCGCTGCTGGTATGGCAACGTGGCGGGGGCAGCACCTCTACCCCAGCTGGGGGTCAACCTTGGTCTCCATGGAGGGGAGGCAAGGTTGCCCATTGGGGCCGGCGTTCTAGAAGGTCATTGAGCCGGACCCGGTGGTGGGGGTGGAGGTGCAGAGAGAGGAGGTGGTGCTCGGATGCTCCGCGGTGTTGAAGCGGTGAGTAGCCCGGACTGGGCTGACACCAGGGAGTCCTCGAAGTCCAAGTTTTACTGCCTGGTCCAGGGTGTTGGGGTTGTGGCACTGTATCCTCGCCAGGGTCTCGGTGCAGACCACATGGCAAAACTGCTCGATAGCAATGGCCTCACCCATCTTCGCACGTCTTTTCAGTGCCGGGGTGAGCCAGTGTACAATGTGGTCACAGAGCTGTTGTGCCACCATACTGGGGCGTGTATTCGGGGGCCTCTTGTACTCCCTGAGCCTCACTCGGTGGGTTTCCTCCGTAACATTCAGACAGTGGAGGACGGCTAGCTTCACCAGGTCATATTGAGCGGCTTCATCATCCGACATACCCTGGTAAGCTGCCTGTGCCTCTCCAATCAGGCAGGGTCCCAATTGGCTTGCCCAGAACTCTTGGGGCCATGACGCGGTGTTAGCCAACTGCTCAAATGCCACCAAGTAGGCTTCTGGGTCATCCTCCATCGTCATTTTGTGAGTCCTCGCCTTTGGGGCCATCATGACGGGTACCACTGCTGTCTGCGCTCCCAGTCCGACCCTCTCAATTAGCGCTGTATACCTCTCCTCTCTCCGTCTTTCCTCAGCAGCGCGTCTGCTGTCCAGCTGCTCCAGCAGCGCCGACAGTGCTGCGTAGTCCATCCCTCTTCTGACAACCATGTGTGGCAAAGTGGTAAGTGAATACAGGTGAGTGCAGTGCAGAGCGAATATATAACAGACAGACAATGATTTCCAGGTGCAAGGGTGTTTATTGATTTAATTAACAATGTCCAGAGCCTTATGTCACTCGGTATTTGTAATTCCCTGGGTTTGACCCGTAACCAAAAAGTCCAGTTTTACACACCAACACTAAACACAAAACACAAACACAGTTCTTAGTGATAGTGAATACATGCACATGCTAAGTCCCCTATTTATATCCTCGCTCATGACCCCTAGATTAACGAGCGCATCCACTCCTCCAATCCTCAGATGCCACACCGTTTAACGTCTGGGTCATTGAGTTTGGATACCGTAGCTGCGCCCCTTTCCTAAATGACCAACTTCCACCTACCCTACGGAATAAATTGTCGTGCCATTTAGTTAAGGGTACTCTGTTCCCGTTATACAGTGCCCTCACAGGTCGAGAGGGAGATCAAACAACAAGCACCATTCGATCTCTGTGACAATGCCTCTCTTGATTTCTGTTGCCTGTATCTGTGTTGGTGGTTTTTTCTACTTTTTGTAGCTGCCCAATCAGTGGCAGTGGCACAGACACTGTACCTGTGTGACCTCTCTGATAAGGTCATGCAGGCACTAGTCAGGAATGCTCTTCGGCGCAGATCTATGCAGATCCAATCACGGTGGCTCCTTTGAGTCATGTGTAATTATCCCAACCAACCAGAAATGCTTAAACGATTACTCAAAAAGCGTGGTTCTTTCTTAAAGAAATTGAAATGTTTTATACTCTAAACTTTCACTCAGAAGTTTAATCTGAATATGCTTTCTGGGATATAACAATAATCATTATGCTGAATGATGTAACTCAAAAGATACAGGATGTCTTGAAGGTAAGCCAACTTTGCAGCCAACTTCCACCAAACAACCTTTCAACACAATGACCTCTGGACATAGCTTCCTATATAACACTTACTTATGTCAGGGCATCTCCAGCATAGTAGCTGTACATTACAATGAGTAATGCTTATCTTTGAGATAAATAATTGCTAGTTTGTACTACAACATGAAGGAGTTAAGGACTTTGAAGGTTTGTTTTCACTGAGTATAATAACAAAGTACTACAATGTCTACTGTCTGCTGTATGTTACAAATCAGTGAGTAAATATACCGTATATACAATAAAAAGCTGTTTCTGAATATATACCATCCAGGTTGTGAACTAAAGGATGTATTAATGTTCTGGGGTTTTCAACTAGTGTTCTTTTGGTATCCCTGTCTGTTTATTTGAGACTGTAAAGTTAACTGGCTGAGATCTTAATTGTTCTTTTTGCTTCTGATATTGAGCAGCACAAAATAATGTTTCCAGTGTTTTGCATTATAAACCTGTGGCTGGACTATTCTCCTCTCCACTCACGTGTATAGGCCCTTCAAGACAGATGTGGGGTTATAGCAGGTTCACAAAACTAAATACTGTATATATTTAAAAATTGAAAATACAGATTGGAGTTCAGTTTCTGCTTTCTAACATATTAACATTTTTCACCAGTCAAACTTAACTATTTGCCATAATAACTGTGTGGATTTCTTAATAATTGTATCTTTTGAGCAGCTGGTTGTTATTCAGCTAATTTAGAGGCACATATTTTGCAATGTTTCTTCCCTCAGGGGCTCAAGTAATTATTTAATGTATTAAAATGGTTTTCTGTGAAAAGTTTCTATAGCTATTGTGGCATATTTTCAAAACATATACAGACGTGCTCAAATTTGTTGGTACTCTTACAGCTCATTGAAATAATGCTTCATGCCTCCTGAAAAGTGATGAAATTAAAAGCTATTTTATCATGTATACTTGCATGCCTTTGGTATGTCATAGAATAAAGCAAAGAAGCTGTGAAAAGAGATGAATTATTGCTTATTCTACAAAGATATTCTAAAATGGCCTGGACACATTTGTTGGTACCCATTAGAAAAGATAATAAATAATTGGATCATAGTGATATTTCAAACTAATTAGTTTCTTTAATTAGTATCACACATGTCTCCAATCTTGTAATCAGTCATTCAGCCTATTTAAATGGAGAAAAGTAGTCACTGTGCTGTTTGGTATCATTGTGTGCACCACACTGAACATGGACCAGAGAAAGCAAAGGAGAGAGTTGTCTGAGGAGATCAGAAAGAAAATAATAGACAAGCATGGTAAAGGTAAAGGCTACAAGACCATATCCAAGCAGCTTGATGTTCCTGTGACAACAGTTGCAAATATTATTAAGAAGTTTAAGGTCCATGGAACTGTAGCCAACCTCCCTGGGCACGGCCGCAAGAGGAAAATCGATCCCAGATTGAACAGAAGGATAGTGCGAATGGTAGAAAAAGAACCAAAGAAAACTGCCAAAGAGATACAAGCTGAACTCCAAGGTGAAGGTACGTCAGTTTCTGAGCGCACCATCCGTCGCTTTTTGAGCGAAAGTGGGCTCCATGGAAGAAGACCCAGGAGGACTCCACTTTTGAAAGAAAAACATAAAAAAGCCAGACTGGAATTTGCTAAAATGCATATTGAGAAGCCACAATCCTTCTGGGAGAATGTCCTTTGGACAGATGAGTCAAAACTGGAGCTTTTTGGCAAGTCACATCAGCTCTATGTTCACAGATGAAAAAATGAAGCTTTCAAAGAAAAGAACACCATACCTACAGTGAAACATGGAGGAGGCTCGGTTATGTTTTGGGGCTGCTTTGCTGCGCCTGGCACAGGGTGCCTTGAATCTGTGCAGGGCACAATGAAATCTCAAGACTATCAAGGCATTCTGGAGTGAAACCTACTGCCCAGTGTCAGAAAGCTCTGTCTCAGTCGCAGGTCATGGGTCCTCCAACAGGATAATGACCCAAAACACACAGCTAAAAGCACCCAAGAATGGATAAGAACAAAACATTGGACTATTCTGAAGTGGCCTTCTATGAGTCCTGATCTGAATCCTATCGAACATCTATGGAAAGAGCTGAAACTTGCAGTCTGGAGAAGGCACCCATCAAACCTGAGACAGCTGGAGCAGTTTGCTCAGGAAGAGTGAGTCAAACTACCTGTTAACAGGTGCAGAAGTCTCATTGAGAGCTACAGAATACGTTTGAGTGCAGTGATTGCCTCTAAAGGTTGTGCAACAAAATATTAGGTTAGCGGTCCCATCATTTTTGTCCATGCCATTTTCATTTGTTTTATTATTTACAATATTATGTTGAATAAAAAATCAAAAGCAAAGTCTGATTTCTATTAAATATGGAATAAACAATGGTGAATGCCAATTACTCTTGTCAGTTTCAAGTTATTTCAGAGAAAATTGTGCATTCTTTGTTTTTTGTGGAGGGGTACCAACAAATTTGAGCACGTCTGTATTTCAGTTCTGTTATTTTAAAGGAGGAAAACATCTGTTAATCTTAGGAAACTAGAAACCAACAGCAAACTAATTCAACTCAAGGTTTCATAAGAACACTCTCCATTTTGCAACATTACAATGGGAATTTTTTTAATGAAAATAGGAGTTGGCAACAAAGCATCATCTGTTGTCGTAACCCTACAAAACACAAAGGCCTTCCTTGAACTTGCTTTACTATCCAAAGAATAACAAAATTACAATGAAACCCTTGTGAGTGTATACTTTTGGATTTCCATAAAGTTAATAGCAATACTGTACTTTTGCAGTAGGCACAATTGACAGTGAATAATGTGAAACAATGTGAAATTAAAGCAAGGAGATGGATGTACTGTTAAAATATCGGCCTAACCCTGACCCAGCCCCTGCCGTTTTCTGATACTATAGCTTGCAGCTGAACATATTTATTAAAACCATTGGAAACTCCCTTTCAGAGTTATGGACATTTCAGATTTACGAACAACCTCCATTCTCAAGGTGTTCGGAACTCTGAGGTTCTACTGTTTGTGATAAATCTTTGTGTGCAAGATTCTATAAATAAATGGTTGGTAAGAAAATAGGTTTAAAGCCTATATAACTTGTTAGGCACATTCCTTTAATCTAGTACAATTGAAATTGTTTGCATCAACACTTTGTTTTATGTTCTCTCTTAGTTTTACTTTTACATTTTTGGGATTGGTGGTTGACAATGAGGGATAGAAATGACAACCACCAATCCCAAAAATGTAAAAGTAAAACTAAGAGAGAACATAAAACAAAGTGTTGATGCAAACAATTTCAATTGTTCCCAAAGCCTTTTAGCCCAAATCGTAATTAGTGCAACTTTTTTATGAAAAGAAGAAACACCATTACAATTCTAAAATGATTTTAAAATATATATTTATTAACTACTCACAAGTCCCAATGTTAAATGTCTGAGTGTTATTCCTCTTTTGGTTTCTTTATTGAGACTGTTTTTTGTTTCTAAATAAAATGTCCTCATGACACTTTGGAGTAAAAAGCTTTGAGAATCTGGTCCTTAGAGTTTTATTGGTTCATACCTTCCATAAGTAAAATATAAACATATTACCTGTTTGGTACCATTCTACCAAAGGCTCATAGCAAAACTATCACTGCTGAATATTACAAGAACCGTAGCCATTAAAGAAAATTAAACTAGCCTGCCTTCAAGGAAGAAACTATGGACTAGATTATCAAAGCTATGGTAACACTTTACAATATGTCCCTAATTACACTGTATTTACATAGTAGTTACACAGTAACTACATATGTAATTACACATACATACAGTGTAATTATATTTATTCCAAAACATCATTAGCATTATTTTTGTCTGAAGGAAAAAAACACAATTAACACCAAACAACTTAAGACTACTCACAAGCTCCAGCATCAAATCCCTGAGATGTTTTTTTTTTTTTTTGTCTGGTTTGGTAACTTTATTGGGTATGTTACTACTTTGTGAAAATAGCATGCTAATGATGGTTTAGAATAAATAGCTTTGAGAATCTAGCGCTATACCTCACTTTCATTGTCCAGTGTTATTGTGGTCTAATTTATCCAAAATATTTTATTATCTGTCTTTTAACTGGTACATACAGTACCTGCTTCAAAATCATTTCTGGTGACAAGAAAAGATACCAGTACTTACAAGGCATTTGTTTTTAATGGGTATTTATGGTCAGAGCTGACACTGGCTGACCTTTTCAATCAGCAATGAGAACCCTTTTGTGCATTAATTGAATATTTAATATTTATAGACATTTGAATAAAACAAATTAGAAACTAAACAGCTATGCTGCAAGGCGAGGATATGATTCTACCCTAATTACTGAGACCCTGTTTGCTAGTAACTGTGTTGGTGGACCACTGTTCACTGTTTCCATAGCAGCATTGCAAAGTGGCCAACTGCCTTTGTCGATAACCCTGTACTGCATATTCCATCTGCCTACCAGGAATAATTCTGTCAGGCCTAAAACACATTAATGTTTGCCTCCCAGTTGGCTAATTGAGGAACAGCTATCGTCTCTCTCGGATGATCCACATCTTGTACTTGGATATATGGATGGAACAAGTACATTTGTCACTCAGCACCATTTTCACTACGCCTGTTGGTTGTTAGTTAAATGAAAACACAAGCCAGTGTTATTTGCAGCTCCTTGATTTCAGTAGACCTGGAGACAGCTTAGTATGGCAGTCCGAAGCACTGATTGCTGTCTGGAGCAGACTGAACCTTTTAAGTATTTTAGAAAGGCAAGGTTTTGGATAATTTGATTTACAGGAGAACAAAGTGTCACTAGCACGATAATCTCTGTGCTAAATAATATAAATATTTGGCAATTTATAACAAGATTCAACTTAAAAAACAAAAACGCAAGGATAATTTTGTTTTCATTATAATTACTGTTGCTATGTTTTAGTCATATATCTCTTGGCACCAGACCACACTGTCATATTTTGACTTTATTATGGTTTAACGAGTAGTGGGATTAGGAGAATAGTCCTTTGCTATCCCAACCTATAACTAACAGGGCCTTGAGAGGCTATCTTTATTTCCTGTTTGCTTAGTTAAAAGGTTCGGACATATGTATTTTGAACTTGGGGCACATATCATCATGAAACTTTGAAGGACTGAACTTAATGTGAATGTAAAATTAGTAAATTGTACATTCGATTCACAATGTTAGTGTCAATGCCATAATTCATTTTAAAACCTAAATGACATTTTTAGGCAATATCCTTTGAAACCTTTAGGGAGAGTGGTTGTTCATTTGTACTGGTAGAAGTACTACTGCTTTCATTATGTTCAGTGTCATTTCTTTGTAAGGATCATTTGGAAAAAAAAATGTGTATGTGCTACGGGCCCCCTGAAACCATCTCATGGCCCCCGAGGGGTCCCTGGCCCTCAGCTTAGGAACCCTTGGTTTAGCTGCAATCACATTATATGGTATCAGGATGCAGCAGTTTGATTATATTTTAAATGTTGAATAATAGAAAAAAGGGGAAGAACCCAAAGATTCTCAGCACAATAAAAGTGGGCCAGTAATAATATTGGTTCACACTCCTTTAAAAACGTCCCTTTTATCCCTTCTGCTGTATCTGTCTGACAAAGCTGTACTGAAGATGCACAGCTGTTTGTACCAGCTGTCATACTTGATCAATCAACTTGATACTTAAACAGAACTTTAACAGATCTTTCTTCGAATTTGATCAGAGAGACAGGCTTGGTATGGCGTGTTTTGAAAAGAAGGCGGCTACTATTGGAAGCACATGGAGTAAAAGGGTTAGATAAAAATCTGGTGAAGGTTTCCCGCAATTCAAGCAGCTGGAAGAGACATCAAGATGAAATCATCACATAACCAGCAACGGTAACCGAACAAAACATATAAGTAAGTAAAAAAAAAAAAAAAAATCCACCTGGTTCCTTTGCCCACAAAACAACTCTATGAAAAGATTATTATTATTATTATTATTATTATTATTATTATTATTATTATTATTATTATTATTATTAAATGGGGATTAGGTTGTTTATTTTGTCTATGTAGATTTTGTATTTGTTTGTTTGTTTGTGTATGATAAGGTTGTCCTCACTAAATGTTTGCATTACCTTTATTATTATTAGTTAGTTATTAGTTTGCAGTGCCTTCAGCTGGCCACAGCATTATCAGCAATAACAACCAACAAATGACACAGTAGAACCCTGCTGGTGATATGTTACAATGCCAGTGCAACGGATGATCAGTGCGGTACGATTCTACCAATGGATATTCCATTGTACCTGCCCCTGTACTACCACAGCCCCTTAGTTCATTGTAGGGTTAATCCACTAGAACGGGAGATAATATTGTTAAGTTTGTCTAAACTATTATGTTATTTTATCAAATATAATGTTAAAATGCTTTTCGGTCATACTATGATAATTTACAATCAATTATCTGAAAATCCTTAAATAGAAGACTTGTTACTAACAGTCAATGTATTAAAAACAAATAGTTTATACGGGACATGAATGGGGTCCTAGTAGTTGCCCTTAATACGTGATCTTGCAGCTTTTAGTATTTTGCTATGCCCACTAAACCCAACTACATTCCAAGGATCCTTTAAAACAACCAAAAACTGCTTCATTTCCTAAAGTCTATTACTTTGTTGCATTGACAGCTGGGAGAGATTGAGTCAAACACCATTCAGTATTTACTTTGTGAGTAACCCAAAACCATTTATAAATCTTACTATCCCTAAACATGTTGTTATATAAAGAGGCTTAACTATACACTCAAATTATAGTGTGGTATCCAAAGCTCACATGATAAAAGCCATGCAGCATTTGAAAGTTCATTATTGCATAACCGGTATGCTTGCCAGTTGTAGCTGACCAAAATATTTGCCCCAAATTGGTATAATTGGTATTGAGAAAGCTGAACCCAAAGAGCTATATTATTCTCATAACTTCAGTATATCACCTTCAGTCCCTGGTTCATGTCACACCACAGTTATTAATCTCTGCTAATATTAAACATGAGCGCTGGGGTTATAGCAAATGCACAGAAAATTGCATTGCTTCAAATAAATATTTATTTTACTTAATTGGGATCAAGACCGATCATATACAGTCTCAGACAAAAGTATTTGGGCAGTTAAAAAAAAAGACAAAAACCACAAAGAAAGAGATTTCTAATTGTTCTATTGAAAGATATAAATTAAAGTAGAGATTCAGCTTTATAATAAAACAACACATTATTACATAACATGCATAAAATGAAAAATAACATGCAAAAAACAAATGTCATACTTTGACAGAAATTCCATTGCAGACTTTGCAGAATGTTTCGGGTCATTATCCTGCTGGAATGCAAACTTCCATCCAATAAGCCTTCTAGCACTGAGAGTGCAAAATGTTTCGATATTTTACAGCATTCATTGATCCTTCTACAATACAAATGTCGCCAGTGTCATACCATCACACAACCTTCACCATGATTAACACTGTGTTTGGTGAAATCTGCATTTCCTTTTCCACGAAGCCTGCGTAAAAAGGGATGTATTTGGAATGATATTCAGCAGCAGAATACCAAGTGCCCTATCGTGTTATGCATGGCTCCGGTGGCAACTTTATGGGTAAAGTACAGCCTTCTTGTTGGATTGCTTCTGTCAGGTGGTCTTTAAAACATATCTGCTTGGGCCATGTTTAAACAATTTTTTTAACGGTTGCAACCAGCTTGTCTGCTTTTGGAAAATTATTTGCCCAGATATTACTGTCAAGGCCTATTGTGTGGGCATTACAAGTCAAATGTACTGAATTTGGCAGTAAACCTCGAAGAATGTCTTTGTATGCCTTGATCATGTAACTGGCATTATCGGAGACTAATCCAGTCACTTTATTAAAATTTACTTACAATTCATTTAAACATTTCACAACGCCCTGTGCCACCGATGAGTAATTCACAGAGTGCAGATTAACTGTATTGGCTAATATTACTTTAGTTTGAAGGTATTCGATAGTCCTTGGAGAAAGAAAAAAATGTGCAAAACTTACGGATCTTTTGCATTTGTAGATTTGTAGTCAGTAACTACAGATACACTGTCAGACATCTTTACCAGTTGTACAATTTTCATGTTGTGCAACTCAGCAATTTGAGGTAGATATTCCCTTCTCAGTTGACCTGCTGTAGGAATTGCTCCTGCATATATTACATGTTTGTTCAGAAATACACGTAGTTTGGGATTATCAATTTTTTCCAGGGGAATATTAGCACAAACAAATGCCTCTGTCAAATCGAAAATAACATCTCATCAGCGTTCATAATTTTAGTTCCCCTTACATTTTTTTACTGGAGTACGCTGTCTCATAGCTGTCAATCTCAGCCTTTTGTTTTCTGTGTTTTTCTGATGACAAATGTCGGTCTATTGTTGACTTTCGAGTGTGGTCCAAAGATAAATTGCAAGGTGTGCAAAATAATTTATTTGCATCAATGTACAGAACACCAGGTGGATATTGTTGCGTGCGTTCGCTTAGTGAAATGCTTTTTGATTGCAATGTCTTTGACTTCATGTTTAGGTCTCTGTAAGTTCTCTGTAAGTCGTTGTGGATAAAGGCGTCTGCTAAATAAACAAATAATAATTATAATAAAGGACCTCCAGAAATTGCTTAAAGACGTGCAAAGTTTAAAATCTCAGGGACTGGTGGATCTGATTCAGTGGTTTGAAAGCCATGAAATGAGAGTCCATCAAACATATAATAAAGTTGCAGAATAAATAAATACATAACGAGCAATGGCACAAGAGGTACACAGCACCGACGCTGCAATAAACAAACTATGTGTAAAAACCTTCCATGACGTTTCTGAAAAACTGACTAATTACTACAACCTGGATCAATGCAAAAAGAAACCACATTTTTTTCAACCAGCTAATAACTTTCTGATGGCAGTAAGGATATTCGACCTACAACAAGTGTGTAGTTTGGATCTGGAAGCCCAGTGGTCCAGTGGTTAAAGAAAGGGGCTTATAACCAGGAGGTCCCCGGTTCAAATCCCACCTCAGCTACTGACTCATTGTGTGACCCTGAGCAAGTCACTTAACCTCCTTGTGCTCCGTCTTTTGGGTGAGACGTAATTGTAAGTGACTCTGCAGCTGATGCATAGTTCACACACCCTAGTCTCTGTAAGTCGCCTTGGATAAAGGCGTCTGCTAAATAAACACATAATCCAAAATGTAAATCAGAAATGGACAAATACCTGCCATGTGCAAAAGAAAACGGCAGTAGAATGACTTTGAATGAATTTTGGATTAAAGCTGAAGAATTATTTCCCAATTTAACATGAAAGACTAAAATATACATATTTGTCAGTTGTTACCAATTCTGTAGATGCTAAAAGAAGTGTTTCTTCTTATGGCCAAGTTTTTACAGAACAACGTCAATCTATGAAAGAAGGCAGGGTTAACCAACTGACGATGCTTAAGTTTAATAGCAACATTTAATGCATGGGACATTTTCTTTCATGAAACTGTAAGTGACACTTAATGTGTTGCTTGCAATCAACCTTGCATTATTATTATTATTATTATTATGCTATATTTGTAATATATATGTTACTGCATTGATGTTATGATTTCAGTATTTTATATCAATTGTTCCGGGAATCAATGCTGTTTTTTTTTTAATATTTTGTTGATAAATTATGTGTTCCTACTAGTAAACTGAATCATTTAAATTATTTATTTACACATTCTAAGAAATAATATTGAATAAGACGTATTAGTAATAAAGAGATGCATGACTAAATACATTTCTGTAGCTGCTACTGCTGCCTAATCAACGCGCCAATGCGCGTTAATACAATGACTAATTGAGATGATTAAAGGAATCTGGAGTTTATTAATCAATAAGTGGTTTAATTAAGCTGACTACTTGACCACCTTGCAGTGGGAGGAATGAAGTGATAATAAATCAACTAGTACTGTATCAATCTTGGTTTTGATCATTTTATTGGGTGTTTCTTTTTAAAAAGTAGCATATGGCTCTGAAACTGAAACTAATTAAACCATGGCGTTTTCTGTAAACTAGGACAAGTTTCTTTGTGGGATTTCAGATAGCTGACACTAACCAGTAACCTGTTTCTTAAAAGTTGTGGTGCTGGAGCTTTGCACAGAGGCGTGAGTTGTTTTTGCAAATGTTGGTAAATCTGGTTACCTTGTAATATGAGACAATAACATGTGACTGATGTAAACAAAAGGTAATGGTGATTCCACATGGTCCTCGTAATTCAGGCACTAATGTGGTTTCTGGCTGGTTGACGGATGCATCCACGGCAAGCTGGGGTGGTTCATCAGATCTGTAATTGAGGGAGGGACCCTTCTAAACTAATCCCCATGGTTTGAGTTTTGTGATTTGGTTGCTTTGGGTATTATTCTTGTGTGGAGCATACGTGGGGTTGCTTTAGCACCGAACACCATAAGTGGCTGAACCATGATGCTGGTCAAAGGGGGCTTGAAAGGTATAAGTATTGGAGCCAGATGGGTGGTGAGTACTTGAGAACGGAGTAAAAAGCCTTTGTGAGGAACTACCAAGAAATAGTAGTAGAAGTTTCAAGGATTTAATGAAAAACCCAAACAATAAATAGCATAAATCACACGTGGGTGAGAATATTATTCAACATTTTACACTATTTATACTACCTTTAAGAACCTGAAGATTCTCAGCAAAAGAAAAAGTGTGACCAGTAATTATGTTATTAAGCTAATAGGAGGTAAGAAAATGTGTATTACAGCATTGCTTAGCACTCATTTTAGATGATAGCCTCACATACTGTGCCATTTTGTCCTTTGAGATCCTCACCTGTCAGAAACCCTGAAATAAAGGACAAAGGAAGTGAGGAGTTGTGTTTGCAAACCAATAATAAGAGCATATCAACACAGGAAGTCTTAGCGGGTATAATGATATGCTAAATTGCATGTTGTAATAATTCCCAGATGGAGGGCTGCACGCAGGACTTTTATATACATGATCATGTTTTATAAAAAAGTATAAAAGTTAAGTGAACTCCAGGGGAAGTTTTTGCAAACCCACAGGATCTTTAGTTTATGTTTATCACATCACACTGGTATCTAGGATTTAAAAAAAACATCCATTGCAAACAACATCTGGAGGTCAAGTTGTTCCTGCTGAATCAGCGATGGCTTCATGGAGATCAGCTTTAATCGGTCTCAGATTGGGCATTGGATTGCCAGATGAGCGGGAGCTAGACATCTGCAGAAAAGTAATAGGGATTCAGTCAAATCAGAGAACTTATCCAACTGATTGTAAACCTGTACATGGCCGTCTCTCCTTCTGCATAAGCAGGAGCCGGCAGATATGAAAGGTCACACTGTGACATCATTTTATTGACAAGCAAACAGCATGCTGACAGTCAAGTAAAGACAGATAGAGAGACACATGATAATAACTTGAGATTGTAGAAAACAGAAGCACGCAGAATGGTTGCAAACATCATAAAAACATATGGAAAAATATTTTAAAAAATCTATTAGGTATTAAAATGGCAATTCTGTTTCAAAAGTCTCTTAACAATGGCTAGGTAATAATACTGATATAAATGGTCAGATTACAGCCTCTACAGCTATAGCCTTGATGATATGATGACACAATAATGGATTTTGTTTAGAAGCGACATTAAATATCATTAGAAAAAACCCTAACCAGACATTTTATACATTTTCTGTTCGCTCACTTAAGGCTTTCTTTTTTTCTTTTCTTATTAAGTTACCAAAGCATGTGTCTCTGAGGTTCAGTTTCTATGGCACTAAATCAGTTCTTTGTTTGATGAGGCCTTCTTGAAGTCTCTCAGGCAGAGCCACTTCTTCAGTCTTAATTGAAAGAGACTTTTGAGACTTCATGACACAAGAGTGTGTGCCTTCAGGAAATGAGCAAATGAGCAAAATACCCAAATAATGATGAATCGTTCACACCAGAAAGTAACCAAAACCTAGAATGAGCCTCTGTGATGTTTCCTTAGGGAAAGAACTGAACTTGTCATGGAATATCTCCTTAGAAACCGGCAGCATATTTAAACATTAGAGTATAAAAAGTATTGCTATTCATTTCACTGTCTAAATTCAGTGTTCCCATTCGATAAATACTGTAGTCATTAACTCAATAAACCGTCCATACTGGCACTATGATATAAGTGTTAGATAAACAGCAATTTCACAGCTTACAACGAACAACTTTAAATAGTTGACTTTTGACAATAATGCTGTTCAGTAGTCGGTAATGCATGGTGACTCAATTATTATTATTGTATTTATTTTACATCTGGAACTGATTACTTTTATCTGGATATATATACTAAAAAAAATGTTAAGATGTGTTGACAAATGATTCAGCTAGAAGTTTTTATCAATGCCTATATGCTGAGTTTCCAAGATCATCAACTCCATTGGGATTTTAACCTCACAGTCAAATACTATAACTCAGCTTCTACTCCGCATTGCAGCTTTTCATACGTGAGCTTCTAGAGATCTGATGGTCTTCATAGCTTCATAGCTGATATGATTCATGAACTGGACAGGTGTATTATGTTTAGATATGATATGGTTTAATAATGGTAAACAGGTTTACTAAATGAAAGAAATGGTGAATTCCACCCTCAGAAAAGGAAGACATGACCCTGGCATTAAGAATAAAAGTTATTCTAATCGCATTGTAAAATTCTGAAATTCCTCAAAATATAACCGTATGTGCCAAATTCATTGAAACTGACCCTGGCGCGCCTAGGGTTTATTTTTTTGGAAGGTTCAGGTTGCCATTGATATTGGGTGTTATTGCTAAAATGACTAGGCGGGATATTGTTGAATTATATTACAATATGGTATTTTTTATGTGGAGTACTGAAATACTGCATTGCATAAGAGCATTTGAACCACAGAACACTAAACCTGAATGCAATCCAATCCAGGACACGCTACTAGCACATGCAGGCTTTTTATAAACTGGGTTCCAGCTTTAAATCTCTCAGGCTTGCTCATATGAAAACTTGGCCAATACTGGATCCAAGTCAACATTCCTTGAATGAGCAGAACAGAGTTCAACAATATATATCAGTAGCTTCATGTTGGCTAACATCAGCCAGCATTCGTTTCCATGTGTTGACATTCATTTTTAATTCTAAATTGGTGCATGCAAAAGTTCAAAACATTTTAAGGTTTAAATAACGTAACATATTTGCAGTTTTTAATTTTGTGTGTATTAGTACTGTAATTGACCCAGTTACAATTAATAACCTTGATATCTTCTTCAAGTCCAACAATTACTCAGCTGTCCTAAGGGGAAATCCACTGTTTTTAATGGAAGTGGTACACACTATAGTACTTTATGTTCAAGTAATCCACAGGCAACTTCAATAAACAAACATGTCTATATTAAAGATGATGTATTACTGGGCAGAGCAACGCTGCATGGAGCACTACTATTTTTCATTCCCTGATGAGATTCAATGCTCCTCTGAAGACCAATTTATATGCGCCATGGTGTAACCATTAACTTCACTAGTATTTATTTAGATTGAAATTATTTCAACAGAAACTCACTCAGCCCGATTTTCCCTCCACTGAACAGTTGGGAAATATGGCAGCCATCCAGCAAATTACCTCATAAAACATTTAAAAGCTCCTACTATACTGTGGGTATAGCATCTGTGCTTCTAAAATAGGTGTGGATAATCCAAGCTGCTACATGTTAATAGACCCACATTCACAACCAATATTAATGTAACAACAAAACATTTTAGTTTTCACAGATGCTCCTGGATTTTTGTCTCTTTCCCACAGTGAAAAATGAAATCCTATTAGACAGTCAGGTGAATTGGATGCAGAAATGCTAAAGTTTGTTTTTACATCTTCTGAGAAATGTAATTTGTCCTAACTTTTTTTTTACAATTTTTTTTTTTTTTATAATTTAGTCGTTGCCAATTAGTTTTTATTATTTTCTCCCCAATTTGAAATGCCCAATTATTTTTTAGGCTCAGCTCACCGCTACCACCCCTGCGCTGACTCGGGAGGGGCGAAGATGAACACACGCTGTCCTCCGAAGCATGTGCCGTCAGCCGCCCGCTTCTTTACACGCTGCAGACTCACCGTGCAGCCGCCTCAGAGCTACAGCGTCGGAGGACAACGCAGCTCTGGGCAGCTTACAGGCAAGCCCGCAGGCGCCCGGCCAGACTACAGGGGTCGCTGGTGCGCGGTGAGCCGAAGACACCCTGGCCGACCTAACCCTCCCTCCCCTCCGCTCGGCCAATTGAGCGCCGCCCCCTGGAAGCTCCCGTCCACGGTCGGCTGTGGAATAGCCTGGACTCGAACTCGCGACGTCCAGGCTATAGAGCGCATCTTGCACTCTAGCGAGTGCTTTTACTGGATGCGCCACTCGGGAGCCCCCCAATTTGTCCTAACTTTGGTTAGGTTAGGGTATAGAGCCTCTTAAAGCAGTGTTCTCAAATTATGTGCCTAGGCTCTGGAACTCAATCCCAAATGGTAGGGACTCTGTTTCATTCAAAACAAACTTGAAGACTTATTTGTATAGTTTAGCCTTTGCAACTGCCTAGGCCTCTATTCCGTTTTAGTAGTGTAGTTTTGTGCTCAGTATGTACAGCGCTCTGAGGTTTGTCTCACATGAAAAGCGCTTTATCAGCCTAAGTTTGGTGTTATGTAGTAGTAGTAGTTTGGGATTTATAATACTTCTTCACATCGATATGAAGATCTTGGATTTTAACATGCCTTATATGCATTGATGTGGCACATGAAGTTCAACCAGTAATGTTATATTTTTCCTGAATAGACAAGGATTACTTCTAGAAGGACATTAGGAACATTCATGACTGTATTGAGATTTATCACACCTAAAATGGCAAGCACAGTCTCCAGATCTCAAGCCAAATGTCTTCTTAGTCTTCATATTCTCCAATCTCTCTAGTCCAATCCCGTACCTTGTGATGTTTACACAGTATGTCTTCCTTTAGCTGAAGTATCTTTTAATTAGACCTACTTAACTTGTAATGGAATGGCCCCTATGATTGGAAATGCCTATCTAGAATGTATTATAACAGTATTCTCTCAAATTATCATATTGTTTTGCATAATAAAAACACCTGGAAATAACTGTAAACAAATTATGCTTTTGTTGACAGAGAACAGCTATGAAAAATAGACTAATCTGACACACAAGGCCACAAAATGCACATTTAAAATGTAATTTTAAACTTTTTATGTTTACATATTACCCTAATGCCTAAGCTAATGTACAAACAGTAGGCCATCATGTTATGCCATCCCATGTATAAAAATGTTGAAAAAGTGAGACTACATTGAATTTTATCTCTAAATTCAGTTCCAACTTATTCACTGTTTCTACTAAACACATATTTATGACATCTGCTCCTGCTATAAGTAGAGTAAAGTTATGTTTGTGTCCTGTGAAGAATAACACATATTACACCAAGGAGAGAAAAAAATCGATGCTGTAAATCTCCCTCCCGACCAGAAAGGGTGCCGGGTAAGGTTGGTAGTACACTTCCCCGTAGACGGGCCGACTTAACGGTGGACAGAAACAGGAAGTCAGCCATCTTGGAGGAGGTGCGTAGCTGTGCATACTTGAAACGATTCCCATGCGATCAGCTGCTGGCCAGGCAGCAACTGGTTACACTGGGGTGCCGGGCTCCTGCCGTCGCCTCCCGAGGGTCCACTACTGTCGTCGCCTCCCAAAGGACCGTTCCTGCCGTCGCCTCCTTAGGGTCAGCTCCTGCCGTCACCTCACGAGGGTCAGAAAAATTAAAAGAAATGAACAATGAAAATAAAGAAAGAAAAATTAAGCTCAAGAGGGCGGATGCCAAGCCTGCACCGCCTGGGGATGCCAAGCCTGCACCTCCACTGTCACACTGCAGGAGGGCCTCAGACTGCTGTCAGCATTTCCGCTGCCAGCGTGGCCAATGGAGGAGGGCCTCGCACCGTGGCCGCCAGAACTGCCACCAGAGCTGCTGTTGTCGCCTCTGCAGCCGGGAGGCATAATGTTACGTTAACATATTTAATTACATACTGCTTTGTAATTTTCCATATACTTAACATAAAAACTGACAACAATGAATGTGACATTTCGAAATCTAACATGAAATACTGTACGACTTCTAAGATATCATTTTGTAGTTTATTTGCTTACATGATGTTAAATAAAAGATCTAAATTATGTTCATGTAGTTTTTTTCTTTTTTTTTTCCAATTATGTCTTTATTATGTCTTTAGGATCTGTTACCAGTACTGTAGCCAAGTTAGCTTGGGCGTAGCTGTGCATTTACACTTGGATAGGATAAGCTTAATATTTAACAATACCTTGCTTACTTTTTCCATTGTTCTTTGAAAGAAGTGGAACATTATAATATAGCAGTATAATGACAGTGTTCTGGAAAGAGAATAAGGCAGTATACTAGATGAAAAATAAACAAAAAAGAGATCGGGGTGCATGGAATCTCCACCATCTGACTAACCACTGAATGACCACAGTATAAATGTATTATTTACACTAGTTTCACAGCTTTTTCAAATGTTCTGCTGCTTAGAATTCCTTTTAAAAAATGTTAAGCTTTTGTAGAAGCCAGTAGTACTAAAGAAGTGTTTTATTCATCCACACAACAACCTGCCTGATGGTGTACAAAACTCATTACTAAAATAAAATCATGCTTAGAAAACAAATACATTAATTTAATAGATAGTGTTTAAAATTAAGTAAAAATAGATCCGTTGTCAGATTAAAATGTGTCCTCCAAACAATAAAGGACCACATCTGTTGCTAGGAGGACTGTTTCAGTTACATCATACTCAAAATTCTTAGCTATGTTGTGGCATCATTGGTCCAGTCTGTGTTTAATTATTGTTTGGATCATGAAGGCTTATAAAAAAGGTGGTAATGTTTTGATGTTTATCTAATTTATTGAAGAACAAATTGGTGTTCGTAGATGATGCCACCATCAAAGATAACAAAGGTGCTGAAAAGTACTGGTGCTGACTAACTGAGAATGCACTTCTTTGTTTCTACTTAATGTCAACCAAAAGTAAACTCACAGGTCTCACAGGATGAAATATGAGCAGCAGAGCTGTAAGTAAACTCACAGGATGGAATATGAGCAGCAGAGCTGTAAGTAAACTCACAGGATGGAATATGAGCAGCAGAGCTGTAAGTAAACTCACAGGATGGAATATGAGCAGCAGAGCTGTAAGTAAACTCACAGGATGGAATATGAGCAGCAGAGCTGTAAGTAAACTCACAGGTCTCACAGGATGGAATATGAGCAGCAGAGCTGTAAGTAAACTCACAGGATGGAATATGAGCAGCAGAGCTGTGAGTAAACTCACAGGTCTCACAGGATGGAATATGAGCAGCAGAGCTGTAAGTAAACTCACAGGATGGAATATGAGCAGCAGAGCTGTAAGTAAACTCACAGGATGGAATATGAGCAGCAGAGCTGTAAGTAAACTCACAGGATGGAATATGAGCAGCAGAGCTGTAAGTAAACTCACAGGTCTCACAGGATGGAATATGAGCAGCAGAGCTGTAAGTAAACTCACAGGATGGAATATGAGCAGCAGAGCTGTAAGTAAACTCACAGGTCTCACAGGATGGAATATGAGCAGCAGAGCTGTAAGTAAACTCACAGGATGGAATATGAGCAGCAGAGCTGTAAGTAAACTCACAGGATGGAATATGAGCAGCAGAGCTGTAAGTAAACTCACAGGATGGAATATGAGCAGCAGAGCTGTAAGTAAACTCACAGGATGGAATATGAGCAGCAGAGCTGTAAGTAAACTCACAGGATGGAATATGAGCAGCAGAGCTGTAAGTAAACTCACAGGTCTCACAGGATGGAATATGAGCAGCAGAGCTGTAAGTAAACTCACAGGATGGAATATGAGCAGCAGAGCTGTAAGTAAACTCACAGGTCTCACAGGATGGAATATGAGCAGCAGAGCTGTAAGTAAACTCACAGGATGGAATATGAGCAGCAGAGCTGTAAGTAAACTCACAGGATGGAATATGAGCAGCAGAGCTGTAAGTAAACTCACAGGTCTCACAGGATGGAATATGAGCAGCAGAGCTGTAAGTAAACTCACAGGTCTCACAGGATGGAATATGAGCAGCAGAGCTGTAAGTAAACTCACAGGATGGAATATGAGCAGCAGAGCTGTAAGTAAACTCACAGGTCTCACAGGATGGAATATGAGCAGCAGAGCTGTAAGTAAACTCACAGGATGGAATATGAGCAGCAGAGCTGTAAGTAAACTCACAGGATGGAATATGAGCAGCAGAGCTGTAAGTAAACTCACAGGATGGAATATGAGCAGCAGAGCTGTAAGTAAACTCACAGGTCTCACAGGATGGAATATGAGCAACAGAGCTGTAAGTAAACTCACAGGTCTCACAGGATGGAATATGAGCAGCAGAGCTGTAAGTAAACTCACAGGTCTCACAGGATGGAATATGAGCAGCAGAGCTGTAAGTAAACTCACAGGTCTCACAGGATGGAATATGAGCAGCAGAGCTGTAAGTAAACTCACAGGATGGAATATGAGCAGCAGAGCTGTAAGTAAACTCACTGGATGGAATATGAGCAGCAGAGCTGTAAGTAAACTCACAGGTCTCACAGGATGGAATATGAGCAACAGAGCTGTAAGTAAACTCACAGGTCTCACAGGATGGAATATGAGCAGCAGAGCTGTAAGTAAACTCACAGGTCTCACAGGATGGAATATGAGCAGCAGAGCTGTAAGTAAACTCACAGGTCTCACAGGATGGAATATGAGCAACAGAGCTGTAAGTAAACTCACAGGTCTCACAGGATGGAATATGAGCAGCAGAGCTGTAAGTAAACTCACAGGTCTCACAGGATGGAATATGACCAGCAGAGTCCACTTTTCTGATGGAAATACATTTCCCCCTCTACAGCAAACTAGTATCTAACAAACTTTAGATAAAATCTCTTTGAATATGAATCATTTCAAAGTAGATTTATCAGGCATACAGACCTTGCATTGTGACCAACCATGCAGACCAAAAGATTTGCTGCAGCGGTATGGGGGGCTCAGATCGGGGTGAAGAATTGACGTTAAACCAGCCAAGCATTGTCTCCTCCAATGACATTGAAATGCAACTAAATCCTGTATCTGTACTACAGTGTTGATTTTGATGTGCCAGCTGACCTAGCGGTCTGGCGGTTGTGCAGTAGGAAAATTAGAAATATGTTTGTTAGACCTGCTTTGCACACTTGCGGGAAAAAAAAATCGATCTTCTCTCACAAATATTTTTTGTGTTGGTCAGAACAATTTCTTGTGAGGGTTTGGGCAGTTTATTTTGGGGAGGCTTAGCCTCCCCAAGCCTCTTATACGCGCCGCCTATGATTGTATTCGTAAATTGGACATTTTATCACTAGCTTTTCTTACAGCTGCTAAAGTTCCGTCAATTATTACTGCATAAATAGGGCTGTCTCATTTTGTGCTGTCTAGTTTTCAAGCTATATTTAGGATATGAACATTTAGACAGGAGCGTAGGTATGAGAAGATATTGCCCTTGGGAGAACCAAATGTATTAGTTGGTCTTGTCTGTACAGTGTAAGACACACTGTAATTGGTTTTGCACAAGTGAATGTTTTGGAAAAGTGTCTTTTAAAAAGACATGTCATCCCAAATGAATTTAGCATTCAGGCAGTAAAGAGCTTGAAGAGCTCTTCACATTGTATAATAATCCTCAATGGTTATCTGAGTGCAGCTGCACTTGTAAAGTAATGCAATCAAATCTAAAATAAATAAGCTCCTCTTCCAGTCTCAAGGAGGGGCTCCAATGGCATAACGTTAGAATGTATTATTTGCCAAAGTAGATTTGACAGCGAGTCATGTCATCTGCCAAAGATTTTTTTGGCACCTCACATCCAGGAGATGTTTTTAAACTTTTATTCTCAAGAAAAACAAATCCCCACTTTGTCAAATTCTTCTTCCAGCACAAAACAGAGCCGTTGTTTCTGGCGCATAGAGAAACCTCCTGTCTGCATGCGATTAAATCAAGGAAGGAGGTAGGACTGCTTGTGCTCCATCATCATTTAACAGCATTCAGATTGTTTAGACTTCATGTGTCCTTCAAAATAATTATTCTGGATTTATGTCATGTCACATTTTTTAAATACTTTCCATTGTTGTTTTTATAATCTCCATGGTTTTAAAATCTCCAACGGTTTAAAAAGTAGAGATCCTGATGTGGTGATCACAACCATTGTTGAATCCTGAATGAGCCACCATACTTTGTTGATATTTAGATTTTAAAAGAAATAGCTGCTACAGTAGCCGGTCAACAAAAAACATGTGAAAAGCTGCATTATAATACTCTGATACAAGATTTTATCCTTGACACGTCTCGAACCCTCAACCGGGACCACTGGCCAAATTCGAGAGGGATGTTAAACTAGACAAAAAGAGTCAGTCTGACCTCAGAGCCACTGTAGCTGTGATGTGTGAGTACAGCACCTTCCCCCATAGGGTATTATAGGCCCACTGAAAAATGTTGGCTCCCAACATAGTTTCAGTGAAAACCTTTAAAAAATCAGATTTGGGGCTTGACACCGGATTAATTCATGAGAACTAACAAGCTGGTTTGGTCACAGTTCAAACATCTGCCCAGGTTTTAGGAACAAAAGACAAATTTTGCTGACTTTTCTATAGAGCGTTCCAGGTTTCTATCACTCTGCAACCTCATTTTGCGAGCACTGTGGGAGTTCGGTGGCACAGCATGCTGGGTGCCTGTAGCACAGCACATTTTGATAGCAAGAACTATAGCTAGAGGCAAGCATGCATTTCAGACATTCGATTTACTTCCCGATTTCATTAAAATCTGTTAGAAAACACTAATGAATATTATTTTATTACTGTTAAGTTACTGTGAATTTAAAGTTTAATAAAAAAAAGGATTCCAAGAACATGCATAAGCCACGAAGAAAGATTTAATTTGATAACTTGGTCATTAACAAAGATTTCTGATATTTGGCACAGTAATAAATTGTACAGGGAACTCGCTGCCATTCAATGAATGATTGATGAAATGGTGAATGACATGGATGCGTGATCGCTGCTTCATTGACAGGACTGACACAGGTTGGGACTGACACACCCTGCAGGCACGCAGGCTTATTTACATAAAGGCGTACAGACATAAACCCCACGTGACGCTACCAACAATGGTAGCTCATGTGGGACGCACGGCTTGCTTGCCATACAAAAGTCAAATAAACACAGTACAAAAACAAATTAAAAAATGTTACTCTGCTAACAAATAGATGTCTCGCATACAAACCTGTCTGCTATACTGGTGGGATCTACTATCCCGAAACTAACTCCCTGTCCCTCGGGCAGTTCACCCAACTCCAACCTCAGAATATACACACAATCACCATTAAAGATGGTCGCTTCATTTCCTGACCCATCGTTCAGCAGCACAGACAGACCGATGCTTCGGCAGCAGCAGCACTCTGATCACTATGGCTTTACAGCAGCCTTGATCTGTGCAATCAGGACCCTTTTATTCATAATGCTCTGCTGCACCACGCCTACCTGCTGATTAGGAGCTCACAGCTGGTAAACACACACAAGCTGCTCATTCCCGCAACTGAACACAGCAGTCAGGCTGCTACACACAGAGCGTCAGGTTCCCTATTAAAACTAATACCATTCTTATTTATACAATCACAACACTCTTATTTACAATACATACTCACAGAAGCCCCCTCCTTATGTACAGGGCTCCAGCCCTGCTACACCAGGGCATATAGTTTTTACTTTATGTCTGTGCTCTTAAATGTGGTCCAGATAAAGTTTAATGACGTTTAAGAAAGACCGTGATTAAAGAGGTTTCTATCAGCCTTGCCTGTGGGGTGTCTGTAACCATTAAAACAATCATTTTATAGGAAACCAAGTAATGATGTTTGGGATATGCCACAAATTTGATTATGAACACCAGCCCCTCGGCCACGTCCACGTTTCAGTAATACCATGTAGTAAGTCATGCTTTTGGTCAGTTTTACAGAACCAGTAGTGTGGACCACAGGATTATAACAGGAACTAAACCCTAGTTGGAGAATTTGCCATTGGGGAGTTTGGCATTGGTATTTATCCACGTCACCAGGGTTTTCACTCCATAGAAGTAGACAGGCCCTCAGTTCAACATCTCATCCAAAGAACAGGTCCTCCTGCAGCCGTTTCAGTTTAACAGAGGGACCTGGAGTGAGGAAGATCCAAGCACACTGCACTGCATTAACCAATAAAATTATATATTGCAAACAGTATATCTTTCAATTCTATATACTATGTCTTTCCAGCCAGTGGAAGGTGTGTATAGTTATATGTTTTGCTGGATTGTAACATTTCACAATTACAGTTAAAAGCGTATTATATTTTGCATGTACAATACTTGTTGCTGCTGGATTATTTTGCATGATTTGGTTCAATGAAAGAATTGTCTTCCTTTTCTACAACTGATGCAGAACCCCCTTGCTTCACCACTGCTGCTTGTGTTTTCTGTGATTCTGCAATCTGTGCTGCGTGTAGGCTTCTGAATTATTACCACATAAAGCTAATTTAACATCATTGGGTTAGTATAGTCTCTTATGCTTTCTAACACGAGGTTCCAAAGGCATAAGTATCTATACTAATCAAAGGCTGGAACAGTGGATGAATACCAAATAGACATGATCACCTGCATGCAATTATTGATAAATAGTTGGAATCATACTCTTTTCTCATGAGCCATAGCTGAAGAGATTTGTGGGCCATATTGCATTTCTCCAAGTCTAATTGAAAGGTTTAAACGTTAACAGTGAGGAGATCAGCATAGGTTTGCAGACCAGTCACAACCAGCATTTCCGCCATATTCTGTTGCCAATTACCTTGCCTTTTCCTGTAATTTATTCCTCAAACCCCCCATAGTTAATACAAAAAAAATATTTACTGGCAGACTGGAAGACACGTAGCTGCTTTTGGAGCCAAAAAGAGAACTCAAGCCTTACATCCTACATTTGTTTTAGTATTATATAAAACCATAGCCTGTTCATTATATTGAGATAACATGGAGCAATTTTACAATACCGTACAGTGGAATGTATCCAAAAAGATACCACACCTGTTATACCACCATGCAATTGTAAACACATGTAAAGAAGAACATTGTTTTAAAATGATAAGTATGCTTTCTCTTGTGTTCATATCATTATTATTTGCTTGCTTCAGTCAAGTTCAGATTTTTCATTTGTTACCCCCTACAAAGTTCCTATTACATTTTTGTGTCAGAGATAAATTGGTTTTTTTTTTATGTTCCCCATGACACAATACACTTATATCACATTTATGAATAGTATTGTAAAGTATGTGGCTACAATGCATACTACAAGATTAAAATGTGTTATGCAAGCCTCGTCCTTTTTTTAAATAGCCTCGTGCTTACTTATGTTGAACATGTTTTCAAGCTACCCTGCAGTGTACTCATTTATTTTAGGAGCTTGTTGAGTTTAATTATCATTGTGAAATCTGTTTAACACAATAGCCATGGAGTGAATACATTAAAACGTAATGAACCTCGCTGTGCAATTGTTCCTCTAGGGAACTGAAAAAAAGCTCAAAACAACTGATCCAAAGCCTTTCCATACTTTCGGCTCAGGTTCAAATTCTGTCATCTTGTCAATGTTGTTCTATAAGCCCTTAAGGGAGCAATGCTTTCTAGTAACTTTTCTGTAATGGAACAGCATTTAAGCAGTTGGAATTCCCTTCAGCTATAATGGGAGAAAAACACCATACTTTATATAATGAGATCATGAGAAGGATTATGTAACTTCTCTACATACTGATGTACAGTTCTGCTTCATATCTAGATTATGACATTGTTATCACCCAGTGAGTGGTAAAAAAAGGCTTCCAGTACTCTGTAAAACAGTGTATATATATACTTTTGATTTATTGCCACCCATTAATAACAAATAAAGGATTTCCTGCAATAAAAATACTTTTATTATACTGGTATTGTGGAAAACAAACAGGAAACAGTGCACACTGTACAGTTCGTACCAGAATTAAACTTTTCTTTTTATTTATTTGTCAAATAAGCACACCCAATGTCCTTAATGTTAAACAAAGTAAGATATTGTTGAATATCCTAAGCTGGGGGAATTATCTTAACCATTTACTATACTGAAAATACCAGCTAATTACCACTACCTTCTGCTGTAAGCCTTAATTTATGACAACAAAGAGAGTAGAGTAAGAGTCTGGCTTTTGAAGCACCAGTATTCTCACGCATTTGCTTAAAACTAGAGCTTTATAAATCCTGACAGGGATGAGGCTTGTACTATGCAAACCTAGACCTCTTTTATTATCCCTAAACACATTATTAAAATATGTGTAAGATTTGGAGTCTATTTCCAGGGGCTCACTTTGTTCTTTATATTAATTCAATTTTGCTGCTATCAAAATATGCTTCTCCACACCTGTTTTGAAGATCACTCCGAAATGATTTAATTTCAGAGTCATTTTTTTTCATAATCTCTGTCTGCAAGCCATGCTTTCAGTTAGTGTTGCATTTGCTGAAATTGTCCCTACCCCTTTAATAGCTTCTCCAATTGGCTGAAATGCATTCAACCAATAAAATGCTTTAACATAGAAACTAAGAACTTTCTTTAACCAGATATCATGTTTTAAAATGCAATAGCATGTGTTTTCTTTCCAAACTGCACATTTTAGACCTATGTAGCTAGGTTCAATCAGTTCACATGCTTCTTAAATCACAAATCACATAATAATAAATCAAACAATCACTGTGACAGATTTGTAGAAATTCCACTGCAGTACAGCAACCCTTTTATTTAACAGCAATTCCTGAGTGTGATCCTGATGCTTTACAAGTTAATATGCTGTGTGTCTTGTTGTATAAGATATACCATTTACAGCAGTCTGGGCATCCATAACTTATCAGGATTACAATTCTCTTGTCTATTTAAGTGATCAAAAACCCCACAGATTTACGGGAGTTCCACATTGAAAACGTCCCGACTAAAATATTACATCCAAGAATGCTTGTTCTGTGCGTGCCTGTCTTGAACTGAGAGAGTGTGAGTTGACCCCAGATGCACCTTGATGGTTCATTTTAGGGCTTGTGGTTGATTACACTGGGAACTGGAGTTCATCTCCATTATTTTCCAATCTTTGATCTCCCACTTAAAATGTGTTGAAAAACCATGATGGCGCTGTTGATTTGTGGACATTTGGCAACGAGGAAGTAGGCTGAGAACCCTCCCCCCCCCCAACTAGACCTTGCATTCTGGAGTTAAAAGACGAGAATTCCATCTTTAACCCCCCATTAAGATCCATTTGAGCTGGTAGTTTGCTGTATATCTGCAAGTATTTTTGCATAGTATTATAGGTTATACTATGTATTTACCATAGTTTACCAAGGTTTGCCATGTCTTAATATGTTTTACCATACCTCGTTATTCTCTACAATGCTTGCCTATGCTTTACCATGCTTTTACTGCTTTATTACACTTCGCTGTGTTTCTACTATGGGAAACTTGTATACGGGTAATCGGTTTTGTTACAGCAGCATTTAGTAGGAAAAGGATAAGATTAGCATGTTTCTGTCAACATTGATCTGTTTTGCTTGTGAAAGCCTGTAACACTTTGTTTATATGATACTAGTACACAATGTACTAGTAAAAGTTTATTATAAGCTATTAGATGCATCTAATGTTTGGAAACAACAGTGCAAGGAAACATTGAAAGGCTATGATTGTTGCTGCCCTGAAAAGCGACATGTTCTTTCTAAGCACAATATGAACTATTCCTTAAGAACATTTGAAGTTTAAACAAGTAATGTACTTGTTCTTCAAGGAACAAAGCGCACTTTATACGTTTCCTGTCCTTCCATATCAAATTGCTTTCCTTTCTCAAGATAAAACACAGCTGGGTTTACCATGCGTTGTCCAGAGATAGGAGTAGCCCAGTAATTCTTAAATCATTGTCTCTAAAGAGTACTTTTTTTTTACTGTCTACGTTTTAATTATGTTAGCAATCATTTTTGTGTGGTTCTGGCAGTGACTTAAATGTTTTTTATGTCAATGTTAATGTTCTTTCAGCTGAGTTCAATAGCTGTTCTTCAGTCTTAGTCGTATGTCATAGATATGTGACATGGATTGGATCAGCCAAAATATCTTGATAGAAGTAAGATGCCTTTGTATGGGCGGAGAAGGAAGGCTTGGTGCCGTCTTGACTGTCCAATGATATCTTAAGGGACATAGAGGTAACAAGACAATTGTGTCATTAGCATACACCCGCATTGCCACGGCTGTAAATTCCAAATCAGAGCCATCAGTATGATGAAAAAGTTGATGACTATGAAATATATCAACAGTATGTACAAAATAAGAAATGGCAATGAAATGTTTATTACAGTTTGATGTATAGAAATCTGTGAAGTGTGCCATGTGTACATAGATATGTACAACCACCTCCACTTTATCCCCTTCGCAGGGGGTTTCAGCCCTACCCCAGCCTAATAATTCCATAAATCTCACGTTTTCATATATGAAAGACACACACATTATGGTAAACAATAAACATGTTTTACATTTTTTTGTATTGTTATTTTATATATCAATACAAGTCATGTGATTACTGCTGTGTATTCTCATCTTATGCACTGTCTTGGAGTTCTGAAGTAATTCATTTTGAATTCAGCTCTGTTAAGTAATCTAGATTTAATTACCTGTGCTCATTCCATGTTTCTTTGTAATAAATGCTGTTAATCACATGTATAAGGCATATATTCATGCATGAATGAATACTTCTCATAATCCCCTTGTGGGAGAGTGAGAGGGTAAGAATTAGTGAAGAATAAACAGTGAAGTCATTAGGAATGGATGGAGGGGAAAGGGGAACATGAATATTTTTAAATCATGATGAATTAACAGGGCTGAATTCAAAATGAATTGCTTCAGAACTCGGAGGAAGTGCATAAGATATTCAGGTGTTCTTCCTGTAGTATTCAGACGAATTCATGATGATTTTTCGGCAATATTTTAAAGTGTTACAAGATGACTTCTCCACTCTTTGATTTTCCTTATTAGTAACCATAACATTTCGATGTCTCTGTGTTCACACGTAAAGACAGTGAGAGGACTTGTATTTGTGTCTTCGGTAAACAAAACAAAACAAAAAAAATCCTGTGGCCTTATTATCCAAATTTCACGTGCAAAAACAGGACATGGAGAACAGATTTGACTTCACAAGAAAATGAAAATCAGGTTTTTGCTTAACCAGACAGAGCTATTAAATAAACAAGACACAGAGAACCATCTCCCATCTGTTCTCTCCTATTACACCTGCTGACTGGATAACATTTTAAAAAGTGCAGTCTTGCGTTGGATCAGATTTCTGGGTCATTTACAGAGCACATAACAAACCACTTTAAGTGCACTGTGTTTTTGCTTATATATTTTAATAAGTCAACCCAGACAGTTGGCTGGAAAAAAAATAGAATTGTCCCTTAATAAAAATAAAAGTGGATCCCCATATGTTTTAACAACGTATTATTATATTGTATTATATTATAATATAACCCAAGTTCCCAAGATTGGATTGTAGCAATTATATAATAAAGACTAATGTCCCACACTTACTCCACCAAGTACTGTCTCAATACTTTGAATAAAGTTCTTTAAAAATGACGAGTAACTCAATACAATACCCAGTTCAAAGCATGTTTATTTTAAATGATGTTGGATGTAGGTTTTATAGATAAATACATACAAATGTTTCATATTCTTCCAAAAATCCCTACATATTTATTTTATTAGCATTGATTTTATTTGTATTAATCATGCATCAACAATTGCACTTCTTCTAAGCTGAGCTTTTAAAAACTCATTTTAATAACTACAGATCAGCGCAGCTATTTAAACAAAAAGAGATCCATTAAGAGCAGAGTTTCCCTGTTTTTGCTTTAGGCTTCTGATGATTTCAAGATGATAACCTCTTTTCTTGAACATGCTAATAAAAGAAAGCCTATTTTGACGGGATCAAGAGTAATAATTTTGACTTTAAAGAGCAAAGACCATCTGCTCCAGACTGATCATATGCTTGATAGATAGCTGGAACAGTGAGGTGCTGCTACTGGCATGGTGGGAAAGAGGAGCTTTTTCCTTTGTGTCTGCCTAAAAACAAGACAAAGCATGCTATTGAAGGAGTTATTGGCCAGATATTCAAGATAGAAGAGTTTCTACAAGGGAAATTGGGGTGGGTATTTCATCTCTTTTGAGCTAGTCAATGTGAATGTATACAGTACCTAATACAGTCTGCTGCTGTTTTAAACAGATGTTCTTCAGAGTTGTGGATAAGTTTTAGCTCTTCATTATAATGAACCTTCAGCCTGGACCCCAAATAACAAAACTAAAAAAAGATGATATAAACACACTGTCAACATCCCGGTCTGTATGTACAGGATGCCACCTCTGCAGTGAAGTCAACTTTTTTGTCTTAATAAAAAGCGTGCTGTGTAACTATGCCTCCGAAACGAAAGTCATTTTATGTTGCAACAAAGCTGTAAACTATATTGATCGTTTGAAAAAAGCAGTTACGCAGGCATATCTCTGTCGTGAATATAGGTTGTCAATCGTTCAGCAACCATGCGGCAAAGCAAAATTGATTAAAGAAAAACCAACAACAACAACAACAAAAAAAAAACTTGAGGATCTGATGAACTTTTCATGTCGGGCTGATTTGGAATAAAAGCTCAGTTTGATATTCTTGTATGTTGGATTAAGACTTGGTGCACTTTTAAACGCTATAATCAATTACCTATATGAAATAAAAGAAATCTAATGCCACCTGGCAGGTCAAGTAGCACTTGAGGCCACTTTTCCCCTAGACAAGGCACACTACAAGGTGGAAGCAAGGGGGGAGGGGGACCAAACACACAATGAACGGTAAGGGCCATAGATAAATGTACAGTATATAGTTTGATTATTACATATCTCCTTTCAGAAATACAACTAAGTTTCCAAAGAGTAAATATAACTACACAAATGTGGTTGTGTTAAAGGGATACTTGTATGTGTTCTGTATGATTCCATGTCATTGCTTTTGCTTAAATCATTATGTGCCATGCTAACCACTGAGCACTGGTGTAACAAGCAGTCTTATGTTCCCTGCAGGTGAGATGAGATGAAGTTATAAGCTGTATAACCACGAATACAGGTGAGCCCGGCTCTTTTGCATTGTGGTTAAGAGGCACGTTTGCAGTGTGTGGGACCACTGGTTCTTGCTCAGCCTCCGCCCTGCTACATGAGGACTTTATCCTGTTCTTTCGTCAATCTGTCTGTGGAAGGGTGGTGGGTAATTCACTGACACACACGGGAAACAGAAGTTTTATTTGCAAACACTGCACTGGTGCCCCAGTTTTATTATTTTAGACATTTGTCTTATTGCCCGCAGAGAGCGCTGTTGTCCGTGGCCTGAGTATCGACAACGGTACACAGGACCACAGGAATACCAATACTGGTAAACAGTAGAAACACTGGCACACTCACAGGTGCTCAAAATAATAATGAAAACAAAAGGCGAAATGAAAAGGGAAAATAAAACACAGTAATAAAACTACAAAATAAAGGTGCTGCTTACGCAGTGCCCCCACTGCTGCTAAGCCGGTCAGCTCAGGTCTCCGTCCTACGCTGTTATGCACTATACACTGGGGTGGCCAAGGTTCCCCTGTCACTACACACGCCCCCTTGGGTATGTAACAAGTGATTTTAATAAAATTGTTTATTTATTGCTGGCTGTTTTCCTCAGCCGTGCTTGCCAGTTTTTAGTTGCTCGCTCCAACCACTGGCCTTCTCAGCCAGCGTCTCTGTGTTTTTTCCAGTTACGGCCACCCGAATGCACAACCAAGCACAGTTCTTATGGGCCGAGCAATCCCCCAAGGCCCGCCTCTCAGAGAGAGGGAAAGCCAACACACCCTCTTCCCCACCTCTCCGTGTCATTGCCATGACTGACAGGCGGATCTTGCGAGACTGATGCCCTCTTCCTGCAGAACCACGGATACACCAGATAGTAAGCACAGATCTCCCCTGTTACACTGTCAATAATGGCTTATGTTTCAGAAATGAAACAATGAGTAAATCTTAGCTTGGACTGTTAGTGGATTATCTATTATGCATGTCTGTTGAGACTTTTCTAAAATTATTCCATCAAACATTACTCATGAAAAGCCTCCTGAAGGCTGATTGTGTGGGAAGTGAAGTGGGGAAGCATATTTTCATATTAGCAAGTTTTAGTACACCATGGGTTCTTAAACTATGGGTTGCGACCCAAAATGGGTCCCTAACACCTTTTTGGTGGGTCGCAGCGTTCAGAAAATAAATGCAGCTTTAGAGGGCGCGAACCTGCGTTTCTCCAGAAAGTCCTAACTCACCCACTGTGCGCGCTACCACCGCTAATCAGAGTGCACGAGAATATTATAAGTTACTGCTGTACAGCAAGCTAGGGTTTAATGAAGATTAAGCAAAAATATAATGATAGCTTCTTGAGTTTAGGATTTATAAAAGCTGTTCAGAATGCAGAGGAGCGTCTTTGTGGCGATTGTGTTTTCAAATAAAAGCGTTAACAAACTGAGACGACATTCGGAAAAGCATTCACAATATGACGGAATATCTCTTGAGTTTTTCAAGATTCGAGTGGCCAACTTCAGAAAGTAGTCCTTCGATAGTGGAAAAGTAAGTTCAAATGTCATTGTATTATTTTATTTAAAATGCTGTGATGGCATTTGAAAGCTCTGCAGTTTTAAACATAGCACCGGATTAAAACGAAACTTTGTCCTGCTAATAGCAAGCTACAACCCTGTACTTAGTGGTGGTTTTAGATTTTGTCAGATGCTTCTTTCTTCCATTCATAAATATAATCTCTATCAAATACAGGTTTGTATTTTGCTATTAGTGGTTGGGTCAAAGTTTTATTAAACTACGGCCCAGCACTTCAACACATTATAGAAGCTCATTACCACATGGAATTGTGGGCATTGTAGTTTTCTGTAGAAACAGCGCTTTTAGAAAAACATTGAAGTGGCCGAGTAATAGACACGAAGCGAAACTCAGGGGAGCTGACTCGTGTCACATGAGTGACATGACCGATACGTGACATGAACATTACACTAAAAAAAAAGAAAAAAAAAAGATATGCTGGTTTGTACTGGTATCAATGCAAGCCAATGGCTGCAGCAAAATGCTTTTTGAGCAAAGACAATCATTGAGTTCTGGATTTCCTATCTGCAGCAGGAAAACTTAATTCTAAAAAAGCCAGAGGCCAGAGCATGAGACTGAGCCCAGTATAGACATGCTGGAAGTACATTTCCAAGAACCTCGCTGCTCCCATTAAGACCCAATATTACTCTCTTTGATTTGATTTTTTACTTAATTTCTATTATAGGAAAAATAAAAATAAATAAATAAATCCACATTTTTATTTTCATTTCCAAATATGAACTGGGTCTCAAGAAAGGCAGTGAGTTACTGTTTTGGGTCCTAACATAGAAACGTTTAAGAACCCATGTAGTACACAATGCTTAACCTATTGGCTTCAATGCACAGTTCATAGTAATGTACACAGGCCTGACCATTTGATGCACTGATGGCTCAAGGCATTGTCCCCAGCTATAAGGAAACTTCAATGATAGCATTGCATGAGGTACTGTATTAAAGGTAAGGCATGAGTTTGTTATATAAAAAAAAACAGACAAGTACTACTTTGGTATCATTTCATGTGGAACTATATAATACAGACCAATAACAGATACAAAAAACCAGCGGCTGGATCTGGGAATTACATATTTAATGCAGTAAATCAGTGTGTCTGAAAAAGTAATTAAATGAGAAACAGCAAGGAAAGAATTCTCAGAAAAAAAATTTAAAAGGCGTGAGATTGAATTTAAGATAAAGTGTTTCAACATATGTCTTAAACATTAAAGCACAGTCAGAACATCTGTTACATCTTTTTATTTGATTAAAAAACAATTCTAACCCAAACTCTTTTTGTAATCGTGCTTCTTGGAGATTAAATTCACACACCTTATATTAATACAGCAATGTAATTAACTTTTATTATAAATTGTTACCGAGTCATGCTGCCATTTTGTTTTTTATTACAGTAAGGGGTAGATTCAATCATAAAGTACAGTAGGGAATCACGTGACAAGCTGGAGATATGGCTGCGTAAGGCTTTTGCTCCATACCAATCATCTCCTATTTCACATATTATGCAAATTCTTACCTCGACTCGGTTAAGATTTACTTCACCTTGGGATGGCACAGAACCAGAAAAAGAAACATTATTCCCAGCTGGCATCTCCCTCTAAAGGAGATAAAAGTTGCTCCTAGCCTGATTTTGTAGCCATTGTTGAGGCCTGCATGGAGAGGCACCGTCAGTATTTCGAATCACAATTTTCTCGTTTGGAGGAAATGGGTAGAGGATCGGACGCCAAACTGTCCTCCATACAGACGGAGTTTGTTAATTTATCTCGCGACATGAAGGACCTGAAAGTGGATCTCTCCGGTCTCCGTGCTAGAGTGGAGAAGAACACGAAATCGGCCTCTCTTTGCAGCACCAGGATCGACCAGCTGGAAACCACAAGGACTGCAAACTTTCCTGCTGTACCCGGCCACCCTTAAACTTATCCACAACTCTGAAGAACATCTGTTTAAAACAGCAGCAGATGCTGAAGAGTTCCTGGACTCGCTGGGGTCTTCTGGTTCGGTATAGGCCCAACGTCCTTCTTCTTCCTCTACCAAAAGGATGGAACATGATAGAAGAAGACACCGTGCCCGACGCCTCGGACTTGAGTAGTTCCTGATCTGACGGTTGGCCCCTCGTGTTTGGATCGGTGCTGGAATCAACATCGAGTTGGGACTTGCCGGGACTTGATAGCAATTGAAGTTCTCTTCATTACAGGTTTTTCTGTTTTTGACTTTATGGTATTTTCTTACCGGTATATTACCCTATTGTTATCGGGGACATATATTAATCTTGAATAATTGCGGTTATATTTTATCGGGAAGATGTGTGTGTATCAGTATGTATGTATGGTGTATGTGTACGTGTATATATATATATATATATATATATATATATATATATATATATATATATACACACACACATACATACACATACATGTGTGTGTATCAGTATGTATGTATGGTTCGCCACCATTTTCAATATGTTCTGGGATGGGATTTTGGGACTATGTTTTGTTATTTTCATTCTTGCTGGGGTGGGTGTGGGGGGGAGGAGGGGAGGAAGAGGACCTTGTGGGATCGTATACTGCTTTAGCTCCCTTTGTTATTGCTACTTTTTTTACACTTAGATTACTCATAGGATCTTTTGATTGCTGTTTTTTGATCTGTAAGTTTATTTTCGATACCCATGACTAGTTTGTCGTTGTTATCCTGGAATGTGCGGGGTCTGAACACTATGGAGCACCATTTGTGCCAAAACTATCGGGCCGTTAGTTTATCAATTTGTTTGTCAATTTGTGAATTTGTCAATTTGTTTGTCAATTTGTCAATTGGTCAATTTGTCCAGCAATTAGTCCATAAATTTGTCAATTCATACAGTAATTCATAAACATATTTGTTAATTCATCTAATAATTCATTAATTAATTTGTAAATTCATTAATACGAAAGGCTGTACGGACCTGCAAATTTCCAATCAACGAGACAAACTTCCCAACGACCAGACAAACTTCCAACTGTCAATCTAACACTGTGCAAAAAAAATGCAACCTTTATAGCCAATGGGAGCACACACTAATATTTTAATCAACGAAAATCCAGCCTCACTCAAAACTGCTGCAGCCAATAATATTTAGAAGGGCGTTTCAAAAGATATTCTATTTAACAAGATACTCGCCTCCTCTGATTTTCAATGGAGACTTCTGTCTCACTGCGCGCAAAGCATTGTGGTATATAGAGAGTTAGGCAAAACAATTCTATGGAGAGTCAATGCAGGCGTACAAAATGTTGCTGGTTTGCCATGTTAAAAAAATGCATAAAACGTTTGAAGTAGATTTCACATTTGCCCAAGGCCTTTTGAAGAAAACAGCAACATTAGCAAATTATGACAATACGTAGTTATTATGAAAAATGCTATTTTCTGAGCACAGTCCCGTTCGTTGGCGCATGCGCAGAAACATCGCTCTAAAGAAGCATATTGATTAAATCATTTAACAGTCCGGTAACACCGGTTACTTTAGAAATGCATAACATAAAATATTATCACGACACAGCAATATAGTACAGTAAGCAAACTACCGGCATTTTTTTTTTAACATGGCAAAAACCAGCAACATTTCGTACATCTGCATTAACTCTCTATATACCACAATGCTTTGCGCGGTTGTCTGGTTGTTTGGAAATGTGCAGGTCCATACAGCCCTTTCGTATTAATGAATTCACAAATTAATTAATGAATTATTAGATGAATTTACAAATATGTTTATGAATTACTGTATGAATTGACAAATTTATGGACTAAATCCTGGACAAATTAACAAACAAATTGACAAACAAATTGACAAATTCACGAATTGACAAACAAATTGACAAATAAATTGACAAACTAACGGCCCGATAGTTTTGGCACAAATGGCGCTCCATAGAACACACCTCATAAACGTATGATCTGTCTTGACTTACTGCATAGGAAAAGAGTTGATATTGCCATGTTTCAAGAAATGCATCTCATGCAGAAAGACATTCCTAGACTCGCAAATAGATATTACCATGTCATAGCTTCTTCATCCTCAGATAAAAAAAATAAGGGGGTTTTGATTGTTGGGCGGCGCAATCTGCAATTTACTCTTCTGGATTCGGGAAGTGACGTGGAGGACAGAATAACATATGTGAATACAATTGTTTCGGATAAAAAAATAGCTTTTGTTTCAGTTTATGCACCAGATTCTTTTGGTAAAGGTGTTTTTGATTTATTGACAAAACTAATGCTTGATCTGTCAGAGTTCCGATTGATTACCGGAGGCGATTTCAACGCTGTGTGGGAGCATGCTTTGAACAGGACTGGATTAGCAGAGGGGAGGGATCAGGGTTTAGCATCCACTGCACTACAGAGATTGGCATCTGATATAGGCGTTGTAGATTTATGGCGTGTAATGAACCCCTCAATCAAAGATTTTTCTTTCTTTTCCCCAAGACCTGAGTCATATTCGAGGATTGATTTTATTTTCGTAGCGAGGGATCTTTTTAAAGAAGTTCACAATATAGATTTGCTGCTGGTTTCTCTTTCAGATCACAGCTCACTGGTCTGTACAGCCACTCTTCCGGGCACTCTCACTCGGACCTCCAGATGGCGCTTTAACACCACTTTGCTGCAGAATGAGTCTTTTAGGTCAGAATTTGAAAGCCCAGCTATCAGAATTTTAAAATTTTAATAGAAATTCGGTTGATGATCTGCATGTGTTGTGAGATGCAGTTAAAGGATTTATCAGGAGTAGTACTACGTCATTTGCTTCTAACCTTAGTAAGTTGCTATTTAGTAGAATTAAGGAATTAGAAACCAAGCTGGCATTTCTAGAAAATACTTTACATTCTAATTTATCTGCTAACACTGCATTGGAACAGGATTTCATTAGAAAAGATCTTAATCTTTTACTCAGGCAGCGGGTTGAATTCCTTATTCATAGATCTAGGCAGCACTATTTCAACGACTCAAGACCTAGTCACCTTCTAGCCTTGAGACTCCGGGCTAACGAGCATTTCGCAAACATTGTATCTGTTAAATCTCCAAAGGGAGATATACTTTCAGACCCTGTACAAATAAATTCGGTATTTCGCTCTTTTTATTCCAAACTTTATAGTTCTGATATTACTCATGACAAAGACGAATGCATGCAGTTTCTTAAAAAGCTGCAATTGCCGTACCTTTCACCGGATGAAGCAGCTCTCCTTGGTACTCCAATATCTTTAGTAGAACTTAAAGACGTTGTTCAAGATATGAATAAGGGTAAATCCCCAGGATTCGATGGCATTCCTCCTGAATGTTTTCTGACTTTCTGGTCTCAGGTCTTCTTTTGCTTGATATGATGCATTCTGCAGTTGAGAAGGGCTTTTTCACTAGAGATGTTAATACTGCTATTGTCTCCCTACTATTAAAAAAAGATAAAGATCCCACTGCACGAGTTATCGTCCCCTTTCTTTAATAAATTGTGACGCAAAGATATATGCTAAGGTGCTTGCACACCGACTTCAGGCATAGATGATTCACCATGACTAGACTGGATTTATTTAAACTCGGTTGGCATCTGATAACGTTCGCCGCCTGCTTCATATTATTCATGCTGCAGTGGACATAAAGCCCCCATAAGTGTCATGGGTAGGGTGACAGCAATAACCAGTATACGAAAAGAACTTGAATATAAGTAGCCAACTACGCCACCTTGGGTTTCAGAAGGGCAAGGACCTTTGTGTTCAAGAAATCTTTTATTTATCCCTACACAGGTTCTTTTCGATTCCCGGGGTTCCGCACACACAACAACAGCAACAAGTTTAAAATTAATAAAACAAACTTTATTAATTCTCCACAGGGTTAGGTTCACTTTAAAAATCCACACACAAGGAAGCTCCCACTAAAACAAACAAAATACAAAGTCTAGAAATACTACTTGGAGCTACCCTCACAGCAAGTCCAACAAAGGAGCTAACCTCACAGCAAGTTCAACAAAGGAGACAAAGTGCAATAATAATGCAGTTCATAGTTAGTAATCCAGAATCCTGCAAAGGAATAAAAAAGATCAATGAGTCCAAAAAGGGGGGGGGGGGGGGGGGTTACGCTCCCCCCACCGTCCCTGCCTGAAATCGTCGTCCTCCAGGAGGCGCTACACCCACCTGTACTGTCCTCCAATCCGCCGCCGAATCTAGAGAGGGGAGATCAATCTGGAAAGGTCAAAAGTAGCTTTCAGGAAAGAGGAAATACAGGTAAGCAGGTTCACAATTCCTCCTAAATCCAGCAAAGCTGGTTACTTCCCTTTAGCTAGACTTGCACCCTTGCGTGTCTCCACCTCTTTGTCTCCCCAGCCCGGGTGGAACCCGCGTCGCCGCTGCTCTCTCCTGGACTCTGGAACCGGCAAGTATTGCCGTCGTCAACTGCCCCCAGTGGTGCCTCGGAACAATGCACACGGTAAGTAGCTGCTAGACTCCTCTCAGTTGTACACGTTTAATATATAATCGCACAATGAATGTAATCAGAATACTACCCCCCTTGCTTGTGTCTTTTCAGGTTCCCAGTACCGTATTGCCCCAACCGAGCCTGCTGCGTTCGTCCCGGTAAGTAGTCGACCACCACCACCACACAATACTATGTCACTATCTCTCTCCTTCCTCCTCCCGGGTGGCAGCCCCGTCCCACCGGTCCACAAATCTCGGAGAGCAGCATGAAAAGGGAACACACAAAACAACAAGGAGCCGCACAAAAAAAGAAAATACCGGGGCTACAGCGATATAGCCCGTGGTGCGGCCTCCAAATAGTTTTCACACTTGTATCCAATCAATAAAAATTCTGTTAAAAAAACAACCCTTTTTACATAAAACCATCAGCCTCTTCCTTCTTTGTAAGGTGCAGTATACAGACTAGGAAAGAGGTAATACAGCCAAAAAGAAACCAAAAAAACAATTGCGGCAAAGATAAACAAAACACAGTCCCAATCCAACCACAAAGAAACAAAGTCCCAAAACAAATGGCTGTATTACCTGTGCTCCGATGAAGTCCCAATATCCAAAGATGATGCAAAAGTTACAAAGCTCCCGTTTTTATTTTACACCGCCACTCTTAGATCCTTCTTCTTCCAAATACCATTTACTCAGAGAACCGTCCTTCCATGCCTCCAAGGCTCTCCCTGGTGCTTCCCCTTCCTGGTTCTCTAGCCACCCCTTTTATACAATCCCTTCCCCTTGCTCACCCAATCACTGGTCGTGCAGTATGCTTAAGGCGGGACCTACTCAACAGTGCTAGTGAAAGTGGAATGGGGTAGCACAGATAGAGCAAACAAAATAAAAACAAGGGTTTCAGTGCAGCAGATTCAACAAAACAGTGCACACAGTGAGAAACAAAAATTACAACACACAAACACCGCGGTTCGTCACCTGTGACATGCGCCGTGTTATCTCTGGATGCAGAGAAAGCTTTCAACAGCTTAGAATGGCAATATCTTTGGTCGGTTCTAAATCATATGGGTCTCGGGGAAAACTTCATAGGCATGATTAATGTCTTGTATGCTAATCCCACAGCGATGGTGCTGACAGGCAGTGAGTGTTCTCCCCAATTTAACATCTCCAGGGGAACCCGGCAAGGTTGCCCCCTCTCTCCTCTGCTGTTCGCCCTGTCACTCGAGCCGCTTGCTCAGGCTGTTGCCGGTTGATTATACTCCCATCACCACTAATAATACTCAACATCATATTGAGCTTTATGCAGATGACTTATTACTGTTTGTCGAAAATGTGTCTCAAGCACTTTCTTGCCTATTAACTATTTTTGATAACTTCAGTTTGCTATTGGGATATAAAATCAATTGGGCTAAATCGGCACTATTACCCCTGAATGGTGCAATGAGAAATATAATCTTGCCCTCGAACATATCGGCATACTTGCCAACATTTGGAAACTGTTCAGCTGGACGCTCATATCGGGGGGGGGGTCATACGCATCATACACATGGGAGGGGTCATACGCAAAAAACACTCATTATCATATAATAGACGTATCCCCCCTAACTCAACACCACACGACCATCATGACAGTAAACATAGACATAATGAAGCGTTCTTACCTTTGTATAAGTTAGTAATCAGCAGATGTGTCAGCCACACAAAGAACATAGTGTGTGGTTTTCATTAACTCTACTGTGCAGAATAATTTTTTTTCTATGGATAAATATTGGGACTTTCTTCCTATGCATCGGGACGCGGGACATTTGCTAGGAAATCGGGACTGTCCCGACCATATAAGGACTGTTGGCATGTATGTATCGGTGGTTCAGCACTTTAAATATCTTGGTGTAGAGTTCTACCCCTCCTTACACTCTATTGTAGTAACAAATTTCAATAATATTTTTAAAAAGGTGGAGACAGATTTAGATAGGTGGTCTCAACTTCCTAATTCATTTTAAGCAGGTATCTCTATAGTTAAAATGAATGTGCTCCCACGTATTAATTTTATCAGCTCACCCCCTATAGGATACTGGGATAAATTACACTTTAACTTCCAGATTTACATGGAAGGGTAACCGCCTGCGCATTAAATTCTCCACTTTCTAATGTGCATTTTAGGATTTACAATTTCAGTACAATTTGCCTGGTGTTTCTTTTTTTACCTCCGAGGTCATCATTGCGTGCCTATGGGGTGCCTTGGGGGGCAGTACTGTTAACACACCCACTCCAGAATATGTTACACACGGGGGGTAAAACTAAGGGACTGGTTTCCACAATTTATGTTTTTCTCTAAAGGCTTCTTATAAACCATTAAAAATTAACACAACTTGGAATAGGGATTTATCACCATCAGATACTGAAATTAATTGGGGTACTGCCTGGTCTAATATAGACTTTGCCTCCAGGATCCCTAATCACCAGATGATTCATTATCATTTCCTTCACAGACTATATCTGACCCCTCGTAAATGATTTCGAATGAAACTTGTCCCTACCCCTGTCTGTTTGCTTTGCTCTCAGGGTACCCATGGCACTTTCTTACATATGGTCTGGGAGTGCCCAGATGTAGCCAGTTTCTGGGAACAGGTCTCTACTGCTTTATCCACTATTTTGTCTATAGCTATTTCCTGTTCTCCTGCATTACTTCTGCTGAATGATGACTCATCCATTGACCTATCGTCACAGCAGAGGCGGATCTGGTTGGCAGGCCTTACCAGAACAAAAAAGATGATTGTATTGCGCTGACAGCCACCGCACTCTCTCCCCTATCGCCAATGGATCCTCTCTTACCTTGATGTTGTTCATATGGAGCTCTCCATGGCTCGGATCCATGGCGCCGGGGGGGAGAATGTTCTAGCCTGGAAATCAGCTGCTGATATCATAAAATCTATGTTGGAGGTACTGTGGGTGGGGGGTGGTTAGGGGGGTAGCTGTGGGTGGGTGGAAAATTGGAACTTAGGGTCTGTTTTATTGTAATGTGCTGTTTGTTCCAAAATAAAAATAATAATAAAAAATTGATAAAAAAAAAATAATTCATAAAGTACAGTTATGCTGTATTACCAGCATTTTTTCCTTCCTCCTTTTTTATGACTCCTAAAGGTAATCAAGCTTTTAAAATCCATTTTCTTCTTCTTCTTCTTCTTACCTCTTCTTGACACTGGCTATATTAGCACAGGTCCCTTTGGCTCTGTTTGTATTTTGAATTTGGAATATGCAGCTATTTCAAAGACAATGCAAAGTGGCTGCTGCTTCCTTCATCTGTTGCAGTTCAAACTTACTTCGGTGGTACGAAGTTCAAAATGCAGCAGTTTATTAAATAATGTTAATAAAGGAAATAGGGAACTGTGACGGGGTACTGCCCCGTCTTTATGATCATGGTTGGGACTGGCAGGGAGGGGGTTAAAATTCCTCCCTGCCAGGAAAACATGTGAGAATGTGGCTGGAGCCCTAATTGACTAATTAGCAATTATTGAATAATTGGGCTCCAGCCACAGGGAATAAAAGCCAGGGGAGAGGCCTTGGCTAGGAGGAGAGAGAGTTGAAGGAGAGATCTAGAAACAAGAGTGTGTTTGTATGTGTTGTTTTTCTGTTCCAGTGAAGGCAACGCCCAGCCTGGAAACCTTTTTTTTTGTAAGTTTTGCTTTTTGCTTTGTGTGTATTTTGTGTTTAAAACCGTTTTGTTTGGCCCTTGTGCCTATTTATTTTGTATTTTTGTTTATTAAAAACTTTATTTTTGAACTTTACACTGTCTCTGAGTCTCAAACCTCGGTCCATCCTGTCACATTTGGTGTCAGAAGAGGGAGAGCGCCACCTGGAGGCTCAGAGCAGTATTTTTATTTTTTTTTTCTTGAATTTTGGGAGTTTTTTTTTTTTTGGGGGGGGGAAAATGGGGAAGAGCAGACAGCGGCAAAGGCAGGAGAAGCAGCAGCCGAAGAAATGTAGGCTGCTGCAACAACAGCCACCCCAGCTGGAGGACCCAGCCAGTCTTTTCCCCTGGTGCTCCTGGTGCGGGAAGGAGGATCATCAGTGGAGGTCCTGTCCAGATGGGCTACCAGCTGACTGGTGTGGGTACTGTGAGGTGGATGGCCACAACTGGGCAGGATGTCCCCACAATCGGGACCAGGAGCAGCTGCAAACCCCGTCCTCGGCAGCCACCCCACCACTTCCAACATCACCGCCTTCACCACCATCCCAGGAAATATGGGACTGGTTGATGCACCCTGAGGCAGACCTCTCCCACGACCTCCCCATAGTTGTCAACACGCTGTGGCGTCGAGATGGGGGGAGGTGGGAAAAGTGGGAGGAACAGCATCACCCGGCGTCCTTCGCAGAGCTGGCCCTGATGGTCATTAATTACCTGGCGGTAGATATGGGAGACGCCCCAATCATTCCAATAAAGAAGGTGGAGCTGTCGTCCCGAGAGCCAGAGAGGGGTGAGCCATCGTCCCGAGAGCCAGAGAGGGATGAGCCATCGTCCCGAGAGCCAGAGAGGGGTGAGCCATCGTCCCGAGAGCCAGAGAGGGGTGAGCCGCTGTCCCGAGAGCCAGAAGGGGAGGAGCCGCTGTCCCGAGAGCCAGAAGGGGAGGAGCCGCTGTCCCGAGAGCCAGAAGGGGAGGAGCCGCTGTCCCGAGAGCCAGAAGGGGAGGAGCCGCTGTCCCGAGAGCCAGAGAGGGGTGAGCCGCCGTCCCAAGAGCCAGAAGGGGAGGAGCCGCTGTCCCGAGAGCCAGAAGGGGAGGAGCCGCTGTCCCGAGAGCCAGAAGGGGAGGAGCCGCTGTCCCGAGAGTCAGAGAGGGGTGAGCCGCCGTCCCGAGAGCCAGAAGGGGAGGAGCTGCCGTCCCGAGAGCCAGAAGGGGAGGAGCTGCCGTCCCGAGAGCCAGAAGGGGAGGAGCTGCCGTCCCGAGAGCCAGAAGGGGAGGAGCTGCTGTCCCGAGAGCCAGAGAGGGGTGAGCCGCCGTCCCGAGAGCCAGAAGGGGAGGAGCCGCCATCCCGAGAGCCAGAAGGGGAGGAGCTGCCGTCCCGAGAGCCAGAATGGGGGCCGCTGCCGTCGCCCAGAGAGGGGGAGCCGCTGCCTTCGCCCAGAGAGGGGGAGCCCGAATGTCCACAGCCCGAGAGGGAGGAGCCCGAACGTCCACAGCCCGAGAGGGAGGAGCCCGAACGTCCACAGCCCGAGAGGGAGGAGCCCGAACGTCCACAGCCCGAGAGGGAGGAGCCCGAACGTCCACAGCCCGAGGGGGAGGAGCCCGAGCGGGAGGAGTCGGTGCGTCCACGGCCCGAGAGGGAGGAGTCGGTGCGTCCACGGCCCGAGAGGGAGGAGTCGGTGCGTCCACGGCCCGAGCGGGAGGAGTCGGTGCGTCCACGGCCCGAGAAGGGGAAGCCCACAGGCCTAGGGCTGAAGGGACCTGTAGAGGGAGACGAGCTGCCGTTCCCGCCTCCGCCAGCAGAGGGAGACGAGCTGCCGTTCCCGCCTCCGCCAGCAGAGGGAGACGAGCTGCCGTTCCCGCCTCCGCCAGCAGAGGGAGACGAGCTGCCGTTCCCGCCTCCGCCAGCAGAGGGAGACGAGCCGCCGTTCCCGCCTCCGCCAGCAGAGGGAGCCGGGCCGCCGTTCCCGCCTCCGCCAGCAGAGGGAGCCGGGCCGCCGTTCCCGTCTCCGCCAGCAGAGGGAGCCGGGCCGCCGTTCCCGTCTCCGCCACCAGAGGGAGCCGGGCCGCCGTTCCCGCCTCCGCCACCAGAGGGAGCCGGGCCGCCGTTCCCGTCTCCGCCTTCCGAGGGTCCGCTGCTGCTGCCGTCGCCTCCCGAGGGTCCGCTGCTGCTGCCGTCGCCTCCCGAGGGTCCGCTGCTGCTGCCGTCGCCTCCCGAGGGTCCGCAGCTGCTGCCGTCGCCTGGGGTTGCCAGGGATCCTGCTTCGCATGGGGTCGCTACACTATGGCCGGAGCCCCACGGAGGGGAATTGCTGGCCATGAAGAGGGGGAGGGAGGTCAGGAGACCAGCTCCCCCAGCTGCACTTTCGCAGCAAGATGGTGTGTGGCCGGAGCCCCGGAAGAGGGAGCTGCTGGCCACGAAGAATTGGGTGGTGCCGGACGTCCCACCATGGCCACCCCCATGGACACTGTGCTTCCCCCTCTTCTGGGACTGAGACTGAGGGGGGAGGTGGCCATTTAGGCCATGTTGTGCTTGGCACAAGGGGGGGGATATGTGACGGGGTACTGCCCCGTCTTTATGATCATGGTTGGGACTGGCAGGGAGGGGGTTAAAATTCCTCCCTGCCAGGAAAACATGTGAGAATGTGGCTGGAGCCCTAATTGACTAATTAGCAATTATTGAATAATTGGGCTCCAGCCACAGGGAATAAAAGCCAGGGGAGAGGCCCTGGCTAGGAGGAGAGAGAGTTGAAGGAGAGATCTAGAAACAAGAGTGTGTTTGTATGTGTTGTTTTTCTGTTCCAGTGAAGGCAACGCCCAGCCTGGAAACCTTTTTTTTTGTAAGTTTTGCTTTTTGCTTTGTGTGTATTTTGTGTTTAAAACCATTTTGTTTGGCCCTTGTGCCTATTTATTTTGTATTTTTGTTTATTAAAAACTTTATTTTTGAACTTTACACTGTCTCTGAGTCTCAAACCTCGGTCCATCCTGTCACAGGAACTTATTTTAAATCACTGATTAGCACTTTCAGTGATTGGAGGACACACAAGACAAAAAACAAAAGAATGTTAAAAAGAGTGTGAACAACCTGTGTTCAAAAGACTTACTAAACTGGGTTTACTTTGAACCATCATAGTACTGGCAATTGTTCAGTTTGGATAAATAATGTTTGCCAGTCTAAGGTGGGGTTTCTTCGTACATTAAATACAGACAGTTTTGTCTAGATTATTTGCTTTATTCACTACACATGCAAAGTTTAACAAGAAAATGGCAGAAAGTATACAGACGTGCTCAAATTTGTTGGTACCCCTCCACAAAAAACAAAGAATGCACAATTTTCTCTGAAATAACTTGAAACTGACAAAAGTAATTGGCATTCACCATTGTTTATTCCATATTTAATAGAAATCAGACTTTGCTTTTGATTTTTTATTCAACATAATATTGTAAATAATAAAACAAATGAAAATGGCATGGACAAAAATGATGGGACCGCTAACCTAATATTTTGTTGCACAACCTTTAGAGGCAATCACTGCAATCAAACGTTTTCTGTAGCTCTCAATGAGACTTCTGCACCTGTTAACAGGTAGTTTGGCCCACTCTTCCTGAGCAAACTGCTCCAGCTGTCTCAGGTTTGATGGGTGCCTTCTCCAGACAGCAAGTTTCAACTCTTTCCATAGATGTTCGATAGGATTCAGATCAGGACTCATAGAAGGCCACTTCAGAATAGTCCAATGTTTTGTTCTTATCCATTCTTGGGTGCTTTTAGCTGTGTGTTTTGGGTCATTATCCTGTTGGAGGACCCATGACCTGCGACTGAGACAGAGCTTTCTGACACTGGGCAGTACGTTTCGCTCCAGAATGCCTTGATAGTCTTGAGATTTCATTGTGCCCTGCACAGATTCAAGGCACCCTGTGCCAGGCGCAGCAAAGCAGCCCCAAAACATAACCGAGCCTCCTCCATGTTTCACTGTAGGTATGGTGTTCTTTTCTTTGAAAGCTTCATTTTTTCGTCTGTGAACATAGAGCTGATGTGACTTGCCAAAAAGCTCCAGTTATGACTCATCTGTCCAAAGGACATTCTCCCAGAAGGATTATGGCTTGTCAATATGCAATTTAGCAAATTCCAGTCTGGCTTTTTTATGTTTTTCTGTCAAAAGTGGAGTCCTCCTGGGTCTTCTTCCATGGAGCCCACTTTCACTCAAAAAGCGACGGATGGTGCGATCAGAAACTGACGTACCTTCACCTTGGAGTTCAGCTTGTATCTCTTTGGCAGTTATCCTTGGTTCTTTTTCTACCATTCGCACTATCCTTCTGTTCAATCTGGGGTCGATTTTCCTCTTGCGGCCGTGCCCAGGGAGGTTGGCTACAGTTCCATGGACCTTAAACTTCTTAATAATATTTACAACTGTTGTCACAGGAACATCAAGCTGCTTGGAGATGGTCTTGTAGCCTTTACCTTTACCATGCTTGTCTATTATTTTCTTTCTGATCTCCTCAGACAACTCTCTCCTTTGCTTTCTCTGGTCCATGTTCAGTGTGGTGCACACAATGATACCAAACAGCACAGTGACTACTTTTCTCCATTTAAATAGGCTGAATGACTGATTACAAGATTGGAGACATGTGTGATACTAATTAAAGAAACTAATTAGTTTGAAATATCACTATGATCCAATTATTTATTATCTTTTCTAACGGGTACCAACAAATGTGTCCAGGCCATTTTAGACTATCTTTGTAGAATAAGCAATAATTCATCTCTTTTCACAGCTTCTTTGCTTTATTCTATGACATACCAAAGGCATGCAAGTATACATGATAAAATAGCTTTTAATTTCATCACTTTTCAGGAGGCATGAAGCATTATTCCAATAAGCTTTAAGGGTACCAACAAATTTGAGCACGTCTGTATCTGTATATTGCAAGATTTAAAGGAGTGCTGAGGAAGCTGTTGCTCTGCATGTTTTCAATGTATTGGGAGGAGTTTCCAGCACCACCCATTCATTTTTGGATAAACATGACTGTGAGAAACTGACTTTAATAGGTCCTGAAATACATAAAAAAAAACACACATACAATATACACATACATAAAAAAAAAATACCGGTACATATACATAGAGGATACAGCACATAATGTGTCTCAGTGATAAATCAGATTTTACACCACAAGAAAGGGGAGACCTGATCTAAACTAAAGATTGGCAGAGCCACTCATTTTCCTTATAAAAGTTCCCACAGTAAAAGCATAGCAAAGCATAGGTAAGCACTGTAAAGCACAGAGAGGTCTGGTAAAGTGCATACAATTAACACAAAAATACTAAAGGGAGGAATGTCTGATCGATACCAGCCAACTGTATTATTTTAAAGACTGTGGATGATAGAGCTTGGCAACTGCAGTGCGTGTTTGTTTGTCTGTTTGAAGAGATGTTGCTTATGGTTTAGATTGGATTAGTTTACGATTACTGCTAAAATATTTTCCATGATGTTCAGTTAGATAAGAATAATTAAACATTAAAGCAAGATTGGGGTCTTGACAATGGTAGTTAGGCATGTTTTTTTAATAGTAGTTCAGCAGGTCAGGTTACAATGCACGTAAATGGTGGGTTGCACACCATAGTGACTGGACTCTTTAAGTATTATTGATTTTATATAAAAGTCTCCCCACTAATGTCTTTTGATGCCCTAAATAGCAACACAAAACAATCTATTTTGAAATAGCCCTAAACATACTGTCAGCTCTTCTTCAGTTGCAGCTGTTTCGAAGGAGAAAATTGACCTTAAGGCCTTCCATAACCTTCTCCATCAAGGTTGTCAATGTCAATGTTTTACTGTTTGACAGCACAATTTACCATGTGCTGCTACTCACGCTGTGTCTAAATGTTTTACTACATTGTTTCTGTGCTCTGCATTTAAATGTCACCAACTTCAACTCTATGGCCCTTGACCTATATAAGGGTCATCCTTAGGTCATCACATGGCAATATTATGAATGAGCAAAATGGCAAAGGCCTCTGTAACATCCGCTTTTCCTGAGGCAAAGCAATTTCGAGACTGATCTGTTAACAAACGTCTTTGGATCAACAAAAATGAAGAATTCCCCTTTAGCAATGACAAAGACTGATTACCCAGGATGACCTTGGGTTACCTGACTTTAGCCAGCTATTTGGCTTTCTAAATGCATAGCTTCTTAAGTGCTGAAGCATGTCTAAGCTTCTGCTTGGCTAATATTTGCATTCACCTTGTTCTGAAAGCATCAAGAGAACCCTGCCATATCATTTTCATTTTATCACTCAGGTTCACCTTCTAGTTGACCTGTGTGTGCAGACACCCTGTATGTGTAATTAGTGTGATGTGTTGCTGTGTAAAGAAAGTTTAATTATTTTGTATTTAAGTCTGCCTAATACACATGTGGAATGTGGCTTGGTCTTGATTGCATAATTGTATATAAAGGGACCCAGATCCTTTGTTCAGGAGAGTTAGTTTAGGGGACAGGCTTAGAGCAGCAGGTTGTGCTCGCAGATTAGGCACCGAGATCGCACAGCTTGGGTGCTGTCTGATTTGTATTTGATTTGATGTGATTGTGTTTTGCATTTTACCAGCCTTGGCCACAATGCTACCCTTTCACAACTTTTTTGTGACAAAATAAGTCACACACCAAGTTAAGTGGCCTCCACCTGTGTTAAATTGTAGTGATTCACACGATTTCAGGATAAATAAAGCAGTTCCTGTAGATTCCCTCTGCCGAGTAGTGCATTTCAAAGCAAAGACTCAACCATGAGCACCAAGGCGCTTTCAAAAGAACTCTGGGACAAAGTTGTTGAAAGGCACAGATTAGGGGATGGGTATAAAAAAAAATATCAAAGGCCTTGAATATCCCTTGGAGCACGGTCAAGATGATTATTAAGAAGTGGAAGTTGTATGGCACCACCAAGACCCTGCCTAAATCAGGGAGTCCCTCCAAACTGGATGACCAAGCAAGAAGGAGACTGATCAGAGAGGCTACCAAGATGCCAATGGCAACTTTGCAAGAGGCTTTTATGGCCAAGACTGGTCAAAGTGTGCATGTGACAACAATATGCCAAGCACTCCACACATCTGGCCTGTATGGTAGGGTGGCAAGAAGAAAGCCATTACTCAAGAAAGCCCACCTTGCATCCCATTTGAAGTATGCAAAAAAAACAGGAGATTCTGTAGCCATGTGGCAAAAAAGTTTTGTGGTCTGACGAAACTAAAATTGAACTTTTTGGTCTAAATGCAAAGCGTTATGTTTGGAGCAAACCCAACACAGCGCATCACCCAAAGAACACCATCCCTACTGTGAAGCATGGTGATGGCAGCATCATTAGGGCAGCAGTGTGGAGTAGTGGTTAGGGCTCTGGACTCTTGACCGGAGGGTTGTGGGTTCAATCCCAGGTGGGGGACACTGCTGCTGTACCCTTGAGCAAGGTACTTTGCCTAGATTGCTCCAGTAAAAACCCAACTGTATAAATGGGTAATTGTATGTAAGTCGCCCTGGATAAGGGCGTCTGCTAAGAAATACATAATAATAATAATAATAATAATAATAATAATAATAATAATAATAATAATAATAATAATAATCATGTTATGGGGATCTTTCTCATCGGCAGGGACTGGGGCACTTGTCAGGATAGACGGGAAAATGAATGGAGCAAAGTACGGAGAAGTCCTTGAGGAAAACCTGCTGCCCTCTGCAAGAAAGCTGAAACTAGGACGGAAGTTCACCTTTCAGCATGACAACGACCCAAAGCACACAGCCAAAGCTACACTAAGGAACAAAAAGGTAAATCTCCTTGAGTGGCCCAGTCAGAGCCCCGACCTAAATCCAATCAAAAATTTGTGGCATGACTTGAAGATTGCTGTCCATCAACACTCCCCAAGGAACTTGACAAAGCTTGAACAGTTTTGTAAAGAAGAATGGTCAAATATTGCCAAATCTAGGTGTGCAAAGTTAGTAGAGACCTATCCCAACAGACACAGCTGTAATTGCTGCCAAAGGTACTTCCACCAAGTATTAACTCAGGGGGGTGGAGACTTATCCAATTATGATCTTTCAGTTTTGTATTTTTAATATATATATTTTTTTCTCAATAAAACTTTTTTCCCCTTAACAGTGTGGAGCATGGTGTGTAGATAAGTGGAAAAAAATCCTCATTTAAATGCATGAAACTATGAGGCACTGACACACAAAATGTGAAAAAAGTTCAAGGGGGTGTAGACTTTCTATGGGCACTGTATATATACCTACCAGCTGTCCTTGCATCTTGTTTCATGTTATTGGACACTGCTCGTCACTGATCTTTACTGACCTGCAGCGAATGCCACTCTCAGCTGCCCAGATTGTTAACTCATTAATCTCCACTGGAAACACAATCACGATCACAGGTCCAAAGTGAGCGCTCTCAGTGCTTGTGGTGAAGTACAATATATTACGTGCTATTGGTGAAAAACAAGTGCTGTGGTGATCCGGCTTTGTGCTGGCCCCTGGTAATAGCTCTGGATTTGTGTTTAACCTTCTAGTGCTATTTAACACAACAAACACAGACAGTTACTAAACAGAAAATACCAACAAAACACTCACAAACTCTTTATTTTATTTTGGGGATATCTCCCGGTCCTTCCAGTCTCCTCGTATCTCTGAAACACAAGTGAAGGAAAATATTTACAATTTTCCGGCACCTTTTATGCGATTATGCATGACCCCTTGGTAAACGATTGCCTGCAGCTGCTACCTCGTTTACCTTCCAGGTCAATACGTTCCTGCACCGGAGTCTTGTCTTTTCCAGGCTGATTGACTACCCGACCCAGGGAATGAACTGTCAGGCAAACCTGTCCAAAGCCTTTCCCTTTCGCTACTTAGTGCCCTCACAAGTCGAGAGGGAGATTTACAACCAGAACTCATTATATTTCCGTCACACCATTTAACCAAACCCGTTGCATCAGTTGCCATTTGTTTTCCTTATATGCACAAACATATGGTAAATATCAACTCAATTAGTGAATATTTGTGTGGAACATTTCTTAACATTGTTTGTATACATGTTTGGGGTTGGATCCATACTTAGAAAATGTGTTAAATCAAATCACAACTAGTAATAATCTTGACATTTGATCTCTTAATAGGACTTTTGGAAAGGGAACAACTGGTATACTGTATACTTTTCTGTGTAGGTCACAGCTGTGGCTACACATGTGTATCACCTGCATTGCATGAATTTATAGTTTTCATTAATCTAAGACTACACATCTGGTACTCTGTGACATAAGACATGAGTCGTGGAAGCAAATGCCAGGAAAAAGCATTGGAGGTCAATAAAATGAAAAGTAAAAGTGTGTCAGAATACCATAGGACATTATTATGATCATTATTATTTATTTGGCAGATGCCTTTATCCAAGGCGACTTACAATTGTTACAAGGCAATAAAAGGTTACAATGCAAAACAATATTTATATTCAGAATAGTTTACAGTAAAGGACATGATATAGGTTCCCTGAAAGAAGTGATTCAACACAGACAGATACACACAGGTAAAACATGGAACTGCACTGGTTAACGTCGTATATTAAAGACAATTGTCCTTATTTTAAATCAAGAATATTTAACTATAAAAACTAGTGTGAAACAACTCAGAAAAAACCTTTAACTGTTTCTGTTGAATAGAATATCCAGCATTTTGGTTTGTTATTGGTTAGGTTTGTATTGGGTCAATCACTTGCGAAGCACACAAGGGGTGGTTTAAAAGTGTTAATATGGGGACTGGACATGGGGCATCGATCAAGGGGGTGGGGCAGGAGTTTAGAATAGTATTATTATTATACTGAGGCAGGAATGTAAGATAGAGAAACATATGAGCAGGAAGAAGACCATGGTGTGAGTGTGAAGGGGCTCTCAGATTATACTTTTCCTTCATTTAAATGCCCAGGGTATGAGTCTCCAGGTGGACAGTGACTCCCTCACTGCTATCCTGATTTTATTGTGCACATCTGATCGAGTACCGGAGCCCTATACACAACAAAAGTCTACAAACTAAATTGCACATCATTTTTCTAGTTGTTTACCATAGTGAAATTGTGGCAAAACATTGTAAACATATGGTAACGTGTCTTGAATTACATTACTATAGTTCATAATTTGCCATTCTGAAGTATCATACGTTCCTTCAGTTTGGCTGGGTCTTTTGTTTGTATTTGTATCACACATATGTACATTCCTCAAAGGAATGAACTTGCATTTGTCAGTCTAATTGTCAGTAGTACTATTCATGGGTAGTGGGCACAAATGAAACACAGCCCAAATGTCACAAACCATAATCCACCTTGGCCATCAACAAAGGGAAAATAGTTATCACATTTTAGGCAACAGCATCCACAAATCAATCAACTGCATTATACTAGGAAGTGGAAAATATCAGATAATTTACTGATTCTCGGATCCAAAGAGAAGACGGTCCAAGTAGGGCAATCAGCAAGAGTGCACTCTGGAAGCTGGACCATCAGTCTCATGTGGCCCACATCTGCATGCATTTTCCAAATCACTAAACCTGCTGCCAGAAAGAATCCATCTTAAGCTTTCTAATTTAATAATTTGAGGCGTTTGGCATTGCCTCCAGACATGCGCACTTGCAGTGTTTCCACTTCGTTTAAGGTAATCCATCTTAAAAAAAAACAGTCATATCTTACCAATCTTGGTGATGATGGCGGTTTCAGAGCTTTCTGAGGGACAGCACTGCACTGTGTCACATCTAATGAAAATAAAATGGAACAAAAGATCTTGGGCTGAGAAAGGGGTTTCAATTAAATAAAAAACACAAACAACAAAATGTTTTATTTTCCATAGCTGTCTGGCCTTTCTCTGTTTCCTGAAAGAAATGATGCAAGCTATCTTGCACTGTTAGAACCAGGATCATGTCCATTGCAGGTGGATACATTACTGTCCCACCTCCCCTAACATGTGGCATTGATTATTGATTTGTAGAATATAGAGGGGATACAACAATGGAAGTCAAACATACATTGGGGACATATGGTCATAAATACTAAATTTTTGGGGTAATTAATATATGACATTTCACTTTAGCCGTAAATGAGTGAAAAAGAAAGCCATCATATAAAACTTTTTACCTGGTCTATTGAGTTTTCAGTTAAACAGAGGTTTATGCCAAAAACCATGTAGCTGTCAGAGACATAACCCCCCTGTTACCTTAAACACAAACAACCTTGTGTTTGCTGCAAAAAGCACATCAACACCATTCATATGTGAAATGGAGTTTCCTTGGCTGTGTCACAAAGCAAGACTTGAAGCCAGTTGTCCCAGACCTGTGCCAAAAGTTGAACTGTTTGCTATTAAGTGTTTTGCCATCTGACTTTTGAAAACATTCTTCTGGTTTAGTACACTCTTCGTAATAATAATAATAATAATAATAATAATAATAATAATAATAATAATAATTCCATTACAGGTTCCATTATTGAACTGTTGTTTAATAATTACTCTATTTAATTTCCCCTTTTTTACATAATCATTTGAAATCGTGACATTGTCTGTTTCCAGGATAAACTCAAAACTGTTGTTTGGTATGTTGTACAAGATAAAACTTAAAACACTGTTCGATTCCATAGCAATGTTATTGTTAATGCCACGATAACCCACAACCGAGGTTAGTCATCGCATGACTGGTGTGGTACCGGTACACTGTAAAATGTCAAGATCAGAGTGTGTCCCTTGCTTTAATGCGACCAGATCTTATTATGAATTATTGCTCTTTATACAACAATGTCAAAATATTCCCAATTTATGTTTTCTTAAAAAAGAAATCTTGATTCATTAATGTTTTAATAATGTTGAGAGGGTCTGGCCTTGAAGATACATTGTGGAGAATTGTAATTACTTTATTAAGTGCCCTGCAGTGTACAATATGAACTTACTTGAGGAACAAGGAAAAAGTCCCCATTGTTCTACAGTATAGATAGATGAACTGGTACTGTATCTGCTTACCATGTTTGTTTTGCTTTTGCTTGACGGTGGTTGCTTGTGTGTGTGTGACAGAAAGGGGGGAATGAAACTACCGTATAAACATAGCATATTTCAATCTCTAAGAACCACTGAGCTAGAGCACAACTGATTGCTGCTGTGATAACAGCCATATGCCTTATTGGCCACAGTACTGTGGTAAGAGACACTTTAATTATGTTATTCAGAAAAAAGACATTTGAAATGATCTGTTTATTTAATTATTTAATTGCATTTTAATTGTACAATTTATTGATACAACGTTCAGTAAATATTTTTATTTAACCCCCCCCCTCGATCTAGCACATAGTTCTCAAACTGGGGGGGGGGGGGGGGGGGGCGTTAGAAGGTTCCGGATTTTTTATTTATTACAGCATACATATTAACCAATACCGTATAACTGGTGGACAATTTATTTTGGCTTTATTGGCGGTTTTGATTGGCTTGCCAATAATACTTCCACCAATCAGAGGGTTGCATACAGTGCTTGTAGTGATCCCGCCCTCTGTCAGACTGGTATGCAGAACAGGTTAAAGAAACGCTGGACGAGGGAAAGAATGTGTCAGATGTCAAAGTGGATATGAGAATGGCAGTGATGAAGCCAGTTTGCTTGAAAACATTAAAGGTAGACCAGACATTTCCATCAATGGATTTTAAAAATCTGGAATTGATGTGATCAGAAACCCAGAGGCAGTGTAAACTGCCTGCTAGTGTAGTAGGACTGTTCTTTTTATGTTAAGCATTTTTGTGTTATTTATTTTACAAGGGTTTAATTAATTAAGACTTGTTAGAAAGTCTTTAACAAAATGGTTGATTGTTATTCACTTATTGTCGATAAAATAAATTAACGTTAAAATTAATTAGTTCTGCACCGTATAAAACTGAGCTGATTTTATCAGTGCTTGTTAGTCTATTAACCAGTTTGAAATGATTTCGAAGCAAATTAAAGCATTTTTGTTTCAGCTTTATTGCTAAAGATTTCACACTAGCTAAGTTTTAAAACTGAGAGATAGCAGACATATTTTATTAACATTTATTTGAATGTTTTTAGAATTAAAAGTATAAATGCAAAACTGTGTGGCAAATCCACTGAATTTAATATCAGCCACAATTTCCAGTTTTACGGTATATATTAATTTAAAACATTGAAAGATAAGCCTGTGTATTTTTAAAATATATTTTACACGTGTAAATTAATGATTGGTTTTAGCTAAATGCAGTAGTTGTATAGGAGTAGTTGTTAAAGTATAGTAATTAAAGGGTAACTCTGGTGTCCTGTGCAGCAGCATCTGAGATGAATGGCTATCAATTTGATAACAAACATGATTCAAATAAATTATATCATCACTATTCATTTAGAAAAAGCTAACTTGAGTGTTGTTCTCCTCCACTGACAAGGTGGCAGTATTTGAATGAAAGTTTACTTCTATTGAGGTGAAAGATAAATCTTGATTCCTGCAGTCTTTAGTTTGCAGCTTTTGGAAAAACGTCAGTTTTATTTCAAGTAGTACTTCATTGGATGGAATTTTATTTCTCTTTTTTAAATCAAAGATACATGAAAGATACGCTCAGGTAACCCTAGTCATTTTGTACACAGTTTAAGTGGAAAAATGGCAATGGAGGAAACCTTTTACCGTGCTAAAAAAAAGTCCCTGGCTTCTGTTCCTTGGGGGAAAAACTCATGTGATCCAAAACCTCCATGTGTGGCATTGACCTAATTATATTAACTGCTCATATAAGAACTGGAAAATCCAAAACTGGACACATTTTTCCATCTCAAAAAACAAAAACTGTGTGCTTTTGAATTGGTTTTTAGTGCTCAAGCCTCCTTGTTACAGTCTTGTGCTTATGACATTTTTTCCAGAGCTTCTTATACACCTGTTTCAAAACATGAGACTTGATAACAATAAACAATGTCAAACTATTTTATTTAACATCACCTTGGTAAAGAGCTCATGTGGTAGATATTAGTTGTTGCCTCTTCTAATTGCTGCCTCCTGTAATTGGTGTGTTTTCAAGTCTGTTCATGAAGACATGTGTTGTTTTTCTACTTTTATGAACAAAAAAAAAAACAGTTTGAAGGTTGTGACCTTGCCCTACTGTTATAGCTTACATGTGTGTTTTCTTTGTGGTTTCCCTATGCCTGTCTGAAAACTGTCTCACTGATCTTTATCCTGGCAAAGACAGTGGACAAGAAGCAATTAAAATGTTGAACTCTATGTGCAGCAAGACATAATTGTACAAGCCAGAACCATTATCTCCCAGTGTTGTAGTGACCCCAATCTTTCAGACTGTGTCGCAACAAAAAAGCTGAAAAAACAAACCTGCATTTCATTTGGTTTAGCGTCCCATGATCTTGGGAGTTTTGTAGCTGCAAGATGCTTTTAATATTACATTCTTTTTAGAACTTATTGGAGATGAAATTCAAGTGATTCGCAACATTCTTAGAATGATTTAAGCATAGTATCTAGCTGCGGTCAATTATATTTATGCCATTTGATACATGTCTGTTTGATTATTTGCTTGGGGTATTGCAAATAAAATAAACACCATACCAAAAGTGTTAATGGCAAATGAATTCTCCTTTCAGCCTTTTGCCAGATGTCTTTTCTAAGCTATAAGCCAGAATGTTTTGCATCATTTGTATTAAACTCAATCTTATTAAACTTTTACCAATGAGGTCAATATTAGCTCCACATATTCTACTTGCTAAACCTCCTCCACCTGCTTTGATGCTAACAGTAGGGATGGTTGGTGACGTATTTCCATTGGTACATTAATATCTCCTGCAGGGGATATAGTGGAGACGGTCGTACATACATGGAGGTGTCTCTCTCATCTGTTTGTCACACTTACATTTTAACTTGTACCTTCCACATACTGTAAATCAAGCATTTAAATACTGTACCATGATACTAACACCTCATTTGCTTACCTAATGAAAGCTAAGTCTTAAAAGTTTTTTTTTTATCCAATTTTTAATAAACTATGCATTGCAATTTTCTTATTTTATACTATTCTGTACATACTGTCATTATACATTATGGTCATCCACCTTTTTTTGTCATATTGATAACTGCGATTTTGAATTTACAGATGTGTTGGGGGATGTATGTTTCTGACATCTTGTTCTGTTTTGCCTCCACATTGCTTAGCACTCTTTGAACCACACTTACTGTAAACTTAATCTCCAGTCCATAATACCACCAGGCTGTAAGTACTGATAACAGAACAATTTCCCAGTGAAAAAAAAGATTACAGGGACCGACACTGAAGGTCACTGCAAAGCTACAAAATCTGTGTTTTGCCCTTTTCAGTAAAATAAATCTGTAGTCTAAAGTAAGCTGATCTGATATTGGATAACTTCCTCTGCGTCAATGTATAATATGACAGGAACACAATGACTGCTTTATTGTACTAGACTGGTGTATTTCTAAGCCTAAAGTAACAGCTGACTTTAATGTCATAATATCTCAAAAAGCAAACTGCAATGCAATGACATACTTATTTATATTTCAATGCATACCTTCTTCCAAATTGGTCCAATGAGTTCCTGAAAAGCTTGAACTAATCACTCTGGTAATTTTTTTTTTTTTTTTTTTTGTACTCAGGATAACACCAACTTTCTCTTTCTGTCTAGACAGGCATAAATATCTGTGGATCTCACTGGATAAAAATGTAACTGGCATACCTTCATACATACAGATAAATGAATTTCTGAAATGTGGGGGGCCTCATTTACAACAATATATGGCTTGGTAAACTAGTGTCTTCCAAAACAAAATTGTGAAATCTTTTTTTTTCTTTTCTTGTTTTAATGGGGCAGCAGTGTGGAGTAGTGGTTAGGGCTCTGGACTCTTGACCGGAGGGTTGTGGGTTCAATCCCCAGTGGGGGACACTGCTGTTGTACCCTTGAGCAAGGTACTTTACCTAGATTGCTCCAGTAAAAACCCAGCTGTATAAATGGGTAATTGTATGTAAAAAAAAAAATAATAATGTGATATCTGTATAATGTGAAATAATGTATAATGTGATATCTTGTAACAATTGTAAGTCGCCCTGGATAAGGGCGTCTGCTAAGAAATAAATAATAATAATAATGGAACCATTTTCTGTCAACAGTAAAATGTACTATATGTATTAAAATAGTGTTTTATTTTAATAGAAAACAAAATGTTGTATAACAAAAATCAGGAAATGCAAACAAATAATTAAATAAATATATGCAACAGATATAGTTTTTGAGATTTTTTTTTTTAATGGATCTTGGTTTTTATCAATTTATAATTGTTTTTCAATTAATACTTACCAGATACGTATTTAACAGAAAATAATGTTACCTGATTTTTTATTTATTTTTTTTACTGAAAATTGATGTTACCTGAAACCATTCATTTGTCCTCTTTCAGAGAGTTTCAATTGAAGTGCTCTCAGTAGACAACCATTTGTTCAGGTGTGCAGCTGGACTGGATTAATTATGAAACACAGTGAACCTGGCAAACACCTCCAATACTCCTTTGTTAATGCTGGCTGGCAGTGTCTAAGTACGTTACCTGGGGTTGAATACAAGAAATCAGAGTTCATTATTTTTTTATTTCAGGGTGCAAAGAGGACGTTGGGCTTCATAAATTGAGTACTTTAATATGAACATTTCTTTAGACAAATGTGAGCAACAGCTTACAGCGCATTCCAAATATTTTACCTGTATAGGTGTAGTAGCCATCTTAGTAGGCAGTTAATAAATAGGTAGGTTGTAAAAATATTTAGCACTGCGAAAAATATTCTTACTACTATTAAACTATGAAACCAAGCAAACAAACCAAAATTCTCTTCAAACTGAACTTAACTTTTATTTTCCTGGTGTGAAACAAGCCGAAGAATATCTGTAATTTTTTTATTATTATTATATGCAAATTATTTCTGACCATTTAAAATAATAGAACTCTACGATTAGGCTACATTCTGAATATGGCACTGCTATTCTTAGGGCAGCTTTTTATTGTAACACTTTCTTATATAAGCTTGACAAACGTTCTAACAGATTTTAAGATTCATTCTTTGCTGTGATTTCAACACTTATCGTTCTGATTTGTTACAGAAACTACTTTGTCTTTCTGTTAGAACCAGATGTGAGATATATGTGCTTTTGAAAGTGCTATGGGGCTTACTGCCCCCTACCTGACAGTTCTTAAACTTCTTATACAATCAGTTTGATGAACTTTTAGAAAAGCAAAAACAAAAAAAACATATACAAGCCAGTAATAATTGGACTACAGATTAATTGGACTTCATATTCTGAAAAGTGTCTCTCTATGATAGGACATTCCTATAGTATTTCCAATAGAATTATGCAATTTGGAACACTGATGTACAGAATATTCATGAGACTGTTTTTTACGGTATGCAACAGTATAGATTTTTTCCAGAATCTTTGGCAGTACTTTGGCAGTACAATTGACAATAAAGGTTGTGTTAACGTAAAAAATTAAAAATCAAATTTCTAGGTCTTTTCTCAGTACTTTACTCAAACTCTTTAAAAACTAATAATTGCTTCAATTATTCAAACTCAATCACTTCCTTTGGGCCTTGTTGGTTGTAGGGTGACCAGACATCCAGGCTTAAGCCCAGGACAGACAGGTGCGGTGCGGCACACGTAAGGTATTTTGCCGCTGGCATCGCTGCCATCGCTTTTATATGGGGTTGGACAGATCAGCAGGGGACGATACTGCTAAGACCTCCCCACACTAGAGGCGGTGCGATTTTTTAATTGGCGACAAGACACTTTCGCAGCGACATGACCACACACACCAGAAGTGACACAGAGGCGATGCGTCAGATTTGAAAACTGCCAGATCTATACAACTGTTCAAAATTGCTCTTGACAAAACTATGATCAAGATTTGTCAATATGATGTGGCAATAAATCAAACGCACCAGGCTTATCCAGTTCCTTCAAAATGGACTCCCATATATTATCTTTCAAATCTGTATCTTTATAATTGTGATGCCCTTTGTCATAAAGCTTGAGATATTATTGTTTCCTCCGTCATTTTGGTTACTAGTTCACCCTGCTGGACCATGTGCATTGAAGCTGTTCTCTAATTGCTCAATGTCCTAGTTGACGCGCTAGCTCCAGTGCCATCCTGGTGTCGCTCCTGTGCCACCCTCGCGTCGTCTGTGATATGAAAGATACTTACCAAAAGTATAGGTTCTATTCATTTTGAAGCATTGCTGCACAGTTCCGCTTGCAGCATCTGGTGGGTAGCAGCCGTTAGTCCCATGGTGACGCTCAAATCGAATCCAGTATAGTCGGTGGATTAACCAATCACAGACAAGTGGTAACAACACGTGCTTGGCAGGAAAATCATGAATTAAACTGTTGTCTACGGAGGTGTCCAAGCACCCAGAAGTGTTTGATCCCTCCCATATTTTATACACTATTGACATTGTTATTCTGTACTGCATCAGCCCAGTTTCTTTGAATCTCTGCCCAGCCAGGAAGAATGTCCATAGCCTTTATTTCTGTCTCCTAATATAAACCTGCACATTAATCTTTGATAACACTGGAAGCATTTTCAGTATGTAGTTTTAGCTGATCATATTAGGGGTGTCACCAAAAATACAAATGAAAAAAAAAACAACATGTTTGTACATCCTCTGCAATAAATATTCTAAGAGAGAGTCACATTTTAGTCTACTGATACAGATCAGCTGTACTGCTTTAATCAGTGTAGTTGATTTTATCCTATTTCTTTCAGAGCCTCTTTGATTTTAAAATCAAGGACTTCTTGAACATGACAGGCAGGCTTAATATAATGTACTTATTACCCTGAGAAGGTATTGAGTGCTTCACACATGAACTATATAATGTAGAGTCAAGGTGTTGACATTAAAATCATTTTTTGGCTTGTATCCTTAATGCCCTGGATGCTGGCAGTAACTTTAATCTTACTTGCCAAAGGTTCCAATGCCAGATTTAAAAAAAAGACGCCTGGAGTGGGGCAGCCCTGTCTTATTAGTACCGGAAATAACTGAACCTTTGTGCTTTCAGTACAAAAGGATACTACTCTATTTACCAAAATTAGGACCAAACCATAAATATTTACAGATTCAACCCAGTTAAAAGCAAAATTCCCATCTGTTTTACAAAAATAATCAAATTAGGCAATTTTCTTGTATTATCTGATGTGGGTTTAGATTTCATAGGACCTGCTTGATCACAACAATCCATTATTTTTTAAGTTTATTAATGAAATTGACCTATAGTCCTTGCCCTATTTCGGAATGAAACAGAGAAGGGTTTCCAGCAGTCATAGGGCAGGGAATTTTCAGACCACCGAACGACTTCACTGCATATTTCTCCAGAACAATTCTTTGAGATCTGGTATCCAACACACTTCATACTAGAGAAAAACAGCTGCCTTATAACAAGTTGTGTTGTGACTTTAAAAGTGGCTTTTAAAAGAACTGGTCCTGCTAAGAGTTATTAATATCCCTGATGTAAAAATTAAATAGGAAATGAGAATCAGCTGTCCTTCTGCCTATGCTGTTCCTTTGACTCACAGACCCACATTTGAGCAGAGGGCCCCTTGTAGGTAATTGAGAGTCCCATGGGCAACATTTTGAACTGTCGAACCCAAGCAGTTGGCTAGATTGACGACAAGTCAGAAACTTTGTGGTAAAAACAGTGTTAATTTACATTCTATGCCATCGGGCCAGATCATGGCATTAACACAGCAGCAGGTGGATGGAAAGTACTTGGTGGTCTCTCTGGACATGTCATCCAGGCACTTGAACCCTGCCAGTTGGCTGTTGTCAATTGGATTGACATCCAGGGATTGTGGTGGTCTTGAAAGATGCTTGAAATCTCTGCCAAGCTCCTCAGTCCATTCAAGCAGCATTGTTGGGTGGACATGATCACAAGTGCTGCTTAAGTAAACTACGGCATTAGTTGGGCCTTCCAGTCATCACGAGATCTACCAGGAAAACATGCCCCACCCTTGTAGCATGTGAACAAGCCTTGGCTGATTCCTACTCGTGTCGATGCAGACGTTCACCACATTTTTTGTCTTTATCTTTTTTCTTGCAGAAAACTAACGAGACGCACTTGATTTTGGCTTCAACCTGCTCTTCTAACGAAATTGTATTGTACAGCAGTTTACTACAGAACATTCCAATATTTATTCTAGAATACTGTACTGCCTTCAATTATAGTAACCATAGTAAATACTGACACACTACAGCATATGTAAATTTACAGCATTTTACTCATATTTGAATGCTGTTTATTAACTAGTTGGCCATTCTTTTTGTTTTGGAGTTTGAAGCCAGTCTGGGGATGAAATTTGCTGGGGTGCACTGGAGGCTGAAACAGATAGCACCTAATATACCTATAAGTCATTACCATGAGCATGTGTCTCCGAGCCAGTCCCTTGCATGGCCAATATTTTTTTTTTCAGCTATTAGTACTACTCAAGAACCATATCTGACTGTCTTACCTACCTTGATTTTGTTTTCTGTTACTGCAAGTACTGTAGATATTTCAATGTATACGTTTTGAAAAAAAAGCTGCCTGATTTACTGAAGATTATTGTCTCAAGGTTTAATAAAGCATTTTGTAATTTCAAACACCAATTTGTAATTTCAGTGTAAAGTATATAAAACATTTATACAACGTTTCCTTTTTTTTTTTTTTTTAAATAATGAACTTCATAATGCAATCTAGTTTTATAATACATTTTGGTCCTCCACAATTCCGACATGCAAATCTCTATGGCAATCCTGAAGACTGGGATCATCTTCTGGCAGAGGAGGGGGCTTTTATTCCTGGTCTGTCATTGCTGGATGAGACACCTTTTTACTGAGTGATTGATGATCATAAATTTTTCTAAACAAAAACAATAATGCTTTGAGATATTTGGCTTCACATTTGGTACACTACAGTCAAGTTCAGTTATGGCTATTGTATGGCAGCAAACCATCTGTAAAGCTACTGTTGCTGCCAGTTCAACACCTCATATCCTAAAAAAGAATTCAAGATGAATACTTCTTTCATAAAAGTTTTCAGAGGCATGATATATACTGTAGCATCCTGGAAAAAGTGTTGAGCAACCACTGCTGGTTTGAAGTGCTTCGGGTTGAAACATTTGATACTTATTTTTACCCTACTAAGACCACTTTTTCATTTATGCCTTAGATCTCCTCAAATCTGTGCAACCATTCGTGAAATATATGCAATGATTTTAATGAGTTACTATAACTGTCTTACAATAGTAGTGGTAACCTGAAAATGTTATTTATTTACTAGGAATGATAAACTACTAGGGTGGGACATTTATTGCCATGATTATTATTAACCCCATTTGGATAAAAATATGAAGTTAATGCTATATAGTAATATGGTGCTTGGTGGGAGAAGTGGGATTATATTATTATTTTTAACTCTGAGACACAGAGGCAGGAATTGTGAAAGTGACAGCGTTTGATGGACTGCGAATGGCCCTGTAGGAAAAAAAAAGAGAAACACCCAAGCTGTTTTAATTAAAAATTTTTTCCTACAGTTCTCTTCATTGGTTACGAATAGTTGGAAAGTTAAAGAAAAAATAAAACAAAACAACAGTGAGTAAGATACAGTACAGTCCCCAGTAAAGGCTGTGATCCTTCTAGTGGGGCTTAGTAACCAGCAAAATAACACCCTTGGAGTAGCACAGTGTTCCACTTAACAAGTTCCTTTTAACAAATGTCCTTTTATGGGAAGTCAACAAGAACATAAGTCCTGATATACAGAAGCCAACAGCATGACACTAGTACATTTCAAATGACACTGGCTTGTTTAAGTCTGTTACAATAACTAAAAGCCTCCCACAGAAAGAAGTGGGTGATCTATTAAACAAAACAAAACAAAAAAAAATTCCAAACCTAGCGAATTGCTGTTGTGAGTTGGTGGGGTGTGATGTCATATGTCTCCTCCCCTCTCTTTGTATAGCTTCTTGTTGGACCTGCTCTCTCTATCACTCAACAATCTTACTCAGTGAACTCAAGAGTGCTTAAGAAAGTTGCTACCTTCAAAGCATCAGTCATCCAGCGCAAGAACATGTTGCCAAGGCTGCTCCTTCTCCTCATCGCTGGGATTATTCTAGTGGGTTATGGGACTGCACAGAGACTACCAAGAGGCAAGTGAGAAATAAGTAATACAGGAAAAGTCAAGTTACTTTCAAAAGAGCAGCATAATCTATTATTACACTTTTACATGTGAAGTAGGCAGAAAAGCAGAAGACTAAAATATTGAATATTATTTTATTCAATGTTATTGTTTTGTTTTTTAAATTGCAGCAGTTCATTTTTGGATAAAATTAAACTGATTTCATTCCACGCAGTTTAGCATTTTAAATTAGTGTGCTGTGTGTATATAGTTAATTTGCTGCAACGGTAAGGAATTGCTGTTTTATGTAGTAATTAAAAAACACTTTCTTGGTTTTGGCACATAAAACTTTAGAATTGTTTGTACTGTACAGCCCACCCTGGGTGTCATATAATTAGTATTTTATCAAATTCCACTGGAACAGATTTACCAAAAAGCTAGACTAAAAGTAAATAAATAAATAGAACAGTATTTACATATATATATATATATATATATATATATATATATATATATATATATATATATATATATATATATATATATATATATATGTACACAGTGCTCACCCTTTATAACGCTATAGTGGGGAGCCATAGTTACAAGACCGTGCTATTTGTGTTCCGCCTTATAACAAGCATAAAAGGGCTACTGTAATGGCATTATGGAGCAAATGTGAGCCACAACCCTACTGTGTTATAACCGATTCTGCACTATAACGAGGCACGTTATAACGGGCGAGCACTGTATATACTAATAAAAGGTCTTGATTTGAGTTTACAATGGCTAGTTTTAACAATACAGAAAACAAGACATTTAAACTGAGATCAAAACATTTTATTTGCCAACGAGGCAAGATCGTTATTTTTTTAATGTTTTTTACTCTGCCATAAACCTTTTCTAAAACAAGATTATTATGTTTTAATTAATATTTGGGGGTAAAAAAGAAGAGATTACTAAACATTGAATTATATAATTTTGGAATAAGAAAAAAAAAAAAGCACTTTGAATTGCTAGTAAACATGCATTTTGCACTTCAAATGTGTTTATGTTTCTGTTGTGTAGAGCACGCTGGGATTTGACTCTGCTCAATGTCTTTTCTCGTGCTTAAAGCAGCTGTGCTGATAGCTCATAGAGGGGTGATTTGGGTTCTTTTAAGACTTGCCAGAAAGTCTTCTAAGCATGTAACGCTTTTTCATGGGAATTTCAATTCAATGTTTTATTCAAAACAATGTCTCTCTAGTGTCCATCTTGCTTGCAAAGTGCCAATAAACGGTATCTGCTGCCATTGTTATATAATGATTTTTGGATGCGTATTATAAAATCCAATGGTTTTCATTGAAAGTGCCAGTTGAACACTGCTATCACTATTAAATAACAGATCTGATCATAATGACAAGCGGGGGGTCATGTTGGTTCCTTGTAAAGTACAAACAGCTGTGGTGTTCCAGCTGCAGCTATTGAGAACATCAGTATGATGTTCCAGGATTATTCATTTACTGTCTTTTGAAACTTCATAATGGTAGCACACTAACCAAAACATTTCCAATGGCAATGCAGTGACTCTATGCTCAGCATTTCATTGTGCATCAGTGCAACTTTCTGTGCCATATGACACTTTAGCATGTTTTGCCACATGCACATGCTGTACATATACCATAACATTTTTCCTTGGCAAATTCAGTTTTATATGCATTTGATCCAATAGTTTTTAAAACCTTTCAAACTGGCATGAATGGGCAATTGTGTGCTGTAGCATGACTACCCCCAACCCCTAACCCCTAATAATTCAGTACTACTAGCAATATTAATTAGGTTCCCATTATGAAATTGCCCTAAATTCTGGTCCCTTTATTTTGTTATGTTGTTGAATAACAGTGATTCATGGTCCCCCTTGTAAAATACACTTAATAGGCTATATCTTTAGTTTTTCATATTGAAAAATACGCTTTTAAAAGGCATAGATTAATGTGGTTTCAAAACTAAAATTAGTAGAGTGACATATTGTCTACTTTGGGCAACAAGGTTCTGTATATGCCCAGATCCCACACATGGATCTAATTACTTACCAGCCCCTACAGTGGGGCCAATGCCATAAGTTAGCTGTAAACCTCTGGAATCAAAAGCCTGGTTAATTTATTTTTAAATATTTTTGCAAGCCGTTGCTTGGCATAGGTTTTGCTGACTTAAAATGTATATATTCCAACTCAGCAGTTTGGAAAAGCTAATCCAGTGTTTTATCTTTGTATTATGAATGCAGAGTGGCTGTCAGAATTGGGATTTAGACAGTGAATTGGGTGTGGCGGAAATTTTCAATTGTAAACTTCTCTCCTTTGGGAACCAAGCAAAAAACAAAACATTGGATGAAGTGTAGCTAGAGAAAACAGATTCAAGTCCAATATTTTTTCTCCCTGTTTGCATATGTTTACAATTGAACTGAAATTGGTACACTACTTCATACAAAAATGAGGATATAATTAATATAATAAAAGCATCATACCAATGCTGTACTAAAAGACCAACTTGAAGCCTTTTGCATTGTGTTTTTTCTTGTACAGTTTGGGCATTTACCAATATAACCTCCTTTCAGAAACAGAGATGCTAATGGAAAACTTGGTATTATTTAAAAGGCCCTCAGCGATCATTTAAATTATGCAGCACTCTAGGACTCGAAATATATAGGTTACTTCATAAAATATCAGCTCTAAAATCTCAATATCAAGTAATTTATATAAAAAATGGAAATTAAAAACACATGTTTTTTTTTTTGTTTGTTTTTTTCACCAACTGTAACCTACTTGCCATGGACAACAGCCCAGACATAGAAAGGAACATAGGACAAGCAAATTCAGAGAAATGTACTAGAGTAGAAAATAATTAAATCAGCTCTACCTGCCAGGCATTGTTTTAAGTTTAATAAATGTCTCCTGTCAATTCATATATGCATGGGTTAGATTCCAGTCCTACTTCAAATCAAGAAATATGTATACAGATATCGATGCTGGATGTGTTAAGAACATGACCTACATTTTCTATGTTAGTCTGTGTCTTTCCCTGTGTGTGTAAAATTGTGTGAGTAATAGTTTTCTAACCCTTTGCTACAATTCAAAATGTGTTATAAACCTTATAACAAACACTAAAGGCACAGGTGTACTTAAATGACCAATGTCAGTGTTTTATGTAAAAGGTTCCCAAGGGGAAGTCAGAATACTTAGCGAAGTGACTGTTGGGATACAGGGCAGATTAATGTGCTAGCAACTGGTGAGATCAGCATACCTTCAGCACATAAAATATAGTAAGCCTTTGAAAGGCTAATTTCTATATGCCATACTGTGGGTCCCTTAGGGTAGTGGTTCTCAACCTTTTTTTTCTTTGGAGACCCACCTTTGTATTTTTCAACTGAAGCTGTGACCCACCCAGTAAAAACAAAGCTATAAAGCCATTTTGAGAAAAGTAAAATACTTAATTTTATGTAGATATTATAAATAAATAAATAAACCGAACAGTACATTTTACAAATACTATAAAGTAATTAAATTGTAAGGTTTCTGCAACATGGTGTTATGGGTGAGATGCTAACTCTGAGGTCATCCCCCATATGAAGCTTGTTCCTGTATTTCATTTTGATTGCTGCCTGATGGAAAATCCCCTTTCAACTAAATATGCTGTTGTAAATGTCAACAAACGCTTGATGGCTTTCTGCGCAGCATTGGGATAGTCACATTTAACAAGGATCCAAAATTGCGACAGAGAAACCCCCACAAATTTCCTTTTCAAAGATCCGTCACAAGAAAGTTCTATGAGCTCGTTTTCACAGTCACTAGGAAGGTCAAGACTCTTGATCTCTGTAGTAAAAGGGTGTCAAATCCACTCAATATTTAACGTAAGATCGCCAGGGAAATACTCGTCAAATTGAACTGCAAGAGCAGAGAGGTGGTTTACAACTTCTGTTTTTACCTGACTGAAATCTTGGACTTCATGATCATCAAAAGTTTCAAACATATCATTACGTGCATCTGCAACCAGCTTCCCCCATAGTTTCAGCTTTTTATTTATTTATTTTTTTTATTTGTGATTTTGTTGTTGTGCTCAAAAATGTTACCTCCATGGCCTTACAGTGATACATTTAGTTGACTGAAGATAATTGCCAGGTAATCAAGTTTTGCAAGCCACTCTGTGTCAATAATAGTCTGCTAAATCAGACTTTGTATCCATTAAAAATGAATGCAGCTCTAAACGGAGCTCATACAGACGATGCAGCACTTTACCCCTTGACAGCCAACGAACTTCATGTGCCATCAAAGGTGGACGTGCTTGCTTCCCATTTCCCTGCACAGCACTTCGAAACAGCAAGCATTGAGGGGGGGTGCTTTTATAAAGTTAACACATGTTGTAGCCATCTGTAATACAACATGCAGTTCAGGGCTTAGTTTTTTTGATGCTAGGCGAAAACAATGGTGCCAAGAAGAATCTTTTGCTACTTGCAAAATCCGCTGAACAACCTGACTTTCTGTGGGGCAAGTACGGCAGCACCACTGGTAGCAATTCCCACACAGTTCTTTCATCCCCATGCGTTTCTACATGAAAGTGTTCAAAGCCTTGAAAATCTCCTCAGCTGTTGTTCTGCACTAAACAACAAATCCTCCTGTAAGTCACCAGTAACGTACATGCACAAGCAAAACATCTGTCAACTCGTCTATTTGAATGGCAAAAAACTTGCTCTCGTTCACTAGATTCACAAGTTGCTCTTTAATGTCTTTTGAAATTTCTGTTATCCTCCTGTGTACAGTATCATTCGATAGCGGGATACACTTAAGTTTCCTGGCAGCTGCTTCTCTGAACATTTCGGTACACATATCCAAAACAGCTGGTAATATCAACTCTTCGGCTATCGTGTGGGCTTTCTTACATTTAGTTGTATGCTGCGAAACTAGAAAGGAATCTTTCAAAGAACTTTGAGATACAGTAGAAGTGCAGCTAACCATATTTTTTTGTGTTTGTATCTGCTTCAATTTCCTTTCAAAGTAAGCCAAAGGTTTATCTTCATCACCCGGGTATAGCGTTTGTTGATGCCTCTTGAGTTTTGAAAGTTTCAAACTTTCATTGGCAAGCACACCCAATGACACACTGCAGTTTGGGTTCAGTTTCAGAACCGATATAAGTGAAGCCAAACTGAAGATATGATTTGTCGTATTTACTTTTAGGCCTACCACTTTTTATTTTCTTTTTCGCTATGGCTTCGGTTTCTGCTGGCCCTGTTACTGAATTTGATGCTGATGCAGCTTGGAAATGCATTTCAAAAAACGATCCATTTTTTTAAAATTCACTAATCTAATTAATTGTAATTATTTTTATTTTCTTTTGTTTTAGATACACTTAATTTAACTTTATTTCTTAACTATTCCTTATACCTTTTGCTTTTTACCACTTCAGCTTTCCAGATCCTAGCGCTCCTCGAGTCTTAACAGTTGCAAAAGCACTAATTTTCTTGTACTCAGCATAATTTCCGACTGCCTCGTTCTCAGTGTAAATTAAAATTATATTTGATTGGTGGTGCTCATTATTTTGCAAGCACACTATTCTGATTTACCGGAGTCAAATTACATAAGGTTAAAAAAAAAAAACCTTAACGTTGATGTTGAGACAGGGGAAAATGCTTGAACAGTAATTTTCATTATTTTGGGAAACTGGGCTTTGCGACCCACTTAGAAGCAGTCCGCGACCCACTGGTTGAGAAACAATGCCTTAGGGAAAGAGCCCTAGTATCACAGTACCACGGTAGGCGTGTTATGTGACCTCCCATGTAGTTTTGCTCCAATTGACAAATCTTCACATCAAGCTTCACAGAGACCACCAACTGCAGGTAACCCATGGCATCTTGGTTTCATTTAACTGCAAAACATTTTTTTTATTTGAATGTCAATTTCTTAGGGACCATACAGTGTGACTGCAAAAAAAGATATACAAGCCAAGAATTATCTCACATGATTACATGTTCCGATGTGTCAAAACTCAGACTGTTTGTCTTAAGAAAGCAATAGAAACCCTAAAAGAACGGTCGAAAAAAATCCAAAACAAACTAGAAATCTGGCAAGCAGATCTGTTGCTGTTTTCTTTTGGTCGAGCAGTCTTGGTCAATAGCCACTTTTTGGTAGCAAATCTGAAAAGACAACAAATGACTAGTATAAGAATTTGGGTGGTGACTGAATCAAAATGAAAATTGCAGGAAAGAAAAGCAGGAAACATTTATGGTGATATGCCTATTAAAGAAGTAAACCTTTATTTTTAGATGTCACGTTAGACTAGCTGCAAAAAAGAGGAATACTTACCAGAAAACAATATAATACAGTATTTCCAGAAAACTGTCATACTAGCAGGTAACTAAGCCACATTCATTATTTCATTCCTTGCTAGGTGCATTCTCTCTGGCATAGCTAGACTTCTCTGTGGTGGACAGGGCATGTTGTCTTTGAACTGCTTATAATCCATGTCAAGTGTGGCCACAAATCCTCTCTGTCGTTGCCTACATTGCCAACAAGGACAGAATTTAATTGTTCCAGTTTAATGCATTCTGAACCTTCTAGAAGTACATTTTGACACACAAAGACAAGTCCATTTGTTCTTCAAATTGTCATCTTTGTGTAGTGTTATGTAACAACAGGCTAAACTGCACCATTTTTTAGTGAATTGAAAACCAAACTGTTCATGTAACAACAATTGTAAGGCTCATTTGAGAATCCGACGCTGTGTCTAAACGGTTTGTAGAAGCTTAATGGTGCAAATTATTGAGTTATTAAAAGAATGCTTACCTTGTTCTTTGTGAAACTGAATAGAACATTTAATCTTTTCTTACACAGTGCTTCCTCATCTCCAACAGGTTATAGGAAACGTCTGTTGGGAGCCACAGATTTTTATTTAAAGACTGAGAGCGGACTTTGTTAATTTTGAAAAGTTTGTTGTTTTGGCAAAAGTTGCTTAAATAACAGGCGTTACTAGGGATCTTTATTATTTTTGTACTGTGTGTTGCAGAGATTGATATTATGCTTACTGGCAAGTTACTAAATATTCTGCTCTTGATCTGAAAATCATTGACGTCTGTGATTCGTTGTTAATGTAGAAGACCTGTGTAACATACGCAAAGGTCTGTTCCTCATGCTGTGCTTGGTTTGCTGTTAACCACTGGTGCTCTGTGGTGTTTTTAAAGGGTTTTACAAGCTGTTTAACAATGGTGATGGTTCTAGTCTCGATTTTGCCAGCACGGAGTCCTTCTCCTGTGAATTATAATTGACTGGGGTGATGATTTAATGGACACCCACTAAGAATGAAAACTCCTTCAATTGATCAGACGCTTTATCATGACTGAACTTGTGTCAGTTTCTTTCTTTTTTTTTCTTACAATTTAGGACTTGTATTAATTGTGTTATGCTGGAAATTGCTTCAAATTAAAAAGAAATAGAAATCCTTAAAGTATAAGCTTTCCCTTGATACTTCAGAGGTTCATTGTTTTTTAATGTGGGCTGCAGTGTGGAGTAGTGGTTAGGGCTCTGGACTCTTGACCGGAGAGATTGCTCCAGTAAAAACCCAACTGTACAAATGGGTAATTGTATGTAAAAATAATGTGATATCTTGTAACAATTGTAAGTCTCCCTGGATAAGGGCGTCTACTAAGAAATAAATAATGATAATGTTCTGTTTGGTAGTCACTAATTGATTCTACTGTGGCAAACTCTCAGTCTTTAATACATTGTCCTTCATTGTGGATTTTCTAATGCTATATTGGCTGTTAATCGTTGCCACTGCAAATTATGACAAATACAGTATCAGTTGCAACTTACCTAAACCAGTGCTACTAACTAAATATAAATGCCAGCAATTTCTTTTTTGTATGCAGTAGCTTCCGACTGGGAGAATATATATATTTTTTTATTCATTTAAAAATCGATTGAGCAGGTATAGCACAGTCTGAAACCATTTTTTTAAATGCATATAATCTAGTGCAACGGTTTTCAACCTGTGGTAAGCGTACCAGTGCTGGTACGTGACAGGCTGGTACCTGGTACACACCTGCAGGTGTTCTTTAAGACAAGATGATTCCCTTAATCGTAATGTGTCAATCTGTTTGTACCACTGAATCGAGGAGAAATGAGAAATTATGATGAGAGGTATTTGTTTCAGTTACTTTCAAAGATGGGTAACCAAAGTAATTGTGGTGTTGTTGATTGTGGTGAACTTGACACATAATTAGATAATGCCATCACATTTGCAGTGAGAAAAATGGTTTTAATGGGGTAGGTCTCTGTTTTACAACAACCATTTAAGATTGTACATGGTTACATGGCAAATCTTGTGTTCCCAGCTAGAAACACTGGTACTTGAGATGAAAAGGTTAAAAACTTCTGATCTGGTGGACAAAGTTTTTTTATTAAGTAAATGCCAAAAAGCATCCGTTAATGACAACACAAATATACTTTTAAAAGTAACAAGGGCACATGCACAACAATATTATGTAGGCAACATGTTAATGGTGCGCAGGGTTATGCATACTGTAAATGACTGATGCCAACAACTGTGCTATGGAAACTCAAGGGGGGTCAAACTGTCCCACCTCACATTTCTTTTTGTAATGTAGAGGATGGTTAATCCAAGGCACACTAAATAGCTCACAACATACATACACCATATACTGTACATGGAAATGTCAAACGGCTAGGTCTAAGAGCTATATTTTATGTTCTTTTGCTGAAGGGCATCTGGTTTTAGAGATATTTACCTGTTTTGTGTCTTGAAGTTTCTGCATTATGAATACAATACAATACAATAGTTTTTTTCTATAGCACCTTTCATAACAGAGTTATCACAAAGCGCTGAACATTGAAGAATAAGCCAAATCAAAAAGGTATGTTTTTAACCTACTTTTAAAAATCACAAGCGAGTCAGCCAAGCAAATGCTCTCAGGGAGCGAATTCCAGTCTGGGAGCGATTAGAAAAAAGCTCTTCCACCCTAGAGACAAGGCGGAAAAAAGGAACAGAGTAGAGCTGAGTTAGAGGAACAAAGAGAACGCCCCGGAGTGAACGGCTTCAGCAGCTCACCGATGTAATCAGGGCAGTTATGACCTTTGACCTTTCTGTAATGGATTCGGCTTGGTGGTGGATTCTTTCTGACCTTTCTGAATCCTGTGACATCTCAAAGTATTGCATCAAGCACGTGCCCACTCCAGTACCATAGGCCTTAATAATAGGGTTTCTTAATATTTTAGGAATTAACCCTTTCATGCAGGAAATATTGAAAATAGCTGATAAAATGTAGTTATGGACACATAATAAATATATTTTTCATTGATTTTTTTTCTATTGCTTCATATGGGAAATGGCATCCTCATATGAGGTCATCATGCATTTGCATCTTCCATATGTCCCCATATAAAGACTCGAATAGATTTTTTTTGTATCTGTCCGGATAATTTTCCATGCCCAACTGAGCTGAACTTCAATATTTTGTTTTCAGTGGGCTTGGTTTTTGGTAGTGTTGTAGAGCAGGGGTCCCCAAACTTTTTTTTACCTGAGGCCCACCTGTTCAGCTGCATTAGGCACTGCGGCCCATTATTCGCACTCCTTGGGAAAACATCAAATTAAAAACATTTTATATGTTTAAACCTGTAACATTACAAATAAACCTAATCTAAACTGTCCTTTATTCATTTTAATAAATATTGTGAAAACTGGAAATGACACAGAATTTTTTAAAAAAAATTTAGTAAATAAAATAAATTGCAAAAACTAACAAACGTTTTTATCAAACCTTTAAATTAGGTACCTTTGTATAATTGAAAATTTTAGAAATGCAGTTATTTTTCTTGGTCATCAAACAAGATCAAGTGCATGTCTCTTATTATTCCCATTCATAAATACCTGAACAGGAATCACTTTGTGTAAAACCAGTAGAATGTGCACAAGAACATAACTCTTAAATCCTCATTTCTCAACACTGTAACTAAAACGTCCAGCGCCTCAGGCTTAACTGTGGCGCACAAAAAATAGGAATGCGCACAACACAGAAGGAAACTAAAGCCCTGCATAAGTTACTTTTTTCGCCACTACTCTGTACAACCAAATACAACTTGCAAAATCACATTCATTTGGCTTGCAACATCCGCTCCCCCCCCCCCCCCCCAAAAAAAAAAAAAATCGATCTGCAACGAAATTTGAATCAATCCAAAAACGTTTTTTATTTAATTATTATTTTCCAACAAAACATATTGTAGCGTTATTTTAAGACGACTGTAAACGAGCCAGTAATCAATAAAATAGCAGTATATTCAAAAATGTTAATAAATCAATTACCGGTATGTAACAAGACATCAGTTTGATTATTAACTTGATTTAGTTAACATTTAAACATACATCAAAGTACTCAATATTTTAAATGTTAATAGCTACTTAGTGACAAAAACGTATTGTAGCGATCTGTGTATTGTTTGCGTACTGTATTCCCTCTTGTTTCTACTGTCTGCTGTTAATGCCGCTGTATTGTGTCCCTCTCCCCCCGTCTGTATTACCTGTAATTGCGGGATCGCTCTGTCCCTGTGGCTGTGCGAGCTATCCTGCACGCATGGTGCGCCCTGGTCCCTGTCATTGGCTGTTGATTGAGTGTGCCCATTGGTCCTAGTGTACGGCTGGGGACCAATGGGATAGCTGTTCGCTCTGGCACCCGATTAGCATAAAGGGGCGGGGCTAGGTTATAAAACGGGGCGTTGCACGCTCATGGTCGGTCGAGAGCAAGTGGTTAGAGCAGTGGACTGCGTATGGTGCTGAAAGATCCGAAATAAAGCTTTGAAAATGAAAGCAGCGTGTTGTCTCCTTCTGTTCTGTCTACTGCGCGAAACGCTACAGTATTCATCATAGGCATCAATTTAATTTTTAAATGAATGTTATAAAGTACAAACGTTAGTATGAAAACGTTTCTACAAAAGAAAAAAACCCATTCCAACACCTCAAAACTGAGACCACAGTACAAATGCATTCAGACTCCTGTAGCTGCCTTTTTTGTTCTTTATACTTTGCAAAACGTATTCTTCGGTAGCGGATTTGACATATTGTAATTTTACAAAATACTGGACACACTTTACATCTGCCTGCAGAGCGATCACATGACCTTAACACTGCCCTATTGTCAGAGCTCTCGCTTTAGATCCCACCTACAGGTAGGCATTATGTTAGCTCTGATTTGTGAATTTCTGCTTTGATTGACAGTCCGCCAATACTCCCTTGCTACACTTTATTTTTTCTAGTTACAGCTGCCACCGGCGCCTGCTTTTCGCTATTAATAGAAAAAAATACATAGAATGTCATTGCTCCCGCAGCCCACCCGGGACTGTGTCGCGACCCACAACCCCTTTTGTAGAGAACATCACAGTATTCAGATGTACTGTAGAGCTGTGGCTTTTTCCTCCCTCATCTTGTCTTGACTGTAATAAAAGAGAAATGAGAATCAAGCAAAGAAGTGGTGTTGTTGGTTGTGCAATGCATACATTCTCAAAATCTAAATAATATCTGTCATCTTAATTGCAATTTCCTGGACAACCATTTACCAGTAAATAAAGAAATATGGTTATTCATCATAATAATGTTTTCCCAACTGTACATAATAAGTATGCAATTGGACCGAGAAGTGACACAAAAAACCACATGAGGAAAGTGAGGGAAAAAAAGCCCAAGCATAATTGCTTTCATTAATAAATAATCACCATTTCCTCTTCCTGTCATTTAGTATTCTGCCTTTCAAATAAAAGTGTCCCTGAATGAATTATGTTGATTTAAGGGATTCAAGGTTTCAAAAGATGAATATGTTGTTGGAGGGTTTAGTACACCTACAATAGATAGTCAGTAGGTAGCTGTGTACTGCGTGGTACCTGATACAAAGGACTCAACTGAGATCTGTTTTGATTTTTGTTATTATACAGATATCAGTAATTATGTCTCCTCCACTTGTCAACTCAATTCACTACCCAAGAGGAACACTTTTTCATTCCATTTCATTGCAGAACTTTTTCCTTGAGCAGTCCAGAGTCTGGTTCCAATCAGGTCTTTGTTGTTTAATTGAACCTAGGGGGTGAAGGACCCGGATAGGAGAGCCACAAGTAAAAAGTACACTGATTTACTCTACACTGAACAGACTTGTGAAATGGTTATGATACAGCAAAACCGCATCCAACGGGTGCAGCATCTCATTATTGTGCTTATAATGTGTGCCCATCATATGTATTGTTTTTTTTGTTCGTTTTGTTTTGTGGTTCTGTTGAACTGTGAGGTGTTACAGTAGCTGGCAATTATCCTACCTAATGACCTGACTGGAAGAATATAACATCTAAAGCCACTGAGTTATTGTGGTGTTACTATTTCTATAAAAGTATGAATGGTTTGGTAGCTTTTCTGAAGTTTGTTTTGGTGTACAATACATCTCTAGATATGCTCCACAACAGTTCAATGAATCCTGTAAATGAAAGGGAAAAGGGATTTTGAGCATTTAGAAAGTCAAGCAAGCAGTTACACAACTAGGTGCAATGAGAGATTAAACAGGGACCTTGACTGAAGTATGGGGAATGGTCATATAAGGAATGGCCTGTTACACCAACAGCCAGCACAGCTGTCAGCTTGTTAATCGATTTCTTGTTGGGCTAATTAGCTCCAGCTTTACACTTCCAGATAACTCTATAGAAACTGACCTCTTTTTTGTTGAAGGCCCTCTGTGAATCATTTTCATAAAGCCAGATTTTCCACACTGAAGCCAAATCTTAAGACCTGTGGTTATTTTACTGGCCCGCATAGATGAGTGTGCTATATAAAACATGGACATTTAGTGGCCTGTTCAATGTACCTAAACAGTGGCAGATATAAGTACCACCATCATTCAAAAACATTACATTTTCCTTTCTTCTTTTCAGTCAAAAGACAAAATCTGAAGGTCCGGATCAATGCCACCGGCGACACTATTGTCCTCAAGTTTGTTCGCCCACGCCCTGACATGAAACTTGAAGGCTTCATCCTTGGATATGGAAGCAGCATGTTTTCCAAGCAGTACATTCAACTGCCCGAGAATGGAAAACCCTATGAAACTGAAGTTGGTAAGATACTAGAATTATTCATTTTTAGAGTGGACTGCAAATAGAATGCGTGCTGACTTACTAAAGCTAGTCAACTTTCATTTCTGTTTTGTTTGGCTGTTTGTTTGGGTGTTGTACTGCTTCCAATGTGATCTCACTATGCACCACAAGCAGCACCTATTGGTTTATATTTTTAAGGTTTCCATGAGTATGTCAGCCAAAACATGTGCCTGTCTACCTATGTATTTGTTTATTTATTCATTTGATTAATTTGATATTTTCAAATCTCTCGAAAGCACCCTCTAGTTATTGGTTTCTCATTTTTTAACATTAAAATAAGTATTTTGCCTTTATAAAATAGTACGTATATAACAGAGAAAAATAAACACTTTTGCCCCCTTATAGTTTTTAAGACCCGAGAGACGTCACTGACAGAAGTGGTAGAGAAGTTGAGTGATTGCCCTTCACCACTGCTGGGGATAACCATTGTGTCATTTGAAAAAGGGTTTAATAATGTAAAACAATGTATTCACAATGTTCCACCTGTGTTTCCTTTTACTTTCATTAGGGAATATGGATTAGCACCTACAATCGGTTGGAAAATGTACAACATCCCATAGCCCTTTCCAGTGTCTCTCTCTAATGCCTGCTGCAGGCAGGTGACATCAATTAATTTAACACAAATGATTACACCAGTGGCTGTGAGCACAGCCACACCCACACGTATTTCTCTGGCAGGGGCAGAAATTAACCCTATCCCTGCCAATAACTAACACTTTGCTTCAAGGCTGAGATCCACTCTGCCACAAACCATTGTGGCAGAGTGACAGACTGGACGTATGTAAGCTTAGGCATGAAATGGGCTGCAATGACAATGGGTTGACCACCAGGGGATAGTATCGGGTTACAGAACCTGAACTCCAGGATACATACCGGTACTGAGTGTTAGGATGATTGGTGTAATAATGACTTCATGATTGTTAATTGTTGGGAATTAGCCCCTGTTAAAAGCAGGGGAATCCTTGTAGCCAGGGTGGGGGTAGTGAAAGGTGTACTACAGCAGTGTTTCCAGTGTCTGCTGGTTTTCATTCCAACGCAGCGCTCAGTTGCTTAATTGAACCCTTCATTGAAATAATAAAGTGATTAACTGGACATTTTCCCGTTATTTTCAAGATCTTCATTTGTTGATACGGTTCAATTAAGCAATTGAGCGCTGCATTGGAATGAAAACCAGCAGATACAGTGTGCCGACAGTTACAGGGTTGGGAAACACTGTACTACAGAGGTGGAGAGGAGTTTGGTATGTTTAGAGAACTTGTACTGTGTGGAAATTTGCAACTGTGTGCTGTAAGTACGCATCTAGTGTTAAAACACTGAAATACAAGACAGTCAAACAGCTGAGCTGTACTCTCCGGTAGTTATGGAACATCTTCAAAAGTTTAGTTAGAATCTTCAAAGGAAGATAGACTTTTGTTTTGTTTTGTTTTGTTGTTACTTTTGTTATCGTGACAATAAATACACCTTTATTGCAATTCAGTGTCTCCAACCGTGCTTGTGTGTCTAGCAATCTTGCACCCTCTCTGCCATGCTACCACACCATGTAATTACATTGTAAAAAACTAGGTAATTACAGATGGTTCCCTTTCAAGTATGAAATGTACCATTACCTAATGGGTATTTACCTCCCAAAGACCTCGAAACCTGAATATTATGCGCCAAGCCTGTGGCGCAGTCATGCCCGCCCCAGAGGGTACAAAAGGACTGTATGCACAGATCTCAGCGCCATTTTTCTTTTTAAGACTGAACTGACAGGGGAGTCTGGTATCAGATAAGTGCTTGTTGCTTATGACTGTATAATGTTCGCAAATTATTATGTTTTACATAATTTATTAATTACGTGTATATCATGCACTGTTGTTTGTTACGTCCCACTGCGGCATTGTGCCCTGCGTGAAGCCAGCGTCTTGAGTTGCTCCTTCCCAAGGATCAAGCAACATAGGTCTAAATTAAAAGTCATGTTTTAAGTTAAAAGATGCTTATTTTCTGAACTGTAATTGTGTTATTACTGTTTTCTGTTGAAGACAAGCACGACAGATGCTCTTCCTGCCTGGGGCCAGAGCACGGCAAGTAGGCACTGACTAACCGCAGTTTCTGTGAGTTTTGTGAATCTTTCTGCAGAGCGTTTTGCGTTCCTTACACATGCTCAATGATCTTCCCCATCACCCTCTGGTAGAGAGGTGGCTCCATCCTTACCCCATGGCTCTGTGCCAATGGAGATCGGACGACGCACCTGGGAAAGTAGCCCATGCAGGAAGCTGTCTTAGCGGTCTTTCTCATCGTCCTCTGCCTCTCCTTCTTCTCCCCCAAGAAGAAGTGGCCATTCCAAGCGATCGGCGGACTCAGAGCAGATGTAGAAACTCTGGGCAGCTGTTTCTCACCAAGGAAATGTGCTCGCAGAGTTACTGCGTGAACGTTCAGCGCCGTCTGCCCCTTGCCTGTCCCCTTGGGTCCCAGGGGGCTACGAGCACAGATTGGCAACAGGATGACGTGGTGTTCATCACCGCCTGAGGAGTTTGGGCGAGCAGGAAGTGGGTGAACAGGAGCTGGTGTTCCCGTCAGGGACGTGGAGTCAAACAGCATATCGCCTGTGCACAGCTGGGCAACTATAATAGTATTCTGGTTGCCTATGTGTCCTATTTTCTCAGGTCCCTCTCTGACAGCCACAGGCAGGGCCGGATTAACCCATCCCTAGGCAAACATACACTTCTGGGCCTCTATCTTCTTATATTAATAGCAACAAATATACGATTATATATATGTATATATTAGCTTAACTCACACTCCACCAATTTGCAATTTTTTTTTAAGCTATTATACATGGTTTTGATCAGAAACGGTCAATTATGGTTATTAATTATGACGAAAATTTCACGCACTGCTCTGAACTGAACGACTGAGCGAATCTGCCAGACACAGCTCAGTTGAAGGCGGTGTGCTAAATACATTTCAAAATAAATTCGGAAAAACCTGAAGCCTACGTCAGATCCCATAGCAGAGCTTGATAATCACCTTTCCCGATTTACTGAATAAAAATACAACAGTTCAAATATGGAAAAGAGTACCATGTTGATTGTTATCCAATTAAAAAAAAACAAACATGATGCTTCTATATAGGAGGGTGCTCAAACTGTTGTCCACTAACTGTAGGTCCCCCATAGTCTACAAAAATATATGTTAAATAAACAAACACACTTGCACATTTTCGTTTAGTCACATCAGGGTTGCCAACCTTGTCATTTTTTTTTTTTACGGACATACAGATTTACAGTGGCCTTTTTTTTTTACTGACACTGTATTTTTTTTACTGACACTGTATTTTTTTACTGGCACCATTTAAAAAACAAATAGAAACAATAAATAAAAATACATTATAACTAGTCTAGTTTTGTGTACTTACATTTCTTTAGGTCTTATTTACTTCTTATGGACACATTTGCAGAGAGGATGAAGCTGGTGCTGTTTTTAACAGCAGTCTTGGTAGCCAGAATTCCATTCAGAATGTCTGGAGACAATTGATTTGTTACGTCTGTTTTTACAAGGTTCATCTGGAAAAAAAACTTGTTCTAATTCTGCAGTACTGTGTGACAAAGTCAACATATTAAAGGAAGCGTGGCTCTCTGCTAGGTATATACAAGAGCACAGTTTTGTGCTAGTTTTCATCAGCTGCCAGATCACGTCTAAGATCCATCACGTCAGTCTGTCACTTGTTATTTCATAAATTCCATCTAGGCTATCCAGCATATATCCAATAACAAAAAAACATTGCAAGTTGGACGATGTCTCCAGAGCTCGCTATGCTTTGTTTACTTACTTGGTTGAAGAACACGTAAACTAATTTCAGCACAGTGTTGTTAACTGGTATTCTTCTTTTGATACTTTTCATTGCCATCACATAAGGTGTAGGTGTATGTCATTCGAGATGACTGGCAAAGCCGCAAGCACTACAACATATACTATATTTATTCCGATTCAAAATAACTGACATTTTTTAAAAATGTATTTACGTTTTAGTGTTAAAATGTGACTATTTTTACTGACTGGCCTTAATGGACAGTTGGCAACCTTAAGCCAAAAGCAGTTTAACGTGGCTTGCTTCTTTCTCAATCGCCAATACAGCAAAGGCAGTGAGCTTTCCTTGCTTTACTGTTGATCGGAGGTGTTTTTTGACACGCTTTGTTAAAGAAAATGCTCTTTCTAATACCTCCCTTTGGCGCTTGCATTCTTCTTCTTCCCGTTTCTTGTGTTTATGTTTTGCTGCACATGAAAGAGACATTGTCTGCTGTATTCAAGAAAAATCAGACTTACTGATCGACTGACAGCAGAGTGCAGAGAATAGGTGTCTGTTTAGAGCTCTTTCAGCCCAACAGAGCGCTCATGGTAGTGATGTTCCAGACTTCTGGGCTTGATGGCAGAAGCTTCCCAGACCCTTTTATTGGGTCTCCTGTGCATGCACTCTCTGCAGGTCTTGTTCAACCTCCTATTGACAGTGTCTCGTCACTGTTTAATGGCACTCTCTTGGTGGAAACAACCTGCCCATCTACGCCTTGGTGTACCAGTGGGCAGTGTCACCAGTAGGGAGGTCATCACTACGGACGCATCCGGCCTGGGTTGTGGCCAAAACTCATTATTTATTTGTGGCCAAATCAGAATTATTTTGCAGGAAGTTCAAGGGAGACATGTGCTTGTCCATACAGACAACACAACAGACAGTGGTGGCTTACATCAACCACCAGCGCAGTCCAGTAGGGTTTTTGATGACTTGCAAAATTCCAGAGCAGCGTCCACACATTCCCAGTACAGTTACAAATGGGGCCTGCTTAATTTTTGCAGAAGCCAAGACAAATGTTACGCTCCATACCAATCCTGCCTTTTTGCTGAAGACTATCTCAGCATTTCATGTCAACCAGTCTGTGGAATTGGAGACATTCCATCCACCTCCTTTCCAGTCTGACAGAGAGAGAGAGACAGCTCCATACACTCTGCTTGGTTTGGGCCCTGGTGTACTGTGTTGACAGGATGAAAAGTTGGAGGCAGTCCGAACAATTTTTTGTCTGCTGTGGGGCGAAGTACCATGGTTAAGCCCTGTCTAAGCAGCAGATGTCCAAGTGGATAGCAGACACAGTCAGGACTGCCTATGAGCTGGCCAAATTGCCCCCTCCAGAAAAGCTCACTGCCCATTCCACCAGGATCATGGCAACTTCGTGGGCTTTATTCCAGGGTGCATCTGTAAAAGACATATGCAAGGCAGCGATGTAGGCTACTCCCCATACCTTCACCAGGTTCTACAGATTGAATGTCGTGGATCCTCAAAACCCTGGCTTTGGAACTAGATTGTTAAGGGCAGCTTCCAAGTCGACACTTACAACACAGGCATAGAGAGGAGTTTCTCCCTCAATTTTTTAGCCCTAGCTACTTGTTACTGGTGTTTGTAATGGTAACACACAAGGCAGCCTTCCGGATATTCGGCAAACTTGCGCTTGTGACGGCTTAAGTATACTCACCCATTAGGTAATGGTTACATTTTGTAAGCTCCAGTGTATTTTTTTAAATTACACTTATCCCCCTAGTAGTCTCAATGCAAAAGCAGTAACCATGTATAGTTCTTACTATGCTACGTGGGAAGTCAAAACTGGCAAGTGAAAGCTGCAAGCGTCTTACTACCATTAAAGGTCTGAAAGTATGACAAACGTACCTTCATAGATAGACTTTAGAGTGCTTGGATAATCCTAATAGTACTTCTTGAGTTGCTTGTATAGTGACGGTTAGGGTTATGTCATGTCAACCAACATTGTAAAATGTTTGGATTCTGGAATGGAAAATGACTGGGCCAGGGAACAGGAAATTGAAACGGTATAGTAATGTTGGCAGTAGTAGGTGGAGTCCAAAGCCATCAGTATGTCAGTATGCGTTGTTCCCTGCAAAAGTGGGGATGTAAACATAATTCAACCAAAACCAATGACATAGACAACACATTTAAACAATACTGCGGTGAACCAGGGATCAGCACGCTAAAACACAGCTCTTCAATCTGTTACAGATTTTGATTGCCTTATTCAATAAAATTCCACTTGCTGTGGTAGACCAACATTGGCAAAATAGTACAGTATGTACCACTAATCAACTGCAGTCAAATTTCTTCTAACCATAGAAAATCTGGTGGAAACATTATACACCTTTTGTGGCAATTTAAGAAGAGTGAACCCAGACATATATTGTGAGCTTTTTAGCCTGCTTTAAATTCAATATTTCCTGATTCATGATCAATCTGATTACAGTCATAGAATTTGGATCCAAAAAACACAATTTAGGTTATATATATATATATATATATATATATATATATATATATATATATACAGTATATACATACAGTGCCTTGCAAAAGTATTCAGACCCCTGACCAATTCTCTCATATTACTGAATTACAAATGGTACATTGAAATTTCGTTCTGTTTGATATGTTATTTTAAAACACTGAAACTCAAAATCAGTTATTGTAAGGTGACATTGGTTTTATGTTGGGAAATATTTTTAAGAAAAATAAAAAACTGAAATATCTTGCTTGCGTAAGTATTCAACCCCCGCACATTAATATTTGGTAGATCCACCTTTCGCTGCAATAACAGCTTTAAGTCTTTTGGGGTAAGTATGTACCAGCTTTGCACACAGTGTCGGAGTGATTTTGGTCCATTCTTCTTGGCAGATTTGCTCCAGGTTGTTCAAGTTGGTTGGACGACGCTTGTGGACCGCAATTTGCAAATAGTGCCACAGATTCTCAATGGGATTGAGATCAGGACTTTGACTGGGCCACTGTAGGACATTCACCGTTTTGTTCTTGAGCCACTCCAATGTTGCTTTGGCCTTGTGCTTGGGATGATTGTCCTGCTGAAAGGTAAATTTCCTCCCAAGCTTCAGTTTTTTAGCAAACTGAAGCAGGTTCTCTTGCAGTATTTCCCTGTATTTTGCTCCATCCATTCTTCCTTCAATTTTAACAAGATGCCCAGTTCCTGCTGATGAGAAGCATCCCCACAGCATGATGCTGCCACCACCATACTTCACTGTAGGGATGGTGTGTCTTGAGGCATGGGCAGTTTTAGGTTCGCTTTGAGTTTTGGCCAAAAAGCTCTATCGTGGTCTCATCTGACCACAAAACCTTTTCCCACATCGCAGCTGGGTCACTCTCATGCTTTCTGGTAAACTCCAGATGTGCTTTCAGATGGTACTTTTTGAGTAACGGCTTCTTTCTTGCCACCCTCCCATAAGGCCAGTGTTATGCAGAGCTCTTGATATGGTTGACTGGTGCACCATTACTCCACTCCCAGCCACTGAACTCTGTAGCTCCTTCAAAGTGATTGTTGACCTCTCTGTGGCTTCTCTCACAAGTCTCCTTCTTGTTTGAGCGCTGAGTTTTGAGGGACGGCCTTTTCTTGGCAGTGCCTGGGTGGTGTGATGCAGCTTCCACTTCCTGATTATTGATCCAACTGTGCTCACTGGGATGTCCAAACATTTGGATATTATTTTCTACCCTTTCCCTAATCTATACATTTGTATTACTTTATCTCTAACTTCTGTAGAATGCTCTTTGGTCTTCACTCCCAGCCACTGAACTCTGTAGCTCCTTCAAAGTGATTGTTGACCTCTCTGTGGCTTCTCTCACAAGTCTCCTTCTTGTTTGAGCGCTGAGTTTTGAGGGACGGCCTTTTCTTGGCAGTGCCTGGGTGGTGTGATGCAGCTTCCACTTCCTGATTATTGATCCAACTGTGCTCACTGGGATGTCCAAACATTTGGATATTATTTTGTACCCTTTCCCTAATCTATACATTTGTATTACTTTATCTCTAACTTCTGTAGAATGCTCTTTGGTCTTCATTTTCCTTCAGATTCACAGCCTAACCAATGATCCTTCAACAGTGGGGTTTTTATCCAGAAAATGTTACAGCAACTTTAATGGTTCACAGGTGGAGGCCAATGGTAAGGTAATTGTGTCCTCGTTAGGGCAATTTCTTTCATCGGTGTAAACTGGGCGCTTCCACAGCACAGGGGTTGAATACTTATGCAAGCAAGATATTTCAGTTTTTTATTTTTCTTAAAAATATTTCCCAACATAAAACCAATGTCACCTTACAATAATTGATTTTGAGTTTCAGTGTTTTAAAATAAAATATCAAACAGAACGAAATTTCAATGTACCATTTGTAATTCAGTAATATGAGAGAATATATATACTATCTGTTTACAGTATGTGCTCTTACTCATTTATCATCATTTGTTTACTCATGGATATTTGTAATGTTTGATACTGTTTCAGGGTGGAAATACTTGTGCACCCCAAGTGGTCATTTTTATACCGGCCTCCGGCTTGATCAAAGACTGTCCATTATGCTAGTGACTTTATTAAACATGTGAAATATTCATGAGTGCAGAAACAATAATATTGAATAATGGCACATATCCTGGGGCAATAAAAAGATAGCAACATGTGAATTCAGAGGGTGTAAAGTGTTCCTTTAAAGCAGAACTAAAAGGACTCAAACGGGGCTCCCGAGTGGCGCACCCAGTAAAGGCGCTCCGTGCGGAATGCAGGATGTGCCCTGTAGCCTGGAGATCGCAGGTTCGAATCCAGGCTATGTCACAGCCGACCGTGACCGGGAGTTCCTAGGGGGCGGCGCACAATTGGCTGAGCGCTGCCCGGGTGTGGAGGGCTTAGGTCGGCAGGGGAATCCACGGCTCACCACGCATCAGTGACCCCTGTGGTCGATTGGGCGCCTATGGTTCTGCAGTGGAGCCGCCAGATCTGTGTTGTCCTCCAGCACTATAGGTCTGGTGGCATTGCTATGGATCTGCAGTGCGAAAAATGATGGCTTGGCAGGAGCACGTTTCGGAGGACGCGTGTTCCAGTCGCCGTTTCCCAAGTCGGCGGAGGGAGGTTGCGAGTGGTGAGCCAAGGATACAGATAATAATTGGGCATACTAAATTGGGGAGAAAACTGGGGTAAAAAATTGGCGACGACTAAATTTATATAAAATAAAAAATAATAAAAAATAAAAAATAAAAAAATAAAAAAAAATAAAAGGACTCTGTGACAGGGTACTGCCCCGTCTTTATGATCATGGTTGGGACTGGCAGGGAGGGGGTTAAAATTCCTCCCTGCCAGGAAAACATGTGAGAATGTGGCTGGAGCCCTAATTGACTAATTAGCCATTATTGATTAATTGGGCTCCAGCCACAGGGAATAAAAGCCAGGGGAGAGGCCCTGGCTAGGAGAGAGAGTTGGTAGAGAGTTCTGGAAGGAGAAGAAGAGTGTTTTCTGTTTGTGCTGTGTTTTGATCCAGTGAAGGCAACGCCCAGCCTGGAAACTTTATTTGTAAGTTTCATTTTGTTTGTATTTTGTGTTTTGGACCTTTTTGTTTGGCCCTTGTGCTGATTTATTTTGTGTTTTTGTTTATTAAAAATCTTTATTTTGAACTTTATACTGTCTCTGAGTCTCAAACCTCGGTCAATCCTGTCACATTTGGTGTCAGAAAACGGGATAGCGCCACCTGGAGGCTCAGAGCAGTATTTTTTTTTTTTTCTTGAATTTTGGGAGTTATTTTTTTTGGTAAATGGGGAAGAAGAGCAGACAGCGGCAAAGGCAGGAGATGCAGCAGCCGAAGAAATGTAGGCTGCTGCAACAACAGCCACCCCAGCTGGAGGACCCAGCGAGCCTCTTCCCGTGGTGTTCCTGGTGCGGGAAGGAGGATCATCGGTGGAGGTCCTGTCCAGATGGGCTACCAGCTGACTGGTGTGGGTACTGTGAGGTGGATGGCCACAACTGGGCAGGATGCCCCCACAATCGGGACCAGGAGCAGCTGCAAACCCCGTCCTCGGCAGCCACCCCACCACTTCCTACATCACCGCCTTCACCACCATCCCAGGAAATATGGGACTGGTTGATGCACCCTGAGGCGGACCTCTTCCACGACCTCCCCATAGTTATCAACACGCTGTGGCGTCGAGATGGGGGGAGGTGGGAAAAGTGGGAGGAACAGCATCACCCGGCGTCCTTCGCAGAGCTGGCCCTGATGGTCGTTAATTACCTGGCGGTAGATATGGGAGACGCCCCAATCATTCCAATAAAGAAGGTGGAGCTGTCGTCCCGAGAGCCAGAGAGGGGTGAGCCATCATCCCGAGAGCCAGAGAGGGGTGAGCCATCGTCCCGAGAGCCAGAGAGGGGTGAGCCGTCGTCCCGAGAGCCAGAGAGGGGTGAGCTGTTGTCCCAAGAGCCAGAGAGGGGTGAGCTGTTGTCCCGAGAGCCAGAAGGGACGGAGCCGCTGTCCCGAGAGCCAGAAGGGGAGGAGCCGCTGTCCCGAGAGCCAGAAGGGGAGGAGCCGCTGTCCCGAGAGCCAGAAGGGGAGGAGCCGCTGTCCCGAGAGCCAGAAGGGGAGGAGCCGCTGTCCCCAGAGCCAGAAGGGGAGGAGCCGCTGTCCCGAGAGCCAGGAGGGGAGGAGCCGCTGTCCCGAGAGCCAGAAGGGATGGAGCCGTCATCCCGAGAGCCAGAGAGGGGTGAGCCGCCGTCCCGAGAGCCAGAATGGGGGCCGCTGCCGTCGCCCAGAGAGGGGGAGCCCGAACGTCCACAGCCCGAGAGGGAGGAGCCCGAACGTCCACAGCCCGAGAGGGAGGAGCCCGAACGTCCACAGCCCGAGAGGGAGGAGCCCGAACGTCCACAGCCCGAGAGGGAGGAGCCCGAACGTCCACAGCCCGAGAGGGAGGAGCCCGAACGTCCACAGCCCGAGAGGGAGGAGCCCGAACGTCCACAGCCCGAGAGGGAGGAGCCCGAGCGGGAGGAGTCGGTGCGTCCACGGCCCGAGCGGGAGGAGTCGGTGCGTCCACGGCCCGAGCGGGAGGAGTCGGTGCGTCCACGGCCCGAGCGGGAGGAGTCGGTGCGTCCACGGCCCGAGCGGGAGGAGTCGGTGCGTCCACGGCCCGAGAAGGGGAAGCCCACAGGCCCAGGGCTGAAGGGACCCGCAGGGGAAGAATATAGGCTGTTCCTACCTCCACCGCCAGCAGAGGGGGAACAGTCGGAGCTGTCTATCCCTCCACCGCCAGCAGAGGGGCAACAGTCGGAGCTGTCTATCCCTCCACCGCCAGCAGATGGGGAACAACCGGAGCTGTTTCTCCCTCCACCGCCAGCAGAGGGAGACGAGCTGCTGTTCCCGCCTCCGCCAGCAGAGGGAGACGAGCTGCTGTTCCCGCCTCCGCCAGCAGAGGGAGACGAGCTGCTGTTCCCGCCTCCGCCAGCAGAGGGAGACGAGTTGCCGTTCCCGCCTCCGCCAGCAGAGGGAGACGAGTTGCCGTTCCCGGCTCCGCCAGCAGAGGGAGACGAGCTGCTGTTCCCGCCTCCGCCAGCAGAGGGAGACGAGCTGCTGTTCCCGCCTCCGCCAGCAGAGGGAGACGAGCTGCTGTTCCCGCCTCCGCCACTAGAGGGAGAGGGGCCGCCATTCCCGCCTCCGCCAGCAGAGGGAGACGAGCCGCCGTTCCCGCCTCCGCCAGCAGAGGGAGACGAGCCGCCGTTCCCGCCTCCGCCAGCAGAGGGAGACGAGCCGCCGTTCCCGCCTCCGCCACCAGAGGGAGCCGGGCCGCCGTTCCCGCCTCCGCCACCAGAGGGAGCCGGGCCGCCGTTCCCGCCTCCGCCTCCCGAGGGTCCGCTGCTGCTGCCGTCGCCTCCCGAGGGTCCGCTGCTGCTGCCGTCGCCTCCCGAGGGTCCGCTGCTGCTGCCGTCGCCTCCCGAGGGTCCGCTGCTGCTGCCGTCGCCTCCCGAGGGTCCGCTGCTGCTGCCGTCGCCTCCTGAGGGTCTGCTGCTGCTGGCGTCGCCTGGGGTTGCCAGGGATCCTGCTTCGCCTGGGGTCGCTACACTATGGCTGGAGCCCCACGGAGGGGAGTTGCTGGCCATGAAGAGGGGGAGGGAGGTCAGGAGACCAGCTCCCCCAGCGGCACTTTCGCGGCAAGATAGTGTGTGGCCGGAGCCCCGGAAGAGGGAGCTGCTGGCCACGAAGAATTGGGTGGTGCCGGACGTCCCACCATGGCCACCCCCATGGACACTGTGCTTCCCCCTCTTCCGGGACTGAGACTGAGGGGGGAGGTGGCCATTTAGGCCATGTTGTGCTTGGCACAAGGGGGGGGATATGTGACGGGGTACTGCCCCGTCTTTATGATCATGGTTGGGACTGGCAGGGAGGGGGTTAAAATTCCTCCCTGCCAGGAAAACATGTGAGAATGTGGCTGGAGCCCTAATTGACTAATTAGCCATTATTGATTAATTGGGCTCCAGCCACAGGGAATAAAAGCCAGGGGAGAGGCCCTGGCTAGGAGAGAGAGTTGGTAGAGAGTTCTGGAAGGAGAAGAAGAGTGTTTTCTGTTTGTGCTGTGTTTTGATCCAGTGAAGGCAACGCCCAGCCTGGAAACTTTATTTGTAAGTTTCATTTTGTTTGTATTTTGTGTTTTGGACCTTTTTGTTTGGCCCTTGTGCTGATTTATTTTGTGTTTTTGTTTATTAAAAATCTTTATTTTGAACTTTATACTGTCTCTGAGTCTCAAACCTCGGTCCATCCTGTCACAGACTCAAACTCAAATAACCCAGAGAACATAATGTTTGCATAGCAGCCAAGTGGACAAATGTGCTTGGGTCTAATGAATCATAATTAGACATCTCTGGATCTAAGAGGAAGTTGTTGGTTAGAAGAACAAGTAGAGAGAAGCTCAAGAAGCCATGTCTAGCAGAGCGTCATGGTGGGGGTAGTAGACAGGTATGGGGTAGTATGGAATTGCAAGTCCAACCCTTGAGCAAGAGATCTTATCAGAATAGGCAGGACTCGGAATGCTGCATGCTACAAACATTTTTTTTTTTAGTGTGTCCAATTCTAATTTTGTACTGATTTTCTCCCAATTTGAAATGCCCAATCGATTTTCTCCTTACCGCGGCAATACCCCACATGGCTCAGGAGACCCGAAGATTCAGTGGGCGTCCTCCGATCCCACGACCAAGCTAGCTTCCTCTTTTCACCCAGGAACTGACCTCTGGAGGACAAAGGCCATCCCTGCAGGTGTCCGCCCCGAGCACACTGGCCAGCAGGGTTCGCTGTAGAGCGATGAGGAGAAACAGTCCCTGCTGATTTTACCTGGGCCAATGCGACGCTCCCTACGGAGTCCCCAGCGAAGACTGGCCTACTTCACACAGCCAGGACGCAAACCTGCACTGTATGACTCACCCTGCGCACCCACTACAAACACATTTTAACCAATCATGTTGTGCCACCATCTAGAATTTGGATTGGTAATTTTCTTTTCTGGCTCTGATGTGGTGTCTGTGTAGTATTTAACTTGTTCTAACACTATATTTAAGGCTATTTTCCAGAATATCTCCCAGGCGCATCAATGAAGATATGACTAAATAATAAGACATCTGCATTACCATACAACTGCATGAGTGACAATGAAATTCTCATTAAGATATTATTTATTTGAATCCTTTATATTATTCTGAGCCACTACCCTGACCTTAAAAGAACTGCAGAGGGGGCGACAGTAAAAGGAATTCATAAAAACAAATTGAGTATGGTTTTCTAATCTTCTTTTGTTTAGTTTACAGACTGGGTTACAACATCAGGGGTACAGTCAGGGGATTCCTGCAGGAATTTGAATGTGTTGCAAAATAGTTTCAGCACTTTCTTGTTTCTTTATTGCCAGAGAAACAATGAATTATGTTTGTATGAGGCAAACCTGACTGACATGGAAACTGGAGACCTTTCGCAGATTTTCTCCTGGCCTGGGTTTGTTGTTCTCCCCTGTCATAATGCAGCCAATCAAGTCCCAGTTTACTTCATTAATACTTGTTAAAGCTTGTGGGCCCATAGCAACACACAGGGCTTTATTTCTAAATCTTGTACTAATTACTTTCTTCTGTTGCATTCTCAGATGCCGAACCCAAGTACTTAATAGCTGTGCAGCCAATTCCAGACAATGATGTGAAAAAGCAGTGCACAGGTAAAAAGACATTGCTGTACCATCTAGCATTCCAAAGAGACACTATCCTTATGAAATGATGATCCTCCAAACCTTTATTGATGACTCTAACAGGGCGATGTTACAGATGTGGGTCACTGAATAATAATGGGTCAGACAAAGAGCACTGGGTGTTGACACGCCGCACAGGCACGCAGATTTAATAACAAAGGTGCTGCCAGCAATGGTAGCCCTAGTGTCAGATTTAACAAAGAAAACACAAGAAAACAAAGCTAAAAAATAAAAGTTTGCCACACAAAGCCAGTGCTAGTCTCACTAAAAGAGACGTCCTGATCCAGGAACCTACTACCTTGAAATCCTCCCTTAAACTAACCTATTGCTGTTGCTCCCGAAGTCTTGGCCTCCCAGCGACTCCGGGTCTTTATGACAGTCCTGGCTGGGCAGCGCCTTCAGAGGCACCATCTTGCAGTTGAGGGGTTCCGTAATAGTTATCCTGCAGAGCGGATACAAAGTTATCCTGCGGAGTAAACAAAGCGCCCCTCTGTGTGCAGTCACCTCGAGCTGTGGCGCACCCCCCAGCCAATCCGGACCTCCCTATCCTACATGCTCAATTAGTTGCCTAGCACCGTGTCTCCTGTAACTCGCCCCCGCTGCACACATCCGAGCAAGAACCGGTGACAGGGTCACATTGACCAAAACCAATTTAAGATACATATTATCAACAAAACAACCTTTTTTTTTTGCAGTTTGGTAATGCCCTAATTCAACAAGGGTATCATTGCGATTATACGTCACAGAAAATGCTGCACATATGATTTCCTGGTGATGCTGCCTCTGGGTGGTTACCAGAGATTAACAATCACTTTTTTTAGGTTGCAAGTTTGACACCCATTGACATGTGTGTTAGTATATTCTGACATTGCTCTTTTTTTATGAAGCACTGATTTGAAAATTCTATCAAGCTTAACCTTGCTTTTTGAAATCCCCATTCACACAGGTCAAGTCAACCTCCAAAAGCCACTCCACTTAATCATTGGAAGTGTGACCCCGAGCTCAGTCTTGCTGTCCTGGGGCACATTCCTTAAAACCCCCTTCGAGGGAAACATAATGAACGACTGTCTGGAAGATGGGTAAGAAGCATGTGCAAAACTCCATTTAAGAGTATGGGTTCAGGTACCACACAAATATGCACCAGTTCTTACATTGGCTGTACTATACGGTGGCTGATTCTCCACTACTAAGTGATGCTATACTGTACGTAATGATACAGAAAGCAGAGGACTTTTGTAACCCAGCCAAAAACATAAACAACACACTTTGAAATTCTTACCTCAAAAAGCTATCCAGCAATGAAACTGTATTTTGAAACACAATTTCTATATATAACTAATCATGATACAATCCACAACCAGGAAATGTAGTATTATCAGGGATGAGTAAGACAGTAAATCACATCAATGTTCTTGAAAAAAGGTCCTAATATATTGCATAATTGATGGCTCTTATACCATGAGGTAATTGGTTCCACTTGTGTAGGATTGCAAGTATCAAGTGCTCTGTCAGGATCTCTCAAGCCAAGTCTATTTAAATTTTAAAGAAACTGTAGAGGGGATACAGAGATTTGTTTAACACAACCACCAGGTTGAATTTCCCTAATAGGCCAACGCAGAGAGAGCTGTCCAGGGCAAACAGCATGTTTCTGTTATGATCCTGGTATATCCCTGTGGGCCACACAGTTGTTGTTTTTGATTCCTGCAAATCGACTGACAGGTTTGTGATTTAGAGTGCTGTTCCTTCACAGTTTTGGATAACTGAATGTGGAGAAATGTGCAGATATGTGAAATACAGTAGCTGTTCAAGATTGAAATGGCTCATGGTTAATTTCAGCACTTTGTTTTTGCTGGAGCGACCAGTGGACTGAAAACTTGCAAAAATACTGGTACTGCAGTACCTGCTGCCAGTTTTTTTCATCTATTTTCTTTTTGTTGCAGAGATAGTTAGTGTGACGTATTGACACTGACTAGCGTATGTACAATGCTGTGAGATTGCTCTTCAGCATTTAATGTTCCTCTGAGCCCCATGTAAGAACATAAGAACATAAGAGCGTTTACAAACGAGAGGAGGCCATTCAGCCCATCTTGAACGTTTGGTTGTTAGTAGCTTATTGATCCCAGAATCTCATCAAGCAGCTTCTTGAAGGATCCCAGGGTGTCAGCTTCAACAACATTACTGGGGAGTTGGTTTCAGACCCTCACAATTCTCTGTGTAAAAAAGTGCCTCCTATTTTCTGTTCTGAATGCCCCTTTATCTAATCTCCATTTGTGACCCCTGGTCCTTGTTTCTTTTTTCAGGTCAAAGAAGTCCCCTGGGTTGACATTGTCTATACCTTTTAGGATTTTGAATGTTTGAATCAGATCACCGCGTAGTCTTCTTTGTTCAAGACTGAATAGATTCAATTATTTTAGCCTGTCTGCATACGACATGCCTTTTAAACCCGGGATAATTCTGGTTGCTTTTCTTTGCACTCTTTCTAGAGCAGCAATATCCTTTTTGTAACGAGGTGACCAGAACTGAACACAATATTCTAGGTGAGGTCTTACTAATGCATTGTAGAGTTTTAACATTACTTCCCTTGATTTAAATTCAACACTTCTCACAATATATCCGAGCATCTTGTTAGCCTTTTTTATAGCTTCCCCACATTGTCTAGATGAAGACATTTCTGAGTCAACAGATCACAGCCTGTGGGGTGCTGTGAAATGTACTGTAGATGCCAGCTAGTTGGCTGTTTAGCTCTTGCTGTGTTTGTTTCAGATTCCTTCAATGCAGCCGAAGCGTTGTTAACATGATGGCGTCAGAAATTTTGTTACAGTACTGCACTTTATAACCCGCTCTGCAATACTTATTCATACATTTTGCATATTAATAATGTACAAAGTGTTAATCAAGCATTTATAAAGGACGCTGTGTGGATCAGGAACCCACCAGATGAAATGCTAGCAAAGCCCCTGTCCTGTAGTGGGGGTTGCTGTTTGTGACTCAAGTACAGTAGTATTCAAGTACAGTAGCCAAGTATTTTATGGGATACATCATTATTTACAGTGCCTTGCGAAAGTATTCGGTCCCCTTGAACTTTGCGACCTTTTGCCACATTTCAGGCTTCAAACATAAAGATATGAAACTGTAATTTTTTGTGAAGAATCAACAACAAGTGGGACACAATCATGAAGTGGAACGAAATTTATTGGATATTTCAAACTTTTTTAACAAATAAAAAACTGAAAAATTGGGCGTGCAAAATTATTCAGCCCCTTTACTTTCAGTGCAGCAAACTCTCTCCAGAAGTTCAGTGAGGATCTCTGAATGATCCAATGTTGACCTAAATGACTAATGATGATAAATAGAATCCACCTGTGTGTAATCAAGTCTCCGTATAAATGCACCTGCACTGTGATAGTCTCAGAGGTCCGTTTAAAGCGCAGAGAGCATCATGAAGAACAAGGAACACACCAGGCAGGTCCGAGATACTGTTGTGGAGAAGTTTAAAGCCGGATTTGGATACAAAAAGATTTCCCAAGCTTTAAACATCCCAAGGAGCACTGTGCAAGCGATAATATTGAAATGGAAGGAGTATCAGACCACTGCAAATCTACCAAGACCTGGCCGTCCCTCTAAACTTTCAGCTCATACAAGGAGAAGACTGATCAGAGATGCAGCCAAGAGGCCCATGATCACTCTGGATGAACTGCAGAGATCTACAGCTGAGGTGGGAGACTCTGTCCATAGGACAACAATCAGTCGTATACTGCACAAATCTGGCCTTTATGGAAGAGTGGCAAGAAGAAAGCCATTTCTTAAAGATATCCATAAAAAGTGTCGTTTACAGTTTGCCACAAGCCACCTGGGAGACACACCAAACATGTGGAAGAAGGTGCTCTGGTCAGATGAAACCAAAATCGAACTTTTTGGCAACAATGCAAAACGTTATGTTTGGCGTAAAAGCAACACAGCTCATCACCCTGAACACACCATCCCCACTGTCAAACATGGTGGTGGCAGCATCATGGTTTGGGCCTGCTTTTCTTCAGCAGGGACAGGGAAGATGGTTAAAATTGATGGGAAGATGGATGGAGCCAAATACAGGACCATTCTGGAAGAAAACCTGATGGAGTCTGCAAAAGACCTGAGACTGGGACGGAGATTTGTCTTCCAACAAGACAATGATCCAAAACATAAAGCAAAATCTACAATGGAATGGTTCACAAATAAACATATCCAGGTGTTAGAATGGCCAAGTCAAAGTCCAGACCTGAATCCAATCGAGAATCTGTGGAAAGAACTGAAAACTGCTGTTCACAAATGCTCTCCATCCAACCTCACTGAGCTCGAGCTGTTTTGCAAGGAGGAATGGGCAAAAATTTCAGTCTCTCGATGTGCAAAACTGATAGAGACATACCCCAAGCGACTTACAGCTGTAATCGCAGCAAAAGGTGGCGCTACAAAGTATTAACTTAAGGGGGCTGAATAATTTTGCACGCCCAATTTTTCAGTTATTTATTTGTTAAAAAAGTTTGAAATATCCAATAAATTTCGTTCCACTTCATGATTGTGTCCCACTTGTTGTTGATTCTTCACAAAAAATTACAGTTTCATATCTTTATGTTTGAAGCCTGAAATGTGGCAAAAGGTCGCAAAGTTCAAGGGGGCCGAATACTTTCGCAAGGCACTGTATGTTCCTGACAAATTACCAGTAAACACAAAGGTATTCATTACCCAATACATCTGGAGCAAGCATGATGTCTTGATTAGTCTTACATTAGATAAGCAATTCTTGTCAGATAATATGAGGAACTTGGGTCTGGAAGATAGTTGAGTCAATTCCTGGCATAACATACAGGTAACTGACTAACATTCCTCTTCCTCTTCAGTAAGAGTCCAAAGCACTCAGTAGACCTGCTTGATGGAAATCCAAAGCATAAGCAAGGGGACAAGAACTCAGTCAAATATATGGAAGAAAGTCTAAAACAAAAAACTTCAAATCAATTTGAAATTCAGTAGTGAAGCCTGATCTACGAATTTTTCTTGGCCAAAATATTTCAACACTAGTCAAACAGTTACTACACTAAAGAAAGTTGACATGTTGTTTGTTGGTGTTGCTTTATATTTTATTAAGGTGAACCTGGAGCTGAGATGTATGGGAGGTGAAAGTAACAAAAATTAAATAATGAATGACAATTCATTAAATGTTAAATTTAAGCAAGTATCGAATATTGAATTTTAGAATCAAATAATAAATACTAGCATTAAATATTAAATTCACGTATCAAATGTTAAAGTTTAACATCAAATGTTAAATTTGAACATCAAATAATAAATTCAACATTGAATATTAAATGCAAGTATATTGAATGTTAAATACTACTGTCGAATGTTAAATGCAACAGTCAAATGTTAAAAACTAGCATCAAACATGAAATATAAGCTTTATACATTCAATTTGCCTTTTATCCATTCGGAGTGCACTTTGTCATTCAATGTGGTTTTTATCCATTCGATGCATGCACTTACAAACTGCCAATCAATCTCGCGGCATGGTTTCTTTGTGATGTGTATAATCAGTTATAGTTTGTTTTCATTAAAAACATCTTTGACATGCGCAGCTAAAACACGTTTTAAATAATTAATACTTAATGTATTAACTGCGACCTGCCTGTTTACCTGTAATACCCCCTATATCAATCAGTCTCTTTGTGTGTGATAATGGGGCACAGGTAGACACTGTGGAAGTTTGACATTTCTAGGAGCCCCACTGCCTGAAATGCACAGGGGATGCCAAATAATACAGCCATAGTTGTTAGCTGTCTAATTTGGTATCCCCTGTGTTTCTCACTGTCAATACCAATCTTGTGTGTGTACTGTATGTAAAAGAAATATATAAACAAATACGGTATCTGTAAACAATAACGTTATATGTAATACATTATGCATTTCTAATATCATTTACACGACCCTATTCCAGACATAACAGCAAAAGCCACAGAGCAACAAGATTTGTGAAAACTTTCGTGATCATTTACTTTCAACTTTCAAGTTTTGAAAACCAAAAAATATATAAAAAATAGGCTACTTTGAAATCAACACAATCATTTATAAACAGGTAGGTGGCATAGTTAATACGTTAAGCATTAATTATTTAAAGGTTGTTTTAGCTGCGCATGTCAAAGACGTTTTAAATGAAAACAAACTATAACTGATTATACACATCACAAAGAAATCATGCCGTCCTGTCGAAAAAGTTAGTAAATGATTGCAAAATGTAGCCGATAACTGCTGCGCGTGCACATCACTCATATTTCACCTGACACGAGCAAAAGACGTGCCTGTGGGACGATCTCTTTTTACGCATGCGCAATGCGCCAGGGGATACAGGTTTCTGAGGGGGTACTGAATTGGTTACAACACCTGTTAACTCACGATGTAACTCAGAAATAATGGTATCATCACTGGTAATAGTTTCTAGCATATTTCTCGCTAGAATAGTTTTTTGTCGAGAGTAGTTCTGTAGCTGGGTCACTACGTCGGGCCTAGCAGCTCAGCCATGTGAACCTAATACAATAAAAACCGTTGTAAAAAACACAGCAAGGCTTAATAACGTTATTTAATATGCAACTTATTACACACAAAACAGGTAAAACAACAAGACCCTTTTTAATTTCAACAGACGGCACAAGACAGCTACCGTATTTAAGTTTGAAAATCAAAACCTCTCATTGGCTAAACAGGTTACCAGGTAACAAGGAGGAACTCTGATCTCCCTGATGTGGAAGGGGTGGGAATGGGCAGGGCGGATAGGTTTGCAAGTGCATGCATTGAATGGATAAAAACCACTTCGAATTACAAAGTGCACACCGAATGGATAAAAGGCACATTGAATGGATAAAGCGTACATCGAATGGATAAAAGGCACAATAAAGCTCATATTTAATGTTTGATGCTAGTTTTTAACATTCAATACATTGATTTAATATGTAATGCTAGTATTTATTATTTGATGCTAAAATTAAATATTTGATACTTGCTTAAATTTAACATTTAATGAATTGTCATTCATTATTTAATTTTTGTTACTTTCACCTCCCATATCTAGATGAGGTATGGCTATTTTTTTCCATAAACATACTTATTCCCAATCCCATCACTGCCTTTTTTGTTGGATTTTGATCCAGAAGTTCCCTTGCATGAGGTCATTGACATTTGTTTCACATTTCGCTGTATCTCGAGTGGTCTCTTCATGGTGTCTGACTGAACACCTGTAGTTGGTTTCCATAAATCTAAGGCAGTATGGTAATATTTATTTTCTTTTAAATGTTAAAACAGCAGTCTAATGCAGCCTAGCAGGTGTAACATTTCACTAGTTCTGAGAAATGTGTCTGAGGGGAATGCACAATATGGACAATGCTGAGTTTAATTTTAATATAAACTACCCTCCAACAACTGGTCCAATACTTGATGGACAGTGAAGCAGTGTGTAGCAGTGTTTAGTGTGAAATAGTGATAATGTTTGGAGTCTCTGTTCTTTTATTGGAAAATAAGTACAGTACTGTGCAAAAGTTTTAGGCAGGTGTAAAAAATGCTGTAAAGTAAGAATGCTTTCAAAAATAGACATGTTAATAGTTTATATTTATCAATTAACAAAATGTAAAGTGAGTGAACAGAAGAAAAATCTACATCAAATCAATATTTGGTGTGACCACCCTTTGCCTTCAAAACAGCATCAATTCTTCTAGGTACACTTGCACACAGTTTTTGAAGGAACTCGGCAGGTAGGTTGGCCCAAACATCCTGGAGAACTAACCACAGTTCTTCTGTGGATTTAGGCAGCCTCAGTTGCTTCTCTCTCTTCATGTATTCCCAGACAGACTCGATGATGTTGAGATCAGGGCTCTGTGGGGGCCATACCATCATTTCCAGGACTCCTTGTTCTTCTTTACGCTGAAGATAGTTTTTAATGACTTTCGCTGTATGTTTGGGGTCATTGTCATGCTGCAGAATAAATTTTATTATTATTATTATTATTTGTTTATTTAGCAGACGCCTTTATCCAAGGCGACTTCCAGAGACTAGGGTGTGTGAACTATGCATCAGCTGCAGAGTCACTTACAAATACGGCTCACCCGAAAGACGGAGCACAAGGAGGTTAAGTGACTTGCTCAGGGTCACACAATGAGTCAGTGGCTGAGGTGGGATTTGAACCGGGGACCTCCTGGTTACAAGCCCTTTTCTTTAACCACTGGACCACACTGCCTCCTCACCATTTGGGGCCAATCAGATGCCTCCCTGATGGTATTGCATGATGGATAAGTATCTGCCTGTACTACTCAGCATTGAGGAGACCATTAATTCTGACCAAATCCCCAACTCCATTTGCAGAAAGGCGAACAAACTGCCTTCTGCTACAGCCAAATATTTCAAATTTTGACTAATCAGTCCAGAGCACCTGCTGCCATTTTTCTGCACCCCAGTTCCTGTGTTTTCATGCATAGTTGAGTCGCTTGGCCTTGTTTCCACGTCAGAGGTATGGCTTTTTGGCCGCAAGTCTTCCATGAAGGCCACTTCTGACCAGACTTTTCCGGACAGTAGATGGGTGTACCAGGGTCCCACTGTTTTCTGCCAATTCTGAGCTGATGGCACTGCTGGACATTTTCCGATTGCGAAGGGAAGTAAGCATGATGTGTCTTTCATCTGCTGCAGTAAGTTTCCTTGGCCGACCACTGCGTCTACGGTCCTCAACGTTGCCCGTTTCTTTGTGCTTCTTCAAAAGAGCTTGGACAGTACATCTGGAAACCCCTGTCTGCCTTGTAATTTCTGCCTGGGAGAGACCTTGCTGATGCAGTATAAATACCTTGTGTCTTGTTGCTGTGCTCAGTCTTGCCATGGTGTATGACTTTTGACAGTAAACTGTCTTCAGCAACCTCACCTTGTTAGCTGAGTTTGGCTGTTCCTCACCCAGTTTTATTCCTCCTACACAGCTGTTTCTGTTTCAGTTAATGATTGTGTTTCAACCTACATATTGAATTGATGATCATTAGCACCTGTTTGGTATAATTGTTTAATCATACACCTGACTATATGCCTACAAAATCCCTGACTTTGTGCAAGTGTACCTAGAAGAATTGATGCTGTTTTGAAGGCAAAGGGTGGTCACACCAAATATTGATTTGATTTAGATTTTTCTTCTGTTCACTCACTTTGCATTTAGTTAATTGATAAATATAATCTAGTAACATGTCTATTTTTGAAAGCATTCTTACTTTACAGCATTTTTTCATACCTGCCGAAAACTTTTGCACAGTACTGTATATCTAAGCAAATAAAATACATCTAAATAAACAATCCTGTACAGTTTAAAGATTATTTGCAATTTGCAAGTAAAAAAGCTTTTGATTAGCTGACTGTTGGCTTTTTTTTTTCAATACAGTACACACATCTGTCTCACGGCTGAATTGTGAGACTCACGTTTCACCCTGTCTACACTCTAACGCTCGTAAAACTTTGCCATAACACATGCACGTTAAAAAATGAAACTCAGCCCAGAATGATCAAACTCTGCACAAGAATGGCTTTGCCTACGACACAGCAAAAACAATACATGCAAGAAGACTACACAATCCTACACTATCAATAATGTTAAAATTGTACTGTAGTAAGGTACATTTAAATCAGGTAACAAGTTTATTATCGGCACCTGCACCTGGACTTTGTTCATTACCTGTTAAGTGATACACAGAGTTGAGGCAATTGGTCAATTGTCTATTATTATGTATGACAAAATATGTTACCTACAGTACATGTACATTTCCAGTATCTAGAATACATGCTGTTTTTTGTGAGGTTGCACATTGTTGCTGTGAAATGTTGCTGTTTTTTAAAAATCAATTTAACTATAATTAGTAAAGGACAGGCTTTTTTTATACACTGGCGACGTCACATAATAGCATTCCTATAATCTCAAGCATTACAACTTGAGATCTCTGACAGTTTAACAGGTATAATGCCTAGTGCTGGCTTTATATCTGTGGAAGCCCTTTTTATTGGCAACTCTAGTCCAGAGCTGTAAGGAGCCATGTTACATGATACAACAGAAAGTGACTCATTTGCACACACATTCAGAGGGAATATACTGATTCATTGATTCCATTTTGGGGGGCTATCTGTCTTACTAAACACTTGGATAATTTTTCCTCCAAGGAATAGAAATCTGGCTAGGATCTGTACTTAGATCTCTGGTTCTTGGGTATCCAAATTGTTGAGAGCATGACTCACTGCAACAGATTCTGGAAAACAAAAAAAAGAGGGACGTGGCCTTGAACTAGAGCCTTTGTAAAAACCTGAAAAACACCATAAAAATATCAATGTCCTCTCCATATACATTCTTTATAACTCTCTGCTACTGCTCCCAAAACTGGTCTGCACCTGCAGGTAAGGAATGGAGAATCACACAGCTACATACAACATGTTCTCATGCTCTGAGAGTAATGGTGCACCCTGCCCTATTTATAAAGCTGTCTTGTGCTTGGCACAAGCATGAAACACAGCAAGCTGTGTTCTGCAATGTAATAGGTTTTATTGAGATTAAATACTGACATCAATCAAAGACAAAGCAGTCTTTAGCAAGCTTTTAGGATTTTGTTTCCATCTACAGTACGATGAGCTTAAAATAACGGCATTCTAAAATAACACTTTTACATCCTTTCCATTAAAGCAAATCACAGTTGGCATTTAAATGAGTCTACTGTAGTATGATGCAATGCATCCTGGGATTGGTAGTCATGGGGCAGTGTGGAACAACTAAACTTTAATTAATTAACAAAGGGAATCTATTTGTTTCATATAGACACTACACAGTGCGCTACAGAGAAAAAGAAAGAAACAAGAAATGGAACTACGAGAACTGCCCAATCAGTGACACCGTCATTGATAGGCTGAAGCCCAATACCAAGTATGAATTTGGAGTGAGAGCTTCAAAGGGCAAGCAAGATGGACTGTGGAGCAAACCTATTGTTCACCAGACAAATGCCGGATGTAGGTACCAAAAATGTTTTAAGAAAATGTAATATGCCTTCACTGTTTGTTGGTAACATAGATAATCAATTAAAATAGACATGTTATGTCATATTTACATGCCACAGTATATCAGTAAATATTAATAAAGATATGTTAATGTTTTAATTGGTTGGTAATTAATTTCCTATTCTCCTGCAGTTGGAAAGCACTATCACCATTCATGTGTCATTTGTTTTCTTGCCAAATCTAATTTATTCTTGAATGTTTACATTTTTAACAGCTCCAGACAAAATCAAAGGACAGATCGACAACCCTGGGAACAAGATCATTATAGATCAACTCAGGAAGCCTCAGGTCTGTATATATGACAGCTGCAATACTCAACTCAAAGACGTGCCTTTACAAACCAGACATAATTGTGCATTTCCAATTAAGGTAAACAGCACTATGCGGTTCCCTACTACATTGTGTTAAACTCCAGTCACCCTCAACCTCTCTCCTGTAAAAATAAAGCACATTAGTCCAATAAACCCGAGGTGCATGTTAGGACAGTATAGCATCTGTTTCTCGATTCTCAGAGACATCTCGAAAAACATTGTCCGCTGGAAAAGGGTCAAGAAAAGAGAACAGCTGTGTTATTTACTGCCATTCTCTGGATACTGAAATCTGTGTTTATTCCTCTACACACCAGATGGACACATTACAATTGCACATGCTTTCCTTTGAAAAACTGACAAAAAGGAAAGACTGAATGCTTATGTTGTTGGGTACTAATTGTTCTTTTAGAGGTAATGGTAACAGAATTGTATTTTTACTAGTTTGTAATGGTGTGGTGATAATTAATTCATGCATTTAATAAATTCACCTGACACAATGCAGACGTGCAGGCACAGTCCTCCTTCACGGCTTTACCATGGTAAATTTGGTAAAGCCATGCTTTTCCAATTGACTTTCAAGGCATTTACTATGTTTTACTGTGGTTGAGTTTTCTTCCTTTACTAGTCTTCACAACACTCTGCTATGCTTTTGCAATGGGTTACCACAGTACACTTTTATAAGAAAAGTGCAGCTGCAGACTAGTTTCAGTCAGAGGCCTGACCAACGTTAATGGGTTCTACAAAAACCATACTGAATTTTACTATTACAAAAACAAGTGTTCATGAATCTAACCAACTTTGAATATTGATGCTAATATACTGTATAATGATGTGTTTTATGGAACGTATGCTCACTCATCAGTAAGACTCATTTGAGTTTGGTAAGAAAGACTATCCTGTCATTTCATAGCAGCTTGCAAAGACCATATTGGCAAGATGGTGTGTGGTTTCCTTCAATTAAATATCAATGCGTCTGTGAATAGAAGACCCTATTTTTTAGACTATTATAACAGTAAAAGGAAAATAAGAAAAAAAACATGACCCTTTATTTTTGCATTATTTATTGATAATACATTATAGTCTAACTGTATCGATCTGCTGTGTTTCAATAACCTTTTTCTTCTTTTCAGTTGCCAGACATTACAGGGCTGAACAACAGAAAGACAATTCACCGAACTCGGAATCCCCCTCGGCTTGGTATGGGATTATTATTATTATTAGTTTTTGAAAAAACAAATAAATTCTGTATTTTCAAGTTATGAGGAAAGGCCAAGAACTGACAACACTTATGAGTAAAACTTTCTCTCAATGCATGAGTCATAAAAACATTGGCCAGCCCATTGCTGGGTTTTGCCTGTGGTGTTATGGAAATTGGATTTAATCCTATAAAGAGGGAAAGACCACCTCAACAAGAATATATTGTTACCCCTTCCCTAACGTACATTTCTCTCCTCCCCTCTCAACACTTTTTGTACTGCTGTCTTTCTCTTTCTGGGGCCACTGGGTCCCAATACCAGGCCTTGGTTCACCTCCAACAGCTGTGGCTCACTCTGCCATTTTCTAAGCACAGAGACACTTTTTTTTTAACAACAAAAGAAAACTATTGCGCTTCTTCATTCCCTTTCTGTTGTCTGTAACTGTATTATAAAACAGTCAATCAATTTTCTAATTTTGTGCACAAATGCAATGCAAATGGAGACTATTGATTGACTTATCAATTCGTTTTCCCCTCAATTAGTTTATAACAGGACAATCGACAGAAGGCCTCTTCAGCCTAAATCACCTGGACTTGCATCAAAGATATCTTTTGGTAATTGATTTCTTTTTTTTTTTTGTACTAATGTTTGGCTTCTGTTTTTTTTTCTTTTTTTTTGTAACTCCACAGTGTCCATGCTAATCTATATTACCTCCATGCAGCTGATGCAAGGCTGAATGTTAAGACTAGAACTTCTATAAACAAATTACACCTATATCAAAAATGACTTGCTGCTTTTGGTTATTAAGAGATATCTGTACATGAGTTGGGCAGTGGCTCTGAAATAGACATGCTCCCAATGATTTTATAGACCACTCAAATCGCTGCTTATTACACAAAGCGTACAGCAGAAGAGGAGTTCTGCACCCCATATTTGTCTTCAAATATTCTGTATATAATTCCTCCATGAACCCTCAAGTAGGCTTTACATTTTTTGTAGAATAATCTGCATATAGTCGATAGCTGTGTGATATTAGCCTTTAACCAGGAGAAACTGGTGAATGATAAATTACTGCCTGGAGATTGTACTTCCATATCAGATCCTGGCTCAGTCAAAGAATGGAGTGGAGGCAAGTGACTCTCCTTCTCATAGGAAGTTGCACTGAACAAAAAGGAATTTGTTCAGAACTTAATTTACCTTTAAAAGATAGCTTTTTACTATTCTATAATTATACTTTATTTATACTATACTGTATATACTTTATACGGTCTATAGAATGTTCATTTTATTATTGGAAAATAGCTTAAATTTGTTTTTAATATTGGTGTTTTATTTGAGTCACTATTGCAATTAGCCATACAGTTTCTAAAAATTCTTCCAGATAAATTTAGCTTTAATTTAACCTTTTGTTATTCTAAAAAATAGGCCAGTTTTTTATGCACTAATTAATGTGCCTGTTAAAGTTTCATTTGTGTCAATTAGGGATTACTATTCTAATTTTCAGTAGAATACAGGGTTCTAAACATTTAAAACTGCTGCACAGAAGAATTGAAATAGCAGGCAGTGCTGTGTACTCTGAGCATGTTGCAGTAAATTTCAAGGCACTGCTTCCCTCAGCCATTTTAACCTAAATTATTCTCTACAGTGCCAAGTGAAAAGCACCAGGACACGTCCCAACCTCAAACGTCCAATGTACCCGAGTGGTCACAGGTTACACTTGGTAATGAAGAAGTCTAAATATACTAAATCATAATATATATTTTGTGTGGCTTACATGCAGTTAGCCTACGCTGTGCTATAGGGACTGTGTTGCTTTTTGGCATCCATGTATGGAGACTGAATACATAGCTGTCACAGGCTGCTTGATATACTGCTAGCTGGCATGTTTGAGTCTGTACAGAGTCTGGAGACCTGAAGACGGAAATGGGGATGGTAAGAGGGTTGCTGTCAGGCTGATTTGACTGAACCAGGTAGTGGAAGTGAACCCGGAACTGTTTTTTGCCCACAGCAAGGTTTGTGCATGGTTTATTTTCTCTTGGTGCTGTGAACAGAATCACTTGACATCATGCACTTGAGCCAATCCAAGACATTGCCTGCTCATGCTACAAAGCGCTCATCCCTGCATTTCATTCAATATTATTACTGTACATGTGTGCTTACAAATCCAGCTTTATGTTCGTCCACATAAACATCTTTATATCTGTAGGAGCTGCGTGTGTTAAAACACCGAAAAGAACCACTTGTTGTAGCTTTTGTTTACCTACATGTGTTTATCTAAAACCTACCAACATATCTTGTTTCTCAGTAGTCCTTGAGCTTCTGGGCTTTATTTTTCCATAGTGTTGAGTTACAGTACATTTGTGTCCAGTCATACTGTACAAAATACCAATATACAGTATTTAGATCTAACCAATACACAGCTTCATTATTTTGTGTTTTTGTCTGTCTGAGTGCTGGAACATTTATGCACATGAGGTGTTTTGTTTGCGCTTTGGGCACTTTTTGCAAAGATTTTCATCCAGGCTGCATGATCAATGTACTGTACTGTATATGGTATGTTTGCATATTTGGAGGTCTAAATGTACAGCTTTTGTTTTACAGCTTAAACCAAGATTGTAAAGATATTCAGTGAGAATATCAAGTTGCATTTATCTTCTTGTGAGATTTTTTTTTACTAGAAATGACTGGACCAGATAAGACCATGATCATACATATGATTTTCAAACTTCAATGCTGTGTGGTACACCAAATGTAGAATAGCTAATATACACTACATTGTAGGGATGGCAATAATTGCATAGCAGTTTGAGGGTCTATAGAAGGCAAAGAATGGAGTAGAGGCTAAAGTGACACTTTTTTTTTTCATAACTGAACACACCTCTAATTTAAATAAGCTGTGTATGTACTATATATATGTATATGCGTGCCTTTTATTATTATTATCAAGTTGCATTTACCTTCTTTTATGTTGCATTTATCATCTTTCACTCTTTAGTATTTTTTTTAAGTAACATTTCATGATAGATACCATGTACTGTGGGTCACTCCAGCTGAATTTCTTTCTCATCCAGGCAAAGCGAATAATTTCCAATACACCACACCCTCGTCAGCAGATGCGACTTACTCCTTCCCCCATCAACGACCAGCTGAAACTCTGACTCCCTCAGTCAACCCAATTGCTTTCTCTTCTGTTCACGGTGAAAGAAATCAGGAACCCAAACCAACAAATGCACCTCAAAGACCAAAGATTTTTTTGGGTAATGGAGATGCTTCCTGCTTGGTTTTCTTTAAAGAATTAAAAAAAACATTAATAATGATATTCTCGATAAGTGGTATAGTTTAACTGGATTCATTGACTATGTGTGCTTATTATTTGCTCAGTTTCCTCTGTTTATCTGATGTTCTGTCAACATCTGTCACCAGCAATTGTAATTTGAGCTAATCAAGCAGACTTCAGTATTTATTTGGAAATGTCAAATAGATCCTCCTCCTTTTGTATTACATACTCTGTGAAGGTCTACCAAAATGTCTAGGCTTTGAGGAAGCCTCTTACCTGTACCTGTACTCTGGTAAACTGTAACGAGAACATGTAACATACCAGAATGTCCTCTTTATAGAGTACAAGTAAAATCAATATACTCCTAATCCTCAGACCTTCGTATTTCATGGCTACCTCAGGCATCTAAATCCTTTCCCTTACAGCTAATGGTGATGCACACCAAGGACATGTTATATCCAGGCCATCTAATGCAACCCAGAGACCAAAGACTTACTGGGGTAATGGAGATGTTTGTTGCTTCACTGCATTCTTTGCTTGAAAACATCATTAATCACATTTTTATTGTTCAGGCTTTAGGTCACGCACACCCGGCTCCACCGCTTTGAAGCTTTTTGGATTACAGAGTTGGTCCACAGTTCCTCTTTTGTGTCTTCTCAGCTTTCTGTCCATATTGCTATCATGTGGATTTCATACTGATTTTACAACAGTTGAAACCAATAGTGTAAGTGCCCTTTTGGGTTGTTAGTCTTGCAAGCCCTCTAAGTGGCATAAACAATAGACATTTAAAAATTAAGTACTTGCGGTAGTTTAGAACCTGTTAACTCTTGTTACTGCTCATCTGAGTTCTTAAGAAAATCCAGGATTTATCAAGTACTTCCATGGATGGATTTAACTAGAGACAGAGTTGGAAATTGGCAAAAGCAAAAAAATGTTTCATGTGATAGAATGTTCTGTAGTTTGGCTTCATCATACCTTCTGCTACTAAAGCTACAGCTTCTGTTAATTTTATATTCTGCCTCAGCTTCACGCTACCCTAGTCTTTCATGTGCTCTCAACCATTTGTCTTGTGTGACAAATGTTATTGAAAAGCTGAAGGGCTTGATATCCTTATTGGACTGAACCAAGGTTTTTATTATTATTGTAAGCTTAGTGGTTTAGCACTAAAGATGTTTCTTGACATTTAAAGATATATTGCAGTAGTTTAGACAAACAAAGTCTGTTCTGTACAAAATCTAGGAAGACTACTGTATTTCAGCCATTGTCATTACTGCATTCACAATTTAGTATGAACTTCAAAAGTAGTGTCACCTATAATCATCATTAGTACTCAAGTGAGCTTGACCGAGACAGTATTTCAATTTATAATCTCAGTCATAATTCATGTGAACTTTTGAAAGAGATCTTTAAACCTTTAAAGATATTGCATTTGTAGTGTATGGTTGTACCAGAAATTGTGCTGCAGGTTTTGAGAAAATTGTCAATCACGTTAGATGTAACATTTGAACTGTCATCCTTCTTATACTGTTAAATATTTATTTTTTTACATTTCTTTTTCTTCCTGATCCATGAACTGTATAACTAATGCATCCCTCCCTCCACACCAGACCTACAGCATCCCTCCCTCCACACCAGATCTTCACACCAGACCTTTACTGTATCTCTTGCTTAGAGAAACCCTGGCTACAGTGTACCTCCGACATCTAACTTTTTTCTTTACAGCTAATGGGGATGGACGTATTCTACCAAATGGTGAAAGACGTATTCTACCCAATGGTGAAGGACGTATTCTACCCAATGGTGAAAGACATATTCTACCCAATGGTGAAGGACGTATTCTACCCAATGGTGAAGGACGTATTCTACCCAATGGTGAAGGACGTATTCTACCCAATGGTGAAAGACATATTCTACCCAATGGTGAAGGACGTATTCTACCCAATGGTGAAAGACGTATTCTACCCAATGGTGAAGGACGTGTTCCACCCAATGGTGAAGGACGTATTCTACCCAATGGTGAAGGACGTATTCTACCCAATGGTGAAAGACGTATTCTACCCAATGGTGAAAGACATATTCTACCCAATGGTGAAGGGCGTATTCTACCTAATGGTGAAAGACGTATTCTACCCAATGGTGAAGGACGTATTCTACCAAAACCCTTTAATGCAACCCAGAGACACACACATTACTGGGGTAATGGAGATGTTTCATGCTTCATCATGTACATTGCTTGAAAAGCATTAGCAATCCCATTTTCATTGTTCTCCATGCCTTTCAAGCTTTTCTTGATTAGAGAGCTGATCCTGTGTTCTTCTTTTGATTGTCTTCTTTCTGTTTTTCATTGCTTCATATTGGAATAATGAAAGCCATCAGTGCAAATACATTCCATTCAAAGTCTTGCTGATGTTTATTTGTTTTCATTTTATAGTGTTAGCATTGAAGTTTCACCTAGTAAATAACATTTTTGTTAGTTGGTACTTCTAAAAAGTCGCTGTAGGTAAAGTAGCACCCTAATTAAAATCCCAAGGTAAATCACCAGTTTGCAGAAACCCTGCCTCCCTCAGACATCTAACTTTTTAATTACAGCTAATGGTGACGGACGTATTCCACCCTTTAATCCCAACCAAAGACCAAAGATTTACTGGGGTAAAAAAATATGTTTCTTCCTCCATCACTATCTTTGCCTGACAATATTATTAATGACATTTTTTTTGTTCTGGCTTTAGGTCACGCTCCACAGCTTTCAAGCTTGTTACATTACTGAGCTCGTCCAGTGCTCCTCTTTTTGATCTTCTCTGTTTACTATACTGCTATCATTCATCCGTGCAAGTCCAGTACTATGTATTCCCTGTCAAGTTTGCATCTAGATCTTGCTTTCCATATTGCTTTCATTCTTAGTTATTTCACACTGCAACAACTGAAGCCATCATGTAAGTACAAGTCAAAATAGTAGGACTTTCAAGGTACTTCAATAGATGGCTTCAGTTGTTGGACTGAAAGAATCGGATGTTTTGATAGCATGTTCTGTTGTGTTATCATTTCTGCTTTTAAAAGCATAACCTGGCTATTTTATTATTCTAATTCTGCTTTATACCACAGGTATATTCATGTGCTTCAACAATGTGTCTTGTCATGTAATGCCAGCTGGGGTTTTAAGCCTTGGCTACCTCACACTTTTTAATTTTTTTTACAGCAAATGGAGAAGGCCGTATTCTACCTAAATCCTCTAATACGACCCAAAGAGCAAAGATTCACGGGGGTAAACAAATGTTTCATGTTTACATCACGTTCATTGCTTGAAAACCACTATTAAAAAAAAGATTTTTTTTTTTATTGTTCTGGCTTTAGGTCATGCTCATACACTGTAGCTCCACCACTTTGAGGCTTGTGATGGTCCACTGCTTTTGCATCTGCTCAGTTTTTCATATTGCTGTCATGAACATTTCACAATGGAACTGTTCTAGACCATTAGTGCATGTACTTTATATGTCAATATTATTGTTATGCAAGTTAAAGGTACAAGACAATGCAATGTATATGACACAAGATCAAAACAGCAGGACTTAACAAGCTGTTAGATTGAGAGCTTCAGGATTCATGTTCTCATCCATAGCTATTAAACACTCAATAATGCTACATTTAGAAATACTAAAAGAAAAGAGATAGATTCAGTGACAAATGTTGAAACATTTCTGACTGAATTTATTACGTTTCTTTTAGCATTTCTAGATTCATGTTCTGTTGGAGTTTGGCTTCATCATCCATATTGCTACTGAAACCTTCACCTGTGTTTTGCATTGTGCTTCAGCTTTATACCACAATTCCATGTGCTGCCATCAATGTGCCTTTTGATGTGCACATACAGATGTTGGTTAAAAAGCTTGCTATTGGGATGATACCTGTTTTTCATTGTTTGCATGCAATGGAATTTTTCTTTTTAAATTGCTTAATAACAATATTGTAGACTTTCTTCCCTTTTCCCTTAAGCAAACGACTGAGAACAAAATATGGTTTTGATTTGTATAATTTCTCTGTTTCCAGCAAGGATCATGGATTTAATATCAATTTGACATAACTTCTATTTGCTGTATACTGTAGCTATTAATAGCACAATCGATGGTTAAGGGATTAATATTTGGTATTTTAGAATACTACTGCAGAATGATTGTGTCCAGATTACTGCAGTATTAGTAATAGTAGAATAAGCATTGCAGTACTTTTTTTTAAGGCATTAGAGATCTGTGAATCTTCGACCGAGAAGATATAATAGCCATTAAAGTTAAAGTACTGAATATGCAATTATTTATGTTTCTTCATTTGCAGTCATTCTCTTGAACTTGAACAATATTTTCAATGGATTCAATTCATGCTGTGTACATACTTTATATAAAGTACCAGCATGCTTTCAAACCTGATTTTTTCCCCTATTTTTTAATGATCCATTTTTTTCTGATGTCGGATTGTATGAATACAATGTTGTTCTCGTTTAAGAAGTTGGTCGCTGCTGGACCACTGCAGTAAAGGTTAACCTGTGTTTAAAAACTGGTACTGTGATTCAACTTGGAATAACATGGTCACCAATTTCTTTCTCATCCAGGTAAAGCATACCCCTTTAAAAACACCACATCTTTATCAGCTGCAGTGGTGCCACACACTTCTCCCAGAGCACTGCCAACCAGAAACATGCCTTCTTCAGTCAAACCGGCTGCTTTCCCTTCAGCTAATGGCGAAACACTTCAGGGGCAAGCTCAATCCAGGCCAACTAACACTTCTCAAAGAACAAAGAGTCTCTGGGGTAATGGAGTCGTTTTTTGCTCAAGTTTATTTGTGACTTCCAGCACTTTACAAAGCCCTTTTCATGGTCTGTCACTTTGTTTGTGAACAGAACTTATGTTGCTTGTGTGATTCTTGAAATGCAGATCTAATCTAGATCTAACTGGCTTGTTGCTTTATTACATTTTCCAAATGCAGTAATATCTGGGCAAGGGTGTGATGAGAAGTGTGAGCGGGTAACAAGCCAAGTTTACCCACATGGGCAATGTGGCTTGGACAGCATGGACTGAAGACACTTAGCTGTGTCCCACTTCACTGCTGTAAACATACTGGTCTTTGCTGATTTCAAGTCTGCCAGAACTTTGTCACACAGCTATTCGATGTGCTCACAAAGTTGTTTCTCATGCTTCAGATCACTTGTGATTTAAATGTTTGTGAGTTTTGCAATATCTATTTCACCAGTCAAATGATGCAGTAAATCATTATAAAATAGTATTTAAGTGTGGTAAAAAGCATAGCAAAAATATTGTAAAGCAGAAGCCAGTATGTAAAATCATAGACAAGCATAGTAATGCAAGGTAAATGCATATTATAGGCATGGTGGACAGTACATTTATTGTTTAAAGTTGTTTAGCATGTTCCAGTGTTTGGTGAGTGGTCAGATGTACTGTACATGTACAGTATGTGGTTATATAACATATTTTTAGAAGAAACTCAAAGGAAACATGACACCTTTGTAAAAAGTAATCTAATTAGGTGCCCTGCTAAAAATATGAGGTGTTTGAGCAAACTTGGAAATAACTTGTGACAAGTATGTCAAATATGGCCTTTCAAATTTCAACAACTACAAAGTTCAGTTCAAAGCCAATAAATTACAGTAAACTCTGTGAAGAGTCTTTTATAAACAGAGATCAAAAACATAGTGGGTTCTCTTACCTTATCTCAAGCAGCTTTGTATCCTGATCCCTGAGGTGGCTCTTGTTGACAGATTGAGAAAACCTGGTTTAGAGTGCTTGCAGCCCAGGTGCTATTGGACATTGTTGGTTGATTGCATTCCATTCAGAGTTTTCTGTTTGGGTTTAATGCCTAGTAATTTCAGGGTGCTTCCTTCTTGATAGTGTTGGCTCCATTGCAAATCTTTGCAAGTCCATTTAACATGAACTTTTACCAAAATAATATTGTTTTCTTTTAAAGGTTCCAGTGGTTGAGATCGCTGCTTTCAATTTCTTTTCCATCGAGTACTGTTTTTTACCCTCCCAAATAATCTAACTTGTATTTGGTCCCTTACATAAACTCTAACCATTTCAGTTATTTTTTTTCCACAGCACATGGTGATCACCACAAGGGAATCTCACAGTCAAAATCACACCATGTTCCTCAGTGGCCAAGGATTCAATTGGGTAATGGAGCTGCTTATTACACTCTGTTTCACTCTACCCTCAACTTGCTTTATAATTAACGTCATGTTCCATTTCAGACCCAAGTCACGCTGACCTTAAAGCACTGCTTCTCATTCATTTGTTTTCTGTTTTGTTTGTATTTTAGATGTGTCTGTATGTGTGCTTTGCTGCTTTTAAAGTAAAGTATGTATGTATGTATGTATGTATGTATACTCTATGTATGTGTGTGTATATACTATATGTCTATACAGTATGTACTATATGTGTGTATATATATTATAAAGAAAGAGGAACAAATGCTAAAGTATTCTTAGGTCTGTATCGTATTAGATTGTATTGTAATTAAAAATCCTAGGTTTATTTTAGTATACAATAATATACTGTCAATAACTACAGATTGGTTATCTCTAGCATCTGTAAGACAGTACTATGTAGTTTCTTGGATGTAATTTAGTAGGTTATAGATGTGACGGCTGCTGTGCTTACGACATTCTGGACCATTTTAAAATGCAGCTTTAATGTTACAGCTTTCTGCAAAACTGCAAATCTAAAGCATGGTATGAAAGCCAGCATTCTGTTTTAAGGAGCTGCAAATATAACAATATACTAGGATTGGACAAAAAAAAAAAAAAAGACAGTTGTAGCTCCACCACAGGAAGCCAGGGCGCCGCTGATATAAATTGTAATATAGGGGTATACACTGTGGTGGGTGTATACTTGAGCATTCTTCAATGACTGACACCTCTGTAGTGGTGGAAATATGCAGTGAAGTCTGTTCTCAATCATCCTTTTTGCATATCATGACTGAAATTGTAAAAGGATATATTACCAAACATATTGCAGGGAACATGTTGTATGCACAATTACGTATACACACAGTCATATGAGGGACAGCTACATATTGGTGGTGCGTCAGATCTTTGTCCAACCCTTTCTACGTATGTGCACCACAGGTTTTTATTTTGAGTTGCACAGCACAGGATTAATAGAAAGAAAGAAATATTATTATTTATTTCTTAGCTGATGCCCTTATCCAGGGTGACTTATAATTGTTACAAGATATCACAGTATTTTTACATACAATTATACATTTATACAGTTTTGTTTTTTTTACTGGAGCAATCTAGGTAACGTACGTTGCTCAAGGGTAAAGCAGCAATGTCCCCCACCTGGGATTGAACCCACAACCCTCTGGTCAAGAGTCTAGAGCCCTAACCACTACTCCACCCAATAAAAACACCCGTTGCTCCATAATTGTGTAAGTTGCAGTTTGGGAGTTTTGCAATGAGCTGTAACCTGAATCAGAGATGTAGCTCAAGATGTAAAACAATGGTACCAGTAATCCCGATAATCAGAATGTAAGCTGTGACATTGGCACTAAAGACTAAATAACATTTACTGTATCTCTTCTACCAACGATTATTTATTTTGACCAAAGAGATAAATAGCCAAAACATGAAAGCTACCAGAACTTAAAACTATTAGGATTGAGTGATGCTGTATAGAGATATCATCCATAACTATTAAACAATTAATAGTTCTAAATTTAGAAACACCTATGTTTCCTTTAGTATTTTTAAAACCGTTTGGGGACACCCCTCACCATACAAAAGGATTACTGAATGGATTGGGGTTCTGTGTGCATGGAACACACAATGATGTTGTTGAATGAGGCTGAAATGTCATACGCATCCAGCATGTGATGTGAAAGCCACAACCTACAGTTGGTAAGTTGGCTTTGGTTCATATCGTTCATGCTGATCCTGTTTGTATGTTCAACCGCTGCTCTGCAGACTTGTATGGGTTGTGGTTACTATCATGGTAACTGGAGGATGCTGTAGAGTATGTCATTTCTGTTGTCTTGCATTCTCATATGTACACAACTGTAAATATGGGTTAAAGATCAATTTTCTTAGGTTTACATTTGATTTTCCATCATAAACTGTAGCACAGACATTATAGTGAAAAGATTACATATAATTGCATGTTGTCCAAGGTTAAATACAAAATTAAATGGGGGAGTTAAACAAAAACCTGGATAAACCCTCCATAACCCTTTCACTTTAAATATTAGACACAGTGCTCCTACAGTGATAAGCTGAATGCAGTTTGAACTTGTATATTGGCATCACACACTGCACTGTCTGTGTATGTTGTTTTATTAGGAAACAATGTGCACTGTTCAAAGTGCCATTGAGTTATAAAGGTATATCTGATGCCATTGCATCCCAGCACTGTATGTTCTTTCTTTAATAACTACCTCATCTGTTGGACAGTTATGAGCAGTACAGGGCAGACCAGATGGCAGCCCATCAGATATTTGGTCCTCAACTTCTCTTACAGAAGACCCACTGTAACCAACCTGGAACCTGCCCAGGCTTCATGCATTCACAGCTGGCCCATGACCCTGAAAACAGCAGCAATATCAGACAACTAACCTCATACATATTCAAATACCTAGATTAGTTTAATTGAGAAAGCTAGGACCCATTTTCATCCTGGGGAAATGACTGTGCTACTGGCATGCACAAAGTAAGACTTTGTTGTATTAAGTTCTGAGAACTATTGGAGACATTTAGTTATTCTTTATAAACAAAAGATACAGTGGTGCTTTCTGTAGAAAATACAGCAAGTGGTTGTGTAAGAAGATCATGAGCTTAGATTTAACATTGAGTCGTGTGCCTTGGGAGACGAATATTTCAGATTCACTTTTCTAACTTAAATAAAACTGTCCCACATGCTACTGATGTAATGGGTGGCACCAATTTTCATTGAAACCACTGGCAAAACCACTGGCAAAAGTATTGCCAAGTAGAACCCATGAAATTGTAACCATTCCCTTTTAACAGCAGTGTTTTTCCTACAGCCAATGGAACACAATGGGAAGATAATGGACGCCAAGTCCATGATTATTATGAGTGGCCAGAGACAAAGCTGGGTAATGGTTTCACTATCAATGGCACGGCTATAGAAAAATGCTGTCTTATGCAGAGCTGTCCACAAAGGGCTGGCTGGTCAGTGTGTGTATGGCCACAGCAATGCACCATTATATTAAAGCCTGCATGAGCAGTAGGACGTGTTGTATGCTTTTTGACCACACAACACACTTCTTGAACATGGTGCATACAGAGAATAAGACACATTTAGTAAGTAAATGTTAATATTAAACATTGATTTTAAGTAATATTTAGTATATTAGTTTATATAATATAATATTTACTTCGTTTATTGTGTCTTTTTGATTTTATAAAGGTTAGCTGAGGTGTGAGGAGCATGGGACATACTTGGCCAATAACATTTTACTTTTTATATGTGGGGAAAAAAATTAAGTTTGTTGTAAAGCATACGCTAATGCAATAAATAGAGCAAATATCATAGATGTATTAGTTTATAATAATAATAATAATAATAATAATAATAATAATAATAATAATAATAATAATAATAATAATAATTGGTAATGATTTATGTATATTACAACATTTTTTATAAAATCAGAATAAAACATCAATCAAAGTTACAGAACTGGAAATTCTTGTCACATGAAAGGGTTTTTTAAAGTAAAAAGCCTGGAAAACAGCCTGCGTTGTTTTGCTTTTAGAGTTTTTTAAGACAGAAGCTTAATTTCTGCCTCGTTTCTCGTGGCTATGCACCTGGGCTTTGCAGTTGTATTTTTGCAGCAAGATTCTTCACTACTTAATGAAAGGTAGGCTTTGTGACATGTTTTTCAATGATGGGCTTACAAATACATATGTTTTTGTTGTGTACAGCACATAAGCATGCTTTTGGAGCTATTCCCTTTTCTGTTCAGTGACAGCCACTGCAAGCCTGCATTGCAAGTTTTTTCAGTTTACCAAATAAAAAAATCCATTATTCACCATCACTTTGTAGAAAAATAACACAAACGCTTTCTGCATGTTTGCAATACACATGAATTAGACCTACTGTATAGACATTTCATCCAAAAGTGTTGAATGTGAAAAAATTAAAGTATAACCATAATTACAGCTGATCAAATGCCAGTTGCCAAGAATATCTAATTTACCAAGAGATATGGTAATTACACTTGAATAAACAGGTGAAGTTAAAAACAAAATCAGACTATTAATGATTAATTAGAAAGATGTTCAGTAAGAGTTCATACTGTTCATACTGCTAACAATTCAAATTGGACACTATGTAAGATTCATAACATTTCCATAAAGGCTAAATAGCACTGTATACAACTATAAGTGCATTACACGTCACAATCCCTGATAATCATGAACATCGATATAACATTAACATGAGTATTCATTACATGTTGTTACAAACCAAAAGTACTATACTGTTATAGTGTTGTGAATACTTATATGCATTTTACATTATCATGCGGTATCATGCCCATGCTTATACAGTGTTAGCCTTTATAAAGGTGTTGTGAATATTAAATAGTGTCTAATTTAAAACAAAAAAGCTAAGTGGTAGTTAGTGGTTTCAAACACACTCTAAAAATTATGAGTTTATTAATTACAGTAGTTGATATTATTAGATAAATTCCAGTTACATTATTTTATGACTAAACACTTTTATTGCCTTTTAAAAAAAAGTATCGGCAAACAAATATCCATGGTAAACACATACAGTGTGCATGTTAGGAAGTCATTGGTTGTAATGATTTAGAGGGAAAACAACATTTCACACTGTACTGTACGTTTCCCACTGTACTGTTGTTGAATGCTAGTTTACCATTCCTTGGAACCTTACCAGTGACATGCTTGTAATGTGCTGTGTCTTGTACTAAGATTATCCTCAGATGGAGGTAGATCTGAAATCTTAAGCTGAGGGAACACAGTGCTACTTTGTGGCTTGGAACTTGGTTTCAGGATACTAGGTTTCAGGTCACTGCATGGCACACCAGGGGAGACTTTTTGGTTTGATACAGCAAAGTTGCCTCAAACTAAATATCCCAGCCTCCTGGAACCAGGTTTCAAGCCAAAAAGTGGTTTTGCGTCCCCTCAGCGTAACAGTATTCATATCACAACTCCCCAGTTGTGATCCTTTCAGTATCTGGTTCAGAATCATTACCCTTATTGATGACATTTGTTATCAAACTACAACATCTTGAGTTAGACTGCCACAGTTCACAAAATCTGTAGATGTAGCCTTAGGAGTTGAATAATAATAGATTTGTAAATTACAATAAATTACTTTTTGGTGAGATGGGGTCGTCTGCCACGATATGTAATGGATGTTGATAGATGGGTTCAAGAATTTTAAAATTGAAATTGCCTTTAGTGTTCCAATTTAAATAAATGCTGTACTTTTTTGTGTTTTATCTATTTTTTATTCAAGAGACATAACTTATCTTTTAAATTCTATGAAGAATAACATACAAAAAGTGGTCCAGCTAGTTTAATAGCTGTATGGTATCAAGTACAGTACATTTCTCAGCCACTCCGGAAGGCTTCCTATTGGAAAATTAAATACTTTCAATTTTCAGGTAGACTGTGCCCTACCAGAGACACAAGACAGATGAAAGGCGTATACAATAGAATTTAACACTTTTTTCCCTCACCAGTAACTTTTGCCACCTCCTTTATTGTGTACCCTTTAAGCAACCGGTACTGTAAACCACAGCTGGCTAGTCTGTACCAGTATGAAAATGGATACAATTTGTTTCATTATATCTTGAAGGAAGCACATTGAAACATAAGTACCCTGGAAAATGAATGAAACTCCCTGGACAGCAGTGTCACTTACTGTGCTGTGTAATCATTCATCCATTAATCTACCAAACTTGTTAATCATGTTAGGAAGACCACTTAAAATGAAGTGTCCTCTGTTTTGGTCTTTCAAATAGTACGTAAAGAAAGCTTTTTTCCCCCGGAAACACTCCGAAGTAACCTGGTACACTACCGCAAATAAAACAGACAAACCAAAAAAAAAACGAAGTAATGTGTTTTTTGTTTTTGTTTCTTTGTTTATTTGTTTCGCTAACAGCGTCTCCTCTGCAACGTTCCCCCTCTGACTCCAGCAGAAGGAGGCAGAACACAGTGGTTGGCAAGCCTGGAAACAGCGGTACAATAAACATTATATATTATATTATATTGTATTATTGTATAGTATATTTATTTGTCATGTGAAGCGCTTTGGGATGCCTTGCCATGAAAGGCGATATACAAAATAAATGTGATTGATTGATTATATGCAGTATATTCCCTTTAGAAAACATCCCTTCAGTGGGTTTGCAAAAAAGCCTTCATGAAAGCTTTTTATTTCCTCTGCAACGGGGATGTAGTCTAGGCACCCGTCTGACTGTCACACCTACATGTCCATATGATGGATATTCAGCTATGGGCAAAAGTTTTGCATCACACTATATAATGAAAAATGTTTAATAATGTTACATTGACATATTGAATTACATGCCGCTTTGTAGTTTTCCATATACTTTTGAAATCTAACATGATATACTGTATCACTAGTATGGCTTCTGAGATATCATTGTGTAGTTTCTTTGATTACATGATGTTAAATAAAAGATCAAAATGATGCTCATGTATTATTATTATTATTTTTTATTATGTCTCAATCCTAAAATTCTAGGTGATGCAAAACTTTTGGCCATAGCTGCATATGTTTTTTTTTTTTTTTTTTTTAACTTAGTATTTAGTGTCACTTAATATATAATATAGTGTAAAAAAAAAGATGGAAAAAGGTTATAAGTGCCAAAATCCTATTGTCATTCTCCAGTCAAGTTAACAGATGACCGCCAATTACCAGACAAGTCATCTGTTCTCAGGACGGTTTTGTCTTCAGTAACTGAAAAACCAGCAAAACAAGAAAGGAAACTGATGACAGCAGCGGATATAAGAATAAATGGTGAATAGATTTACTCACAAGTATCCTTTTTTCTTTTTGCACTGACCAATGATAACTAAGTTTCAACATGTTAAAATGTTTACTAAATAACTGTATTTCAGTGATCTGTAAATATGGAGTGCTTTTTTTTTTTTTAGTGCATCTGATAATGACGAATCCCTGAGCATCGTAAAATCTGTTGTGTGTATTGATTGCATGATATAAATTGGAGCTTTCCTGCAGTGGCATGCAGTGTTATTTATTTATTTGTTTTTAGCTTCTGAATCATTATAGGTTTGGTAATGTTTTGTGCTTAAGCCATCACAAGATATTATAAACTGAATTAAAAAAAAAAAAAAAATCTTATTATTATTATCGGATCACAGCAACAAGGATGGAACCTGCAGATAATTCTTCAGTCTTTAACCCAGCTCCTCTGTTGGAAATCGACTCCATGGGAAAGGAACGTTTCATTGGTAAGCTGAAATTAACATCTGCAGTCTGCATTAAACCCTAAAGTATTCGATACAAAAGTCCACGAATTCTGGAAACGCATTTTGTACAGATACTTATTAGCGCTGTATTCACGGGCGATGAGCTATTTTAGTTCTGTTCCTGGTTCTATAACTTGCCCGGTTGCTAATTAGTCTTGCTTGTTCTTGTTTTAGCTCCTCATGTGAAGTACATGATGAAGGAGCCAGACGATCCTTGTTCCATCACAGAGTCTCTCAGACACTTCCCTGAAGAGGAGGAAGCCTTGAATCAAGACATCACAGGCCCACCTAAGCACCCTCCCTCCAACTTGACCGTGGTGACCGTGGAGGGCTGCTCTTCCTTCGTCATCCTGGACTGGCAGAAAGCGGATAATGATTCTGCAACAGGTACTGTACGTGACAGTGTTTACATTTATCACTGGAAAATGGGAGCTGTCATCATCTATAGGCACTATAAATTCTGTAGGCATTATAAATTGAATTGAGACTGTCAGCCCCAGTTAGGACTGCCGGTTGGAAAAAAATTGGTCTCTCCAACTCACTGAAGTTGGATGATGCTACCGAATAAGTGGCCTACAATGTACTGGAAGAACAAAGTCGAGTAGACTGCACGGAGGACCTAGTTGTCATGGAAACATGTGAGGTCCTGTATTTATGAAATAGGGATTTAATGAAAAAAATATTAATAAAGATGTGTAGAAGCTTCAAATGTAGTGCAAATGAAATAAACTAATGAAATGTCCAGAGGGCATCAAATATAAATACAGAAGGCAAACATTGATATTGTCCTCTTGCCTTTTGTGTAGAATATGAAGTAATCTCCAAGTCAACAGGACCTGCAGGAAATGAGGAATCCGTAACGGTTACAAACCAGACCCACACAGCAGTGGAAAACCTGAAAGCAGACTCCAGGTAAACACAACCGAAGGTCAAGGCATGCTTTAGCATGCCCTATGAATGCATGGATGCACATATATAAAAATATATATATATATTCTCGTCCTAAAAAGCAAACTCTAGTTTCCTATAAATACTACTGTACATACTCAAGTATATTATAATATATATATACAGTATGTATATATATATATATATATATATATATATATATATATATATATATATATATATATATATATATATATACACACACACACATATATATATATATATATACATCATCTGAAAATTACACAGCAGGCAATTCCACCCAATTGACCATTGCAAATGTGTAACATTCACATTGATTGAGTTAAGATTTGCTTTGCAGAAATGCTGTATGCTGTAAGAAGCCAAAATAATCCTGTCTAATGTCACTGTATGTTTACTGTGTTTATTTATACATACAGTAATGTTAGGTCGGTGGATGCTGTTATTATCATTCCTTGTCAGGGTGCTTCCACCAATGAGTTTATTGTTCTCTGAAGGACCTTCTTCAATAACAAGTCTGATCTGGCTCTGTGGAGCAGTTAGTTAGCCTAAGCCAAGAATAAAGGGTAATATTACACTGCAACTGCTCTCAGAAGTGCCTTTAATGTCCAACAGTACATCAAAGCCACCTTACAAACTTCCATCATTTCCCTTCTAGAACAAAAAACTATTTATTGTAATTCCCCAAATCTGTCAAAAGTGTCTCCCTTAGTCATTTATGAAATATGTAGTTGCCTTGATTTATAGACACACTGTACGTCTGACATCAGAGTCCATTCAGTACTACTGGAATAAAATAAACCCTGGTAATCTGATTATAAAATAACCCTATCCTGGCCTGCACCATTAATTCCTTTTTTTTTTTTTTTAGAGGGAACTTAGCTATCTCAAGAAATGTGAGTTGCATGCTGGGTTGTGGGTACACTGACACCTTTAACGCTTGCAGTCTTCAGTTAAAGTAATTGATAAGTATGTGTTTTAAGTGCATGTAGTGGATGGGCACCCAGTATCATGCAACCAGTGAGAGCTAACTGTGTAAAGTCCATGAATGAACTGGCATTTCAGCCCACTGAATTCAAATGGAAAGGTAAGGGTTGGATGTGAACCACAAACCATGTTGTTCAAAGACAAACACTTTACCGTTCAACTGATGAGGAAAGGAAAGTGAACCCTTATAAAAAATGACCACATTTTTTTTTTTTTTTTTACAATTCTGTTTATTAATTTTGAGGTTTTCACACGTATACAAAATCAAATATAAAACCATTGCATATACATGGATCTATGCAGCACAATATATATATATATATATATATATATATATATATATATATATATATACAGTGGCTCTCAAAAGTATTCACCCCCCCTTGGACTTTTCCACAACATGGAATCAAAATTGATTTAATTAGGAGTTTTTGCCACTGATCAACACAAAAAAAGTCCATAATGTCAAATAAAATTTACAAATTGTTCTAAATTAATTACAAATACAAAACAGAACATAATTGATTGCATAAGTATTCACCCCCTTGAGTCAATATTTGGTAGAGGCACCTTTGGCAGCAATTACAGCCATGAGTCTATTTGGATAAGTCTCTACCAGCTTTGCACATCTGGACACTGCAATTTTTACCCATTCTTCTTTGCAAAATTGCTCAAGCTCCGTCAAGTTGGATGGGGACCTTTGGCGAACAGCAATTTTCAACTCTTTCCACATATTCTCAATAGGATTGAGGTCCTGGCATTGACTGGTCCACTCCAGGACATTGACCTTTTTGTTTTTAAGCCACTCCAGTGTGGCTTTGGCTGTATGTTTGGGGTCATTGTCCTGCTGGAAGATGAATCTTCTCCCAAGTCCCAGGTCTCTTGCAGACTTCAGCAGGTTTTCCTCCAGGATTTCTCTGTACTTTGCTGCATCCATTTTGCCCTCTATCTTCACAAGCTTTCCAGGCCCTGACGCAGAGAAGCATCCCCATAGCATGATGCTGCCACCACCATGCTTCAAGGTAGGGATGGTGTTCTCAGGATGATGTGCGGTGTTAGGCTTGAGCCAAACATAGCGCTTGGCGTTGAGGCCAAAAAGCTCTATTTTGGTCTCATCAGACCATAGAATCTTCTTCTTGGTCTCAGTCTCCCACATGCCTTCTGGCAAACTAGCTGAGATTTGATGTGAGTTTTTTTCAACAATGGCTTTCTTTTTGCCACTCTCCCATAAAGGCCAGTTTTGTGAAGCACCCGGGCTATTGTTGCCATATGCACAGTGTCTCCCAGCTCAGCCGTGGAAGACTGTGACTCCTTTAGAGTTGCCATAGGCCTCTTGGTGGCCTCCCTTACTAATGCCTTTCTTGCCCGGATACTCAGTTTTTGAGGATGGCCTGTTCTAGACAGATTCACAGTTGTGCCATATTCTCTCCATTTCTTAATAATGGACTTTACTGTGCTCCGGGGGGTATACAATACCTTGGAAATGTTCTTATATCCTACCCTTGATTGGTGCTTTTGAAGAACCTTATTCCGGATTTGTTTTGAATGTTCCTTTGTCTTCATGATGTAGTTTTTGTTAGGAAATGTACTAACCAACTGTGGGATCTCCCAGAGACAGGTGTATTTTACCTGAAATCATGTGAAACACCTTAAGTGCACATAGGTGGACTCCATTCAACTAATTATGTGACTTCTAAAGACAATTGGTTGCACCAGAGCTTATTTAGGTGTGTCATAGCAAAGGGGGTGAATACTTATGCAATCAATTATTTTCTGTTTTATATTTGTAATTAATTTAGAACAACTTTATGGACTTTTTTTGTGTTGATCAGTGGCAAAAACTCCTAATTAAATCCATTATGATTCCATGTTGTAACACAATAAAATGTGGAAAAGTCCAAGGGGGGTAAATACTTTTGAGAGCCACTGTATATAAATTATAACTAAATGAAAGGGAAAAAATAGAGAAAGAGAGAGAAAAGAGAGAAGAGACAGCAGTAGGGACAATAATAGGTGTGTCACGCTTAGCACCCAGAATGCCATGCAGAGAGAGAACAATGACCCCATTATTAATTGCATTATTTAGTGCACTAAATACTAAATGGTTGTAATTATTTCAAGATTTACAACAAAATACAGTAGAAGTCCTGTTTTCACAAATCTCGCCTGGTCTATCAATGCTTTTAAATGTTATAACCACACACACAACTTGTCTGATGAAGATACTTACTTAACACACAGAGACAAGTGGAACCCCTGGAGATGATAAGCTGTAATAATGTAATAATCTTTTGGTGCAATGCTTCATTCATGTTAAGTTATTCAAGGGTAGCACTCCAAGTGGAGTGCAGGTGCGCCCTATAGCCTAGAGGTCGCTGGTTCAAGTCCAGGCTATTCTATTGCCGACCGTTGACTGGAGCTCCCAGGGGGCGGCGCACAATTGACCGAGCGCCACCCGGGGTGGGCTTAGGTCGGCCAGGGTGTCCTCGGCTCACCACGCACCAGCGACCCCTGTAGTCTGGCCGGGTTCCCGTGGGCTTGCCTGTAACCTGCGTTGTCCTCCGACGCTGTAGTTCTGAGGTGGCTGCACGGTGAGTCTGCAGTGTGCTATTGGCACACGCTTCGGAGGACACCATGTGTTCGTCTTCTCCGCTCCCGAGTCAGCGTGGGGGTGGTAGCGGTGAGCTGAACCTAAAAATAATTGGATATGCCAAATTGGGAGAAAATAATAAAATAATTGGCGATTACTACATTTAAAAATGCAGCGTTGTCATAATGGGGGAGGCTGAAGAGCCTAATTGAATCTCCACACTTCGAATAAACAACAGTTTTTTTTCTGATGGCTTATGGAATTCACAGATGTTACCCTCCTTTTGACAATGAAGTAAGTGTAAAGTTACATTTAATTAATCATGTAGGGCTACAACTAAACGTGTGTGTGACACACGCCTTCTCCTTTGCCAAAGGAATCAAAATCCCCTTTTTTTAGTTTTTTTTTTTTTTTTGCAGTTTTCCTATGGAAAGTGAAAAAAAATAAAAAAAATAATAATTGTCAAAAAAATGTAATCCCTTTAATCCCCAGAAGTGAGTTTATTCTCCCGGTGGTATTTGCAGTTTTCAGAGGTCTGATGTCAACAACGCTCGGAGATTGAAGCCTGCTGGGGAGCATCTGCACTCTTGAGTTTTTTATGTGGCTAAATAAGGGGCAGCTTGGCAGAATATTAGAGGCACAATATATACTGGGGCTTCCTATGAACTGATGCTCCTGGCTCAGAGCCGATCACATCACACACGGATTAGCCATTAAGGGAGTGTCCTGTCCCTAATGGAGAAGACAGAAGAAACAGTGTCTTGTCTTGTATGTGAACACATAACGGTATACAGCATTTTCTGGTGCTGCATTAGAGATCAGTTTTTTTTTAATCAGTATTTTCTTGGTAAATCCTTTACAGGGTGTTTACTACTAATATGTATACAATGAGGGCCAAGTTAAAATGAAAACCTCCACGTTGGCTATTAAATCTCAGAGAAGGGCTACTAGAAGCGCTTCACAACAAAATATATTAAGCTCACTTTTATTGTATAGTTAATATATCCACCCTTGAATGTATTTGGGAATTGAGTAAACAATTAACCATTTTTGTATTCAATATTTTTTCATACTTCAGTGCCAGGTACATAATATCAGTAATGCAACCTCTTACATTAAAAGGATTAACAGGGTTATTTTTGGATTCTTTTCAGTTATGAGTTTACAGTACAACCCAAAAATGTACTTGGAGTGGGTCCACCCAGTGAAGTAGTGCCATTTAGCACAGAATCAGGTGAGCTACAGTTTACTAACAGCTTTGAAAAGCAAGTTCTGCAAACTCTATACTCCTAAAACAATACACCCTTTTATAATTGTTTTACTTTAAAGTCCTTTTTTCATCATTCTGAGTGGTTCTTATTGCGATTACTAAAATATTAAGTTTGATGCATTGTGTATACTCTTTATGAATAGCTTGGCTTTCATTTAACAGTCCCAGGCATTTGAAATGGTATTTTAGTCATAGAAAAAACACACTTTGGAAAAACATTTTTTGAATAAGCCTGAAGGTAAAACTTTGCAGATAGGGCCCTGTGAGTCGTACTCTTTCTGCAATAGCTCGCCAGCTCTTTTTAACTAACTAACCTGCTTGATTTTTTTGAGGATGCAACATCGACAATGGATAATTGCAAAGCATACAACATGGTTTATTTAGATTTCCAGAAAGCTTTTGACAAAGTCCTGCATAAAAGATTAATTCTCAAACTGAACGCAGTAGGGATTCAAGGAAATGCATGCACATGGATTAGGGAGTGGTTAACATGTAGAAAACAGAAAGTACTGATTAGAGGAGAAACCTCAAAATGGAGCGAGGTAACCAGTGGTGTACCACAGGGATCAGTATTAGGTCCTCTGCTATTCCTAATCTACATTAATAATTTAGATTCTGGTATAGTAAGCAAACTTGTTAAATTTGCAGACAACACAAAAATAGGAGGAGTGGCAAACACTGTTGCAGTAGCAAAGGTCATTCAAAATGATCTAGAAAGCATTCAGAACTGGGCAGACACATGGCAAATGACATTTAATAGAGAAAAGTGTAAAGTATTGCACGCAGGCATAAAAATGTGCATTATAAATATCATATGGGAGATACTGAAATTGAAGAAGGAATCTATGAAAAAGACCTAGGAGTTTATGTTGACTCGGAAATGTCTTCATCAAGACAATGTGGGGGAAGCTATAAAAAAGGCCAACAAGATGCTCGAATATATTGTGAGAAGTGTTGAATTTAAATCAAGGGAAGTAATGTTAAAACAATACATTAGTAAGACCTCACCTAGAAAATTGTGTTCAGTTCTGGTCACCTCATTACAAAAAGGATATTGCTGCTCTAGAAAGAGTGCAAAGAAGAGCAACCAGAATTATCCCGGTTTTAAAAGGCATGTCGTATGCAGACAGGCTAAAATAATTGAATCTATTCAGTCTTGAACAAAGAAGACTACGCAGTGATCTGATTCAACCATTCAAAATCCTAAAAGGTAATGACAGTGTCGACCCAGGGGACTTCTTTGACCTGAAAAACGAAACAAGGACCAGGGGTCACAAATGGAGATTAGATAAAGGGGCATTCAGAACAGAAAATAGGAGGCACTTTTTACACAGAGAATTGTGAGGGTCTGGAACCAACTCCCCAGTAATGTTATTGAATCTGACACCCTGTGATCCTTCAAGAAGCTGCTTGATGAGATTCTGGGATCAATAAGCTACTAACAACCAAACAAGCAAGATGGGCTGAATGGCTTCCTCTCGTTTGTAAACTTTCTTATGTTCTTATCTGACAACCACAAGTCAAGAGCTGCACCTGAACTCGGATTAACACAGAATGTGTCAAAAATGGAAAAATGAAACCTTGTTTTTGAGTAGTTGCAACAAAAACCCCTCAGAATATTGGAAACAGCACAAATAGGCAAGAGGACAGTAAAATAAACACAGACTGTAGTTTGCAGACATTTACTCACAAACACTTGAATCATTATGACCTTGTGTTTCAGTTTCATGAGACACTTTAAAAAGGTCAATTCTGTTCAGTTTATGTTATATGTGGCCTCCGATTTCGTCCACCATATCAGAAACTAAAGGAACGAGAACTGCAAGGGAATGTAGTCAGAAGCCTTGGCGGCAAAGGGATTGCAGTAGTGCAGAGGGAGAACATATATATATATATATATATATATATATATATATATATATATATCCATATATCAGATCCCAGGCTTGGATCAGAGTGAGGGTTATTATAATGCATGTTAGTTATATAAAAAACATTGTTTGTTTGTTTCATTTTAAAAACAAGAGTAACAGAAAATGTTTTTTTTTTCTGGCTCACAATTTGAGTTTGACAACCCTGTACTAGAAATATTTTAAATAAAACAAAAGAAAATCCTTGAAAAACAACTACAGTCATAGCTAAGCATCAAAACACAATGACTGTTGGAACAGTTACAGAGCCCTGTCAGTATCATATACAGTTTTGATATATCAGTAAGTTTTTGAATTTCTAGATTAATACCATATGAACTGCTTAGCACTGGGTTGTGATTATAAAGACCCAACAACACCATTGGAAGCAGCTGCAATAAAAGCATGTCTTCAGCTGAACAACTTCGTCTTATACTGATCTGTATTATTACTTAGATAAGAGATGTCACATCGTTTGGAATGAAAGAGCCATGTTAATGACCCGAGAGTTCTTAAACAGCCATAAGAAGCAGATCAAACTAACAAAGGAAGAAACTCACTTCAATATTTTTGTTCTCATTAAAGTAATTGCAGTTAACAAAGTAATGTAATAAATCTGAACCATGCACTTCCATTTGCTACGTTGGTCTCAAATGTGCAGTTTTGTAAGAAATACATTTTATAGCACACGTGTATTTTCATTTTAAAACATGGTATCTGGTACTACTTTAGGTTAAAGGAAGCTTTCAGTTTTCTATGCCTAGAGTTACCTGTATGCACTGGCACTTCCTGGGTTATTTCACCTCAGCCATGTCTTCTGGGTCAAAGCTTGTTACTAGCTGAAAGCATGGCAGTCACTGGGGGAAGCAACTGAGTGGTTATTTACAGGAAAGAAGCCAATAAAGTGGTAGGAAAAATGTGACCCTCCATGTGAAATGACCCAGAAAGTACAAGACAGTCTGAGTTAGAATATAACGATGTTTGGATTCCTGTATGTGATGCAGTGTTATTTTGTTATAGTATGTTACAGTAAAAGTCTGAATCTTGGCAAATCTCAAGATTTACTGGTAAATGTCAGCATTTACCAAGTGAACCGGTAAATGTTAGAAATAAACATGATAAAACTTTACTTTTGACATTTACCGATAAATCTCAAGAATAACTAAGTGCCTTTACCAATAGCCTTTGGTAAATCATAAGATTAACCGGTAAATGTCTGAAAAGCAAAATATTTCTTCATTTCTGACATTTACCACCTTACAATGTAAATGTTGACAGTTACCGGCAAAACTTAAGATTTACCCGATTCTGACTTCTTACTGCAACAAATAGACTATTGTCTATTTTATTTTTTTCAGATGCTATAAAAACATGATTCCTAACACAATCTTGATATTAAATTTGCTTTTTCCCCGAAACCTAACTGGATTTGTGATTTAATGTTTTTTGATGTATTTATTTTGTTCCTTTCAGCGGACCCCCGGGTTAGTGAATACATTTCAGGTGAGCCCTCAGTACTTTCTTTATTCAGGGGCCTCCCATCTCAGCATTTTTGTGAGATGAATTCATGGATAGTCTAATAATGTGCCCTGGCAAGAGAGGCAGTCTGCACAGGCTAAACACACCGTGAAATGTTCTTTTTACCTATGATTTCACTTCTTCCACACGGTACTGCTTACCTGATGCAGTGCCAGACAAAATATTGATGTAAAGAGAAGGGGCTGGGGGCTGGGGAAGGAGACTTTTATGGGGTGAAATAAATTGGTACTTGAAAAATGCACATCTTTTATTGCTCACTACTGTGTCTTAGACTGTTGCATGAAACAGCAGTCTAAGAAATCAAACTTCCATCTATGCTTTCCAAACCTCTGACCTATTTTAATGGCGTGAATCAGGATTTTGTCTGGTAACCCTTAACTACAGAAAAGCAGCTATAATTGAAGGAACTTCCTAAATGGTGAGGTGTTGAGTATATACGGTTACAAAAATAGTAAGATAAGAAGTATGTTTTTAGTATTCATTATTGTTTTACATAACATTGGGATCCTTTTATATACATTACCCTGTTGAAACTCTTGGCAAACATACTGTAGCAGTAGACCACAGTGGACTTGTACCAAATATTACACAGTGCTCCTGATACCGGACTGGTGTTGATGTGGTACCAGGGTCCTCCTATGGATAACTGTGCTAATTGCATTGTGATACTACTGATGTCTAAATATGAAAATGTTTCCATTGTGGTATAATTGGCTCATACTATTGTACCTGCCCTTGTGCCACAGTACTATTGTCCCTATGTTCAGAACCATTACATTGACATTGTAGCGACACTCAATTGTCATTGAAGGTCATCAGTTATTTCCTGTTATACGTAATAGTGCATACAACATGTTCAGTGTTTGTTCTGAACATTGGATCTGTTCCAAAACCAGACTGCATGTGGTAATTCAATCTCACAATTGAATCTTTTGAAAAGCCCATGTATGGTTAAGTTTCAAGTTTTTCAAAATGACATGTCATTAAAACAACAGAGGCTGTTTATTCAGAAGTAGAGATGATGAAAACATTGATGACCACAACATATATCAACAGTATGCACTGAATAGTATAGAATAAGAAATAGCAATAATTAGTTTGAAAATTGGGTAAGTGGTGGTTAAGACCTAGATGTCACTAGGTAAACACATGAGGTGTTGGTATCATGGTAAAGTATGGTAAAGTGACTGATTTTGAGTATGTGGAATAACTTACTTTCTAGGGAAAGATGCCATTTGGACAGAGTACCCATTCCAGTCGGACTCTTACTCTGAATGCAATGGGAAGCAGTTTGTTAAGAGGACGTGGTATCGCAAGTTTGTTGGTGTGCAGCTCTGTAACTCGTTAAGATATAAGATTTATCTCAGTGACACTCTTGCAGGTAAGGAGGAAATCATTTGTTACTTCATTGCACCTCAGTTTTAGTTTTTCAGAGGCAGTTGCACCTGTATGTCCTGCACAGGTGTTAAGCAGCAGAGGGTATGGTGTAGTGCCATCTTCTAGGTAGTTACCTTTAAACCCAATTAGATTTAGAAACAGAAAAATAATGATAATAATATAGCTCATCTCAAAGCAGGAACACTGTATTAGAAAATATTCAACATTGGTTACTGAAAAATGAGGGGTTTTTTTTTTCATTAAGCTGTTTGCATGCTTAACATTTACATTTAGCATATCGAGTCATGTGACATACATGATTAAGATAATGTAGGACCCATTCTTACTGTAGTGTTTGTAATGTAAAAGATCCGTAGGGTGTCTGATTTTTTCTGCATTCGGGTTAACCCCGAAAACTCCCTGAATAGGCACATACTGTATATGAATAAACACACGCGCAGTTGTCTGTGATTCAAATACAACAGAGCAGAACTGGCGCCGATAACGGTAAGCTGATTTATCTATTAGAAAAATGTGGCTTCTTAGTGTAATATATATATACTGTATATACAGACGTGCTCAAATTTGTTGGTACCCCTCCACAAAAAACAAAGAATGCACAATTTTCTCTGAAATAACTTGAAACTGACAAAAGTAATTGGCATCCACCATTGTTTATTCCATATTTAATAGAAATCAGACTTTGCTTTTGATTTTTTATTCAACATAATATTGTAAATAAGAAAACAAATGAAAATGGCATGGACAAAAATGATGGGACCGCTAACCTAATATTTAGTTGCACAACCTTTAGAGGCAATCACTGCACTCAAACGTTTTCTGTAGCTCTCAATGAGACTTCTGCACCTGTTAACAGGTAGTTTGGCCCACTCTTCCTGAGCAAACTTCTCCAGCTGTCTCAGGTTTGATGGGTGCCTTCTCCAGACTGCAAGTTTCAGCTCTTTCCATAGATGTTCGATAGGATTCAGATCAGGACTCATAGAAGGCCACTTCAGAATAGTCCAATGTTTTGTTCTTATCCATTCTTGGGTGCTTTTAGCTGTGTGTTTTGGGTCATTATCCTGTTGGAGGACCCATGACCTGCAACTGAGACAGAGCTTTCTGACACTGGGCAGTACGTTTCGCTCCAGAATGCCTTGATAGTCTTGAGATTTCATTGTGCCCTGCACAGATTCAAGGCACCCTGTGCCAGGCGCAGCGAAGCAGGCCCAAAACATAACCGAGCCTCCTCCATGTTTCACTGTAGGTATGGTGTTCTTTTCTTTGAAAGCTTCATTTTTTCGTCTGTGAACATAGAGCTGATGTGACTTGCCAAAAAGCTCCAGTTTTGACTCATCTGTGCAAAGGACATTCTCCTAGAAGGATTGTGGCTTGTCAATATGCATTTTAGCAAATTCTAGTCTGGCTTTTTTATGTTTTTCTTTCAAAAGTGGAGTCCTCCTGGGTCTTCTTCCATGGAGCCCACTTTCGCTCAAAAAGCGATGGATGGTGCAATCAGAAACTGACGTACCTTCACCTTGGAGTTCAGCTTGTATCTCTTTGGCAGTTATCCTTGGTTCTTTTTCTACCATTCGCACTATCCTTCTGTTCAATCTGGGGTCGATTTTCCTCTTGCAGCCGCGCCCAGGGAGGTTGGCTACAGTTCCATGGACCTTAAACTTCTTAATAATATTTGCAACTGTTGTCACAGGAACATCAAGCTGCTTGGAGCTGGTCTTGTAGCCTTTACCTTTACCATGCTTGTCTGTTATTTTCTTTCTGATCTCCTCAGACAACTCTCTCCTTTGCTTTCTCTGGTCCATGTTCAGTGTGGTGCACACAATGATACCAGTTACTACTTTTCTCCATTTAAATAGGCTGAATGACTGATTACAAGATTGGAGACATGTGTGATACTAATTAAAGAAACTAATTAGTTTGAAATATCACTATAATCCAATTATTTATTATCTTTTCTAAGGGGTACCAACAAATGTGTCCAGGCCATTTTAGACTATCTTTGTAGAATAAGCAATAATTCATCTCTTTTCACAGTTTCTTTGCTTTATTCTATGACATACCAAAGGCATGCAAGTATACATGATAAAATAGCTTTTAATTTCATCACTTTTCAGGAGGAATGAAGCATTATTTCAATGAGCTGTAAGGGTACCAACAAATTTGAGCACGTCTGTATATATCATATATTTTTAGATTTTTCAAAATTACAGCACTATAGCTTTAAGGTTTTTGCTTTTTTTGCACACTGTTCTTCCCAGTTGTTTGTTTTATGAGTGTGTGTTTAAGCCAAGAGCATTTAGATGTAACAGTTGATCGTTTCTCTTTGTAAAACAGCATGGAGTAAAGCTGTTTAGTTTTCCCGTATGTTCTGTGTGCAGTACTTGCAACTTCACTACAAAATAAAACTTGATTGGAATGGAGAAATGCCTCCATATACAGTATGTGTGTGTGAGAGAGAGATGTCGTCAAAAATTTGCATACCTAATGTGTGGAAATATACATACGTTGGGGATTTAAACTGTTGAAGACAACTTTGTTGTCAACACTTTGTGCTTAAGCATTTGTTTATTTCTTTCTAAATAAACCCAATTTCTACCCCAATATTTATTATTTCTGATTATATATATAAAAAACGGATTTTTTCATTAAATAATTATACCTGATTTTTAAAAAAAGCATTCACCCGAATTTGAAAAGAAATTTCACCCAAAAATCAGATGCCCTAAAGATCCATCACAACTTCTGCTGCTTTTTCAAATCATCACATTCCTCACCTTTTATCTCCTCAGGAACATTCTACAATATAGGGGACCAGACAGGTCATGGAGAAGACCACTGTCAGTTTGTGGATTCATTTTTAGATGGACGAACTGGACAGCAGTTCCCAAATGACCAGCTGCCACAAAGACAAGGTGAACCTGTGCAGATAATTATAAATCACATATCAGAAATCAATCAATCACAGTGGAGTATTTGCCAGAATTCTAGTACATCTTATCTTGTTTACAGATGCCACCCCTTGCATAGAACACCAAAAAACACATTCGTTAACTTTTGTAAAAAGGGATTATCCTATTATTTTCACTTTCTTAACACTTTTGTTTTTAATAAAAAGTCACACCCGCACACATTATTCAGGGATCGTGGCAGTTGATTCTGGACTGAACCATTTCACGACCAGGGGAAAGGGGGGATAAATGTTGTTGTGTTTTATATAAATAGAAATTAAAGCTATTCCTCAGTACAATCTTCATTTGTACTTCGAAGTCCTCTTGCTCAAACTGCACGAGATGATATCTCTTCTACAATGAGAGACTCACTGCACACCATGTGTTAACATGGAGTGTTCTCTTTCTTTTTCACCACCCTTTTCATCTGGATTTTAGTTTTTAAAAAATGTAAAAAAAATAATCAGTTAGGGTTACGTCATACATTTCTTGCTGTATGTATAAAATAGAAAACAATAATTACCAGTAAATATCTCTCCTGGCTCAAATGGTGCTCCATACACTATTAACAATGTTTTAACACATGTTTCTTATTTTTCATCAGCTCTGATTGGTTCCAGGATACCTAGATAACACTTTATTGTGTACTTTTCTGTATATGCCAGATAAGACTAGTGCCCCAAACATAATAGAAAACCCATATTTTTGGATCAATATTGTCAAAAACTAGTATGGTAAAGCTCCTCTTAAGATATGGTTGCATGCAAATATTTCAGTATCAAACAAGTTGGCATTTGACACATAGTCTGACAAGCTCTCCATGCCTGCTAAGGCAAATCTCCATTGACCAAAATTTGGGTTTTTCCATGCTTTCTGCTCGGCGTGGACACTTTTATTAGCACAGGGTCGTTCCCACTGATGCATCAACACACTAGTATTGGTCTGATACTATTGCTCTTGAATGTGTATTTGTTCATAGCGTTGTAATACAAAATATCAAAATGCCACCACTGTAATGTTGTTATACCATGGGTACATACCATTGTAGTTGTGCTTTTGCTAATAAATGCCAATGACTGCTTTTCCATTCCAGATTGGGTAAGGGTATGTGCATTGATTGTTTAAAATAGTGTGTAAAATGCAGCTAATCAACCTTAGAATGACAAATATAAAACAGGTTGGAAGAGTTTTCATTTTCTACATACCTGTAAATTATGATTTGATTTTTTCCACCCCCCAGGTTACTACAGAGCTATTAGGCAAGAACCAGTCACTTTTGGTGAAATAGGCGGCAAAGCACAGATTAACTACGTCCAATGGTACGAATGTGGAACGACAATACCAGGAAAGTGGTAGAACCAATGGAAGAGCAACTGAAAAGACTGAGGATGCGGGCAGAAGAAAGGGGAGGCATAAGGAAAGATGTCTCATGTATTTTTACAGCATTCCTGACATGTAGACCTTATTATGTATAAAATGTGTACAGGACCTCTCCATCAAGAATTTTATTGAGTATAATTGTAATATGTAATAGTTTAAGTTTGCTAACTGTATTTATCAAATGTGTCAAAGAAACTCAAACAAACAAACAAACAAAAAAAGGATTAATTCACAGAAATAGAAACAAATATTGGGAAGCTGGCTACCTAAACCTATTTTGATTACAATTTGTATATTATTATTTATCAGATAATGTTGTATTAAATGTTACTTCTGGTGGTTTATCAGATTTTAAGGGAATGGTTTAAGTTACAATGCTTTAGAGCAGGGGTCTCCAATCCTGGTCCTGGAGGGCCGGTGTCCCTCCTGGTTTTCTTATTAGAAGTTTAATTGGTCCCTCCAGGACCAGGCTTTGAGACCCCTGCTCTAGACTGCTGCAGAGTGAATGCATCTCAGCTGGACCCAGATATTTGCCCATTTTAATGTGTATTTTAACCCAGTAGTGGTAGTGGATTTCTGCCAATATAACACAAGAGATGGTTCCGGAGTATGAATTCATACAACATAAAAAGCACAATTTTGTTATAATGATTTGTGGTGATATATAGATATGTTTTTATACTATTATATAAGACTAAATATAGGAGTAGTCTTAATATTAACATATGGCTATGTATGTATGTGTATATATATATAATGTAATTTATCACATAGCATTACTTTTCCTACAGACAGTCTTGAGTAGTTCCATCCTTATTCATAACACTGCTGCTTGTTAGAAAGTTTAGGGGTTTTACCTTCCTTATAGATTCAACCCCACTCACCCGCACTGCACATAATTTACGAATCCTTTGTTCTATAAAACTCGTTAGAAGCTCTGTGCCTAATCGCTTTCCTCTGGATAAAGTACAAGTCTACAACGACAGCCTGAGGGGTCTACAATTGCAGTTTTCATAATTTAATGTATTTATATGTATATGGAGCCAGAAAGTAGGAAACATTCAACCTTAGATAAAACTTTCCCCTGAGCCTGTAAACCACCAGTTGCTACATTTTTATGTCCTGCTTTTGTAATCTCTTCCTTAAATCATAGAGCAATTATGGGTGTGGTATTTATATATTCTAGGTTGAGTTTACTGCATATAAGGATAATGTAAGTGAATATATATATATATATATATATATATATATATATATATAGATATATAGATATATATATATATATATACACACACACACACATATTACTTTCTGGGGTTTATGTTTTGTACAGATTTAAAACAAATAAAAAAAATAATTGTGAGTGATTGTAGTCAGTTATTAAACATACATACATTGTACACCATCACAACCTTTCCAACCAATCAGATCACTCTGTTGCCATAGGATATGTTTTTGACACACTACATAATTTCTGTATGAAATGGAACCAATTTAAGATTTAAGAAACATCCCATCACTACGGCAAGCGTGGAGACGAAGGCAGAAGAGAGCAAAGAAAAAAAGCAAAAGTCATTGTAATAGTGTCCGAGAAAAAAAGCAAAAGACATTGTAATAGTGTCCGAGAAAAAAAGCAAAAGACATTGTAATAGTGTCTGAGAAAAAAAGCAAAAGACATTGTAATAGTGTCTGAGAAAAAAAGCAAAAGACATTGTAATAGTGTCTGAGAAAAAAAGCAAAAGACATTGTAATAGTGTCCGAGAAAAAAAGCAAAAGACATTGTAATAGTGTCCGAGAAAAAAAGCAAAAGACATTGTAATAGTGTCTGAGAAAAAAAGCAAAAGACATTGTAATAGTGTCCGAGAAAAAAAGCAAAAGACAGATAACAACACGCTCCAAGGCATTTTTCTATAAAGTAATATATGATTTGTTTGTGAACTCAGAGGTAAGCATTCCACATTCTAAAATAAATATTAGAATACAGATACAAATGATTTCAAGACATTTACAGACATAAATGGGAGAAGACTAATGTTTTTATTAAAGTGGTACATTTGGTATGCACAGTAAAATGTTTTGGATGTTTTGAACAATTTCTCATGTTACTCATGTAAACAATATTGATTACTGAAAGTAATAAACCTTTACAGAAAGGTAAATTGCAGAGAAGATCCAGCTGCCTGAGATGCAGATTTTCACATACTCTAATCTTAGAAAAAATTAAAATATATATAAAAGGGCAATCTTCAAGGGTAATTGTCATCAAAAGTCATCTTTGATAAAGAGTTATCGTCGAAATGTTTGACAAATAATTTAACCTTAGTTTTAGTACTACTATTTGTCAATATGTAAACAGTGGCCATTGTCAGTGCTTTGTTTTGATCCACATTAAGACTATGCTCAGTGGCCATGATCAACTGTTTAACACACGTCACTAGTCCAGCGGTGTACTACTCTGGCCTTCAAGTGCCATTCCAGTCTGAGTTTTTGTTTCAATCAGGTCCAAAATAAGTGAATTAACCCTTAGTGAGTTAAATTAACTACTGCAATTTGGAACATACTTGGAAAAAAAGATCTAAACTGGATCTCAAGGACCAGAACTGTGCACCACTACATGAGTCATTGTGTGACCTATTAATCCATGTAACAAAAAAGTATGCTTTTCAATTGTTCTGTACAGACTAACAATACTGTCAGTTACACAGTATTAACTGTAACTCCCTTAAAGTCCATATCTCACATTGAAAATCATTTTTTGGCTTTGGGGTCGTACTTGGTTTACTTTCACAATGAGCAATAAATTAAATCTCCATGATCAATTTTAAGGCACTGAGGCCAGATTTATAAATGTTTTACGACCATAAAATGGGCGCTGAGGGTTATGAATTCTTGGAAGGGATTTATATAACACGCTCAATGGCATAAACATGCAATTAAGACGTGATTTTCGGGGGCAATATGTCTGTACGCTTTAGCCCTTTATGCATATGTAATTCTGTATATGCAAATGTAATTCTGGGGCATTTTTGAACGAAACCGCTAAAATTGGGAGGGGATTTTGCAAATGAGGTCTATTAAATATTCCGTCTAATTTATTAAAGCTGCCGGTAGCTGTGTGCCTCGTATTTGCGTGATTATTTTAAGAACTCTGAATAGCAGGCGTTAATTTGCCGCAGTCAGACAGTAGACTATATAAAAGGCAAGGTGATGTGGGAGAGTTGTCTGCAGCAAGAAGGAGACGTCGTTTTCAAGAACAAAGAAACATTTAATAACATTTTGCAAAGAGCACATTTTTTAACTCTTCTGATCAAGTCAGCTTGTAAATTACGGTTTATAATACCGGTACCGTATGTACAATTTTCAGTACATTATTTCATACCTTACATAAAAAAAAAAACAACAGAAAGTCTGCAAATAGAGAATACAGAATCCATATAAAAAAGGTTCTTAGAACCACCTAAAAAGGTCTCCCCCACAGTGGCAAAGCAAGGTTCTAACGAGAGCCTTGACTTCTAGAGTGTAGGCATTATTATAAGAACGGTGGAGGAGATTAAGAAAAGATGGAACGATATTCCGAGGTGCACTAAAGAAAAAGTCTCATATACATGTAATACAATGAGGGCTCATCCTCCACTGTTATTTTAGTAATCCCTACTGAATGTATTTTTTGTAATATGGCATTCTGGTATTTAACAATACTGGTTTAGGCAATATTGTTAAATTCGAGTGGAAAGAAAACGGTAAAAATAATTTTTAAAAAAGGACAGAGGGACAGATGACGCAGTTAGTTGGTAGCTAGAGCAAGTACAGTTTTTCGACCATATATATCATACAGATATGCTTTAAAATCATACATAGAGTAAGAAATACAGACAAACACAAGAAATATGAGAGTTGTAATTGCATAAGACTTTAAGAAGATATAAGTTGTAGTTAAGCTGAAGTGGTACATTTGTTTATTAAGAAGCCACCACACATTCCATATTTTATTCATTTGTCCTGGTGATGTATTCCGAGCTTGTAACACATCGTCATGTGTTACAAGTACTGCTTGTACCAAAATCTCCACTTCCATATTGGTAAATTAAAGTTTTCACTTTCGAGCATCCTCATCACCATGGCTAGTACCAGGCGGAGGTATTTGTGTGCCATTCATTTTCTTTTGGAATGTGTAGCCCACACACGCAGGGTTGACCCAAACCCACTATTTATTGTGAGAGGTGTGTAATTCTTCACCGCTAATTACGGTGAGGGGTATTTAAATTGGTTGATTGCTGAATCGCCTGCTTTACCTAGTCTTACAAAATAGGTGGTTATTTTGACGATGAGTACGTCTGTACTGAACAGGCAAATTATGTGGCTTTTTGTGGTCAGTTTTTCCCCTTCATAAATTTGGGTCTGAGACGTATAACTATCAGTAATTCTGGAAAATACAGACAACGCACCTATGATGCACGAAGTTGGTGTGACATCACTAGGGGAACACACACCAGGAACAGAGGAGAGCTATACAAGGCTTCAGACTGTTAAAGCGATCATTAGGAATTTCTCCGACGTTTTGAGTAGTCTGTATTACAGTAAGGACAGCAGGAGTGTGTTGTGTAATGAAAGAAATTGTGGGGAGAAAGAATAAGTGGTTTGAGGCCCGATTCTGAACTGTTTCGAACCTCCAGCAGGAGAAAATAACCACGCTGGCATAGGAATGCGAGCGACACGCCCCCTTGTCTGCAGGTCGGCAGTTCGAGGTATGACACAGGCCCGGTTTTGGGGATGGAACCACATAACAGTCTCCCGTTTGATTGGTCCTTGTCTGTCACAGGAATATGTCATCACATGAGTGGGAAAGCTTGCAGCCATTTTTAACATTGCGTATCTACTCAAGAACTAATCAGATGCTTATTAAATAATTCTCTTGATAATAATTTATTTTCAAATTGGGAATGGTTTATATTTAAAATAAGATGTATGTCAATTGAAATAGGAACTGATAGGAAAAAAAGCTTAATTATGACATTCAAAATGTCTCTGCAGAGTTAGTACAATTGGTGTCAAAATCGAATCTTTCAGACTTGGAAAAAAATATGGCCTTAGAGCTGCAATCCAAACTTGACCAGTATTATATGCAGTTGGTCGAGGGTGCATTTGTCAGATCCAGGGCCAGGTGGATTGAGAAGGGTTAAAAAATGCAAAATATTTTTTTTTAATTTGGAGAAGCGAAACATTCGAAAGAATAACATCACAAGTTTAATGGGTAATGGAAAAATAACTTGTGATTATACAGAGATCTCTGAACATGTCAGTAAATTCTATAGAAAGCTTTATACTTCCAATTTATCTAAAGACAGGTTATTTTTTCAGGGCTTAGAAAATGTAACTCACCCTATTGTGGTTGATTGTGATAAAGTATATTGCAATAAGGAGGTTGGGATGGAGGAAGTCTCTGCAGCAATAAAAAAAAACTTGCATGTGGTAAGTCATCTGGCCCTGATGGCCTTCCAATTGAATTTTATCAGTGTTTTCAGAATGAATTGGTTCCAGTTTTATGTAGATTATGTAACTTAATGGTTAGTAAATATGCATTACCCCCAACTATGAGACAAGACCTGATCTCATTGATACCCAAAGATGGTAAAGATGTACTGGTTTTAGATAATTGGCGACCTATTACACTCTTAAATTTAGATTATAAAATTATCACTTTAATTATGTCAAACAGATTGAAACACACCTTACCCTATTTAATAAATGAAGCTCACTAAGGTTTTGTCTCGGGCAGACATATCATTAATAATATCCGACTGGTTTTTGACATGTTGGATTATGAACATTTGATTTCTTCTGATGCTTATATTTTTTTCTTAGATTTTTATAAGGCTTTTGATTCTGTAGAGCATTATTTGTTATTTAAAACTTTGGAATATTTTCAGTTTGGTAACCAATTCATGAATTATATTAGGATTCTATACAAAGACAACAATAGCTCAGTTGGCCTTTCTAATGGTACGTCAACCAGATCTAATATAATAAGAGGTATCCGACAAGGCTGCCCTCTGTCCCCCTTTCTTTTTTGTTTTGGCTGTGGAGTTTCTAAGTCATGTATGCACAGTTTATCATTAAATGGATTGTGAATTCTTTTAAGAGTAACCCTTAGTACATGAATCAAAGTTAATGTATTTTTAACTCTCCCCAGAAAACATTATATTTTTTATGAAGAAACAGAAATAAAATGTAAAAAAAAGTATTTTTTATTACAATGAAGAAACTACATTGCACTGAAATAGATACATGAAAATTAATTTAAGCAGTCGTTTTCCTTTATTAAAGGCTAATATTAAAACACATTTTTGAGAAGGAACATGGTATTCCAAAAAAAGACATCTCATTTGCTTATGTAATGTCCATCAATATATTGTAGCGTTTCGGGTTCTTTTTGAGACAGAAATGAGACTGCAACCGTGAGTAGATTAAGGCTGTTTATTTTGACAATAATGAAATAATCACAAAATAAAATCATAATGTGAGGGAAAGGGGACTGGGAGTCGAAAGTGAAAATAAATGATTGTAGTAGTTTTTCTTTTACCCTATTGTTCCCAGTCTTCCCCCTCCCCCTCTTTTGCACCAAACCTTCACTCCAATTCCCCTCTATACACATCCACCCGCAACCCCTGCACGCACACACTACCATACAACCCCTGCACGCATACACCCACCATGCGACCCCTGCACGCACACACCACCATGCGACCCCTGCACGCACACACCACCATGCGACCCCCTATGCACACGCCACCATGCAATCCCTCCAAGCATACACCAACGCAGTCATTTTTCTTTATTAAAGGCTAATATTAAAATACATTTTTGAGAAGGAACATGGTATTCCAAAAAAAAGGACATCTCATTTGCTTATGTAATGTCCATCAATATATAGTCAAGTGTAGGGGTTTATCAGACCTTCTGGGTTTAAGAGACCAGTGCCCTTCAACAACTTCAAATAAATCTTATTGTATTGTATTAGTCAACTTTATTTATTCCTGACAGTTTATACTGTAGGCCAGGGGTTTTCAACCTATTTAAAAAAATAATAATAATCTGTATTTCTATGTTTGGTTTGTTGTACCATATATCTTGCAAATAGGTTTACCGTTTCCCATCCACTTCAATAATAAAGCATTGTTTATATTACAGGGCTAAGATGACTTGCATGGTCACGTACAGCTCTTCAGCTTCATTCATGAAATACACACTTATGCTTTCCCCGATTTAGTGAAATTAAATAGGCCTAACCTCCTTGTGAACTGCACGTAATTATTATTATTTCTTGGCAGACGCCCTTACCCAGTAATGTGCACATGAATATTACCTTAAAGATAAAACAGAAAATCGAAAGCTTACCTAAAAAAGCTGGATGAGTGGATTCATTCTTTTGAATTATGCATCAGAAATATTGAGCACGCAATGTGTTTGTACTGGTTTATAGTACTCTGATGTTATTGTTTTCATTAAGTCAGCAATATGAAAGCCGTGCTCATGTTTATTTTCTTTGGGTAGTTTTGGACCACAGAGTTTATCTGATAACGGTATATTGTATAATAATAATAATAATAATAATAATAATAATAATAATAATAATAATATCTGACATCTGAAAAAACAAATGCAGCACGAACAGACAGATTATGCGTAGTGGATAGCCTAGTAGTATACTGTATGTATATATATATATATATATATATATATATATATATATATATATATATATATATATATACAGTGCCTTGCAAAAGTATTCAGACCCCTGACCAATTCTCTTATATTACTGAATTACAAATGGTACATTGAAATTTCGTTCTGTTTGATATTTTATTTTAAAACACTGAAACTGAAAATCAATTATTGTAAGGTGACATTGGTTTATGTTGGGAAATATTTTTAAGAAAAACAAAAAACTGAAATATCTTTCTTGCATAAGTATTCAACCCCCACACATTAATATTGGGTAGAGCCACCTTTCGCTGCAATAACAGCTTTAAGTCTTTTGGGGTAAGTATGTACCAGCTTTGCACACAGTGTCGGAATGATTTTGGTCCATTCTTCTTGGCAGATTTGCTCCAGGTTGTTCAGGTTGGTTGGACGACGCTTGTGGACCGCAATTTGCAAATAGTGCCACAGATTCTCAATGGGATTGAGAGCAGGACTTTGACTGGGCCACTGTAGGACATTCACCGTTTTGTTCTTGAGCCACTCCAATGTTGCTTTGGCCTTGTGCTTGGGATCATTGTCCTGCTGAAAGGTGAATTTTCTCCCAAGCTTCAGTTTTTTAGCGGACTGAAGCAGGTTCTCTTGCAGTATTTCCCTGTATTTTGCTCCATCCATTCTTCCTTCAATTTTAACAAGATGCCCAGTCCCTGCTGATGAGAAGCATCCCCACAGCATGATGCTGCCACCACCATACTTCACTGTAGGGATGGTGTGTCTTGAGGCATGGGCAGTGTTAGGTTTGCGCCACACATAACGCTTTGAGTTTTGGCCAAAAAGCTCTATCGTGGTCTCATCTGACCACAAAACTTTTTCCCACATCGCAGCTGGGTCAATCTCATGCTTTCTTCAAACTCCAGATGTGCTTTCAGATGGTACTTTTTGAGTAACGGCTTCTTTCTTGCCACCCTCCCATACAGGCCAGTGTTATGCAGAGCTCTTGATATGGTTGACTGGTGCACCATTACTCCACTCCCAGCCACTGAACTCTGTAGCTCCTTCAAAGTGATTGTTGGCCTCTCTCACAAGTCTCCTTCTTGTTTGAGCGCTGAGTTTTGAGGAACAGCCTTTTCTTGGCAGTGCCTGGGTGGAGTGATGCAGCTTCCACTTCCTGATTATTGATCCAACTGTGCTCACTGGGATATCCAAACACTTGGATATTATTTTGTACCCTTTCCCTAATCTATGCATTTGTATTACCTTATCTCTAACTTCTGTAGAATGCTCTTTGGTCCTTCAGATTCACAGCCTGACCAATGATCCTTCAACAATGGGGTTTTTATCCAGAAAATGTGACAGCAACTTTAATGGTTCACAGGTGGAGGCCAATGGTAAGGTAATTGTGTCCTTGTTAGGGCAATTTCTTTCATCTTTGTAAACTGGGAGCTTCCACAGCACAGGGGTTGAATACTTATGCAAGCAAGATATTTCAGTTTTTTATTTTTCTTAAAAATATTTCCCAACATAAAACCAATGTCACCTTACAATAATTGTTTTGAGTTTCAGTGTTTTAAAATAAAATATCAAACAGAACAAAATTTCAATGTACCATTTGTAATTCAGTAAAATGAGAGAATTGGTCAGGGGTCTGAATACTTTTGCAAGGCACTATATATATATATATATATATATATATATATATAGATTCTTGACCGGAGGGTTGTGGGTTCAATCCCAGGTTGGAGACACTGCTGCTGTACCCTTGAGCAAGGTACTTTACCTAGATTGCTCCAGTAAAAACCCAACTGTATAAATGGGGAATTGTATGTAAAAATAATGTGATATCTTTTAACAATTGTAAGTCACCCAGGATAAGGGCGTCTGCTAAGAAATAAATAATAATATATTTTAGAACACTATTACAGTGTAGTTTAATAAAATGTAATCAGATTGTAATGTGAAATAGGTGACATATGGACTTTAAATTCAACAAACAAAATCATAAGTCAGTATTAGTGTCTCCACTTTTCATTAACAAATTAACTTGATTTGTGTAATCAGTATTTATAAAAAAAAAAAAAACTCATACCATAATCATTTTGTATGTCTTGTGAGTCGCTTTTACTGGCAATTATATATTTCATTGAAATACTTAAATCTAAAACTTTATTTAGCAACAATTATTCTTGCAGAATAAGCAGAAAGACTTTGAATATTATAACTAACCTAACATACCTTCGGAGGGAGATATACTTTATGGAGCCAGTAACCTATATTATGTTCATGATTTGGCATGAGGAAGGATCCGAAAACAGCCGGGGTTGAAGGAAAATATGTGGGGGAACATAGCTGCCTGTATATTAATTTTATATAAATTATATATATATATATATATATATATATATATATATATATATATATATATATATATATATATATACACACTACCGGTCAAAAGTTTTAGAACACCCCCATTTTTCCAGTTTTTATTGAAATTTAAGCAGTTCAAGTCCAGTGAATAACCTGAAATGGTACAAAGGTAAGCGGTAAACTGCCAGAGGTTAAAAAAAAAGTTTAGGTTACCAAAAACTGAAAAATAATGTACATTTCAGAGTTATACAAAAAGGACTTTTTCAGGTAACAAGTAATGGATTAACAACTTACAGCTGTTCTGCAGCAATGGAAGTGAATTAAGCCCTGAAAGTTGATGCTAACAAATCTGGGTAGTGTCTGGGTGGTATGATGCATCTTTCACTTCTTAATGATGGACTTCACTGTGCTGAGAGGGATAATCAGCGCCTTTGACATTTTCTTGTACCCTTCTCCTGCTCTGTGCCTCTCTACCACTTTATCCCTGACTTGTTTCGAAAGCTCCTTGGTCTTCATGGTTGCTTTGTTGGATCACTATGTGAGATGCAGCTTGAAAGTCTTTATATACCTGAGGGAAATTATCTACAAGTTAAACCACTTTGTGTACACACAGGCTGAAACCATTTCACTAATTTTGTGACCTTTCAAACAAATCATTTGCACCTGAGCTGATTTAGGGCTGCAGTAGCAAAGGGGTTGAATACTTATGCAACTGAGATTAATCTGTTTTTCTCTGTAAATCTTACTTATTTATATTCTATATGCATTTTTTAACTTTATCAATGTGGAGTAGTTTGTGTGGATTCTACATGTAAAATCTAATTTGAAAATGTCGTTGAGTACGCTCAGGTCCCAACAAAATGTGAAAACTTTGCAGGGGCGTGAATACTTCTGCAAACCACTGAATGAATGAATGAATGAATGAATGAATGAATATATATATATATATATATATATATATATATATATATATATATATATATATATATACACACACACACACACACACACACACACACACACACACACAGTACTGTGCAAAAGTTTTAGGCAGGTGTGAAAAAATGCTGTAAAATAAGAATGCTTTCAAAAATAGACATGTTAATAGTTTATATTTATCAATTAACAAAATGCAAAGTGAGTGAACAGAAGAAAAATCTACATCAAATCAATATTTGGTGTGACCACCCTTTGCCTTCAAAACAGCATCAATTCTTCTAGGTACACTTGCACACAGTTTTTGAAGGAACTCGGCAGGTAGGTTGGCCCAAACATCTTGGAGAACTAACCACAGCCTCAGTTGCTTCTCTCTCTTCATGTAATCCCAGACAGACTCGATGATGTTGAGATCAGGGCTCTGTGGGGGCCATACCATCACTTCCAGGACTCCTTGTTCTTCTTTACGCTGTAGTTCTTAATGACTTTCGCTGTATGTTTGGGGTCGTTGTCATGCTGCAGAATAAATTTGGGGCCAATCAGATGCCTCCCTGATGGTATTGCATGATGGATAAGTATCTGCCTGTACTTCTCAGCATTGAGGAGACCATTAATTCTGACCAAATCCCCAACTCCATTTGCAGAAATGCAGCCCCAAACTTGCAAGGAACCTCCACCATGCTTCACTGTTGCCTGCAGACACTCATTCGTGTACCGCTCTCCAGCCCTTCGGCGAACAAACTGCCTTCTGCTACTGCCAAATATTTCAAATTTTCAAATATTTCAAAGGTGCTCTGGACTCATCAGTCCAGAGCACCTGCTGCCATTTTTCTGCACCCCAGTTCCTGTGTTTTCGTGCATAGTTGAGTCGCTTGGCCTTGTTTCCACGTCGGAGGTATGGCTTTTTGGCCGCAAGTCTTCCATGAAGGCCACTTCTGACCAGACTTCTCCGGACAGTAGATGGGTGTACCAGGGTCCCACTGTTTTCTGCCAATTCTGAGCTGATGGCACTGCTGGACATCTTCCGATTGCGAAGGGAAGTAAGCATGATGTGTCTTTCATCTGCTGCAGTAAGTTTCCTTGGCCGACCACTGCGTCTACGGTCCTCAACGTTGCCCGTTTCTTTGTGCTTCTTCAAAAGAGCTTGGACAGTACATCTGGAAACCCCTTTCTGCCTTGAAATTTCTGCCTGGGAGAGACCTTGCTGATGCAGTATAACTACCTTGTGTCTTGTTGCTGTGCTCAGTCTTGCCATGGTGTATGACTTTTGACAGTAAACTGTCTTCAGCAACCTCACCTTGTTAGCTAAGTTTGACTGTTCCTCACCCAGTTTTATTCCTCCTACACAGCTGTTTCTGTTAATGATTGTGTTTCAACCTACATATTGAATTGATGATCATTAGCACCTGTTTGGTATAATTGTTTAATCATACACCTGACTATATGCGTACAAAATCCCTGACTTTGTGCAAGTGTACCTAGAAGAATTGATGCTGTTTTGAAGGCAAAGGGTGGTCACACCAAATATGGATTTGATTTAGATTTTTCTTCTGTTCACTCACTTTGCATTTAGTTAATTGATAAATATAATCTATTAACATGTCTATTTTTGAAAGCATTATTACTTTACAGCACTTTTTCACACCTGCCTAAAACTTTTGCACAGTAGTGTATATACACACAGTACCAGTCCAAAGTTTGAGTACACCCGCTTGAAACCAGGTTTTTCATGATTATCTATGCTTTTACCTGTATAAACTTGTCTATAAACACTTAATATTTCATTATATGATACATGTACTTACATAAGCTGATAATCATAAGTGAATTGCATTCAAAAATTTTATTTTTAAATGAAAATGTAAATCTTGTCAATTTCAATGAAATGGTCACCCAAAGCAAGGGGATTTCAGTCTGAAGCCCAAGTCAGTTAAAAGTCTGAAATGTGTATAACACGGTGTTAGAACACTGGCCTAAGTATAAAAGTGTCTTTGTTAGATGTTCTCCGAGTTAACTAGCATGTTACCTGATTAACCTTTTGTCACCAATTATTGTTAACAGGGGAAGGTCCATGATTACTATAAATATAGGTAGCATAGGCACACCTTTGTCATTCCTGAATGTAAGGGAGAAGAAAATGGCAAAATACGCTCAGTTAAGCAAAGAAAAGAGACAGTCTGTAATTACTTTAAGAAATGAAGGTCAATCTTTAAGACAAATCGCAAGACCTTTGCAAGTGCATGTAACTGCTGTGGCCGAGACCATCAAACGATTTAAAGAAACTGGCACTCATGAGGACCGAACAAGGTCAGGCAGGCCAAGGGTGACCTCAGAACAGAGAACAAGTTCATTCGAGTCACAAGTCTGCGAAACCGGCGATTAACTGCCCCAAGTTCAGCTAAATGCTACTAGAAGTACAGATGTTTCACATCAACTGTTCAGAGGAGATTGCGTGAAGCTGGCCTAACTGGAAGAATTGCTGCAAAGAAACCATTGTTAAGAGTGCAGAATAAGAGGAAGAGACTTGCCTGGGCCAAAAAACACAGAAACTGGATGTTTGAGGAGTGGAAGTCGGTCTTATGGACCGATGAGTCAAAATTTGAGATATTTGGGTCCAACCGCTGAGTATTTGTAAGACGCAGAGAGGGTGAGTGCATGAGTTCTGCATGTGTGGTTCCCACTGTCAAGCATGGAGGAGGCAGTGTCGTGGTCTGGGGTTGCTTTGCTGGTGACAGAGTTGGTGATCTTTACCAAGTCCATGGCAAGCTCAACCAGCATGGCTATCATAGCATACTTCAGAGGCATGCCATTCCATCAGGATTACGGCTAGTTGGGCAGTCCTTCATTCTTCAGCAAGATAATGACCCGAAACTCACCTCTAAGTTGTGCAAGAACTATCTGGCGAAGAAGGAAAGTGAAGGACACATCAATCTAATGACCTGGCCTGCCCAGTCTCCAGACCTCAATCCCACAGAACTTGTATGGGACGAACTGGACAGAAGAGTCAAAGCAAAGCTTCCCACAAGTGCCCTACATCTTTGGGAATTGCTGCAGAAGAGTTGGGAAGACATGTCGGGTGATTTCCTGCTGAAACTTGTTAACCGAATGCCTTGTGTTTGTGAGGCTGTTATTAAGTCAAAGGGTGGCTATTTTGAGGAGTCCAAGATTTAGAGACAATTTTCAAATTTCTTGAACATTGCTTTGATACTCATTATGTTTTGTTTTGTATATTGTAACATGTGTTTTCATTTTTAAGTATTTACAGAAACGTATATGATGTAAAACATTGCCAATTATGAAAAAAACCTAGTTTCCAGCAAGTGTACTCAAACTTTTGACTGGTACTGTGTGTGTGTGTGTGTATATATATATATATATATATATATATATATATATATATATATATATATTATATATACACACACACACACACATATATATACATATATACTTGTTACAGGTTACAATAACAGGAAGTGATGAATGTTAAATGGTACATTTTACAGTGTGGCATTGACAGGTTTATTAATATGCATAGGGCCTATACCCTGGATGCTAGGTATTTATAAAGATTGGTGATTCTCCACAGTTGTATAAAGTATGAAAGCAAAGTTATAGATAATATACCAAGTCAAAGTAAAATGTGTCTGTAGAAAACCTTTGAAAACCAAAATGTGATCTGAATATGGGCTTAGACTTTGTAGCGGTTTTCCCTCACTTACCAATTACATCTTTGGCGGCGAATAACTTTTAACAAAAAGGATGAAAATAAAAACAAGACAAGAGATATGAGGCAAGTGATTATCCAACCTGGGAATCAAGATTTTAGTAAGTGAAGTAAAAATTGTCATGTTTAAAAACAAAACTTAAAACAAAGGGATGGATCTCATTACCTTTATTAGCTTTCCAAGAAAACAATTTTTACAGACACATAAATGTCCCTCCAGCATGGGATCATGAAATCAGCAGTCTGGTATTAGTAAAAACTAAGTCAAAAAAAAAAAAAAAAGAAAAAGAAATCCATGATCTAATCTTCAAGCTAACTAGTTAATATCCATCAGACAAGTCAGGCTACAACTCCCATTATTGATTTTAGCATATATCTAAGTAGTGTTCCAAAAAACTGGTTTTGTATTTACTTATTTATTTATTTTATGATGCCAATACATTTCAAAACAACAACAAAATAAACCCTATTTGGTCTTCCCATTAGCAGAAACAATGTGTACTTTGTATGTTTTTATTTATGTATTTATTTGAATTTGAAAGCAACATTTGCGCCACTTTTTTCAGTTTATCCAAAAAACAATGTATATTGTTGCTTGATTACTGTATCAGGATGGAAAGGATTACTTGAGCAGCTCTATAGGAGGAGGGGTCTTACCGGTAGCCAGGGCCTGGCTGGGTGTAGCCCTGTCCGAATGTGGGGCGATTGCGTGCATAGGGATTTGCGCTGCTGGGTGGGGGGGTCACTGTGCTACCTGGAGGTGGTGTGAAGCCTGGTCGGGGCTGGTAACCTCCGCCTGGCTGGTTGGGGGCCATCCCTGGCTGGGAGGCTGGGGGCATGTTGTAGTTAGCAGGCTGAGAGGCTTGTGTGGTGTAGTTCTGTGGAGGGAAGGAGCCGGCTGGATACTGCTGTGGCGCTTGGGGCTGCCCTGCAAAGCCAGGGGCCGGGGCAGCAGCCTGGGATGTTGGCGGGTTGTAGCCTTGGAACGGCTGCTGCTGCTGGGGCGTCTGCTGAGGGCCTGCCTGCTGAGTGTAACCTGCTGCAAAACATAATGAAAGAAACAACCTGAATGAAATCCATTACCAGAAGACTTACAGTAACCATCACATTAAGAGAGATCATACTAAAGAGCAGGAGTGGAACTCTCCAAGCTAATAGCACTGTCAAACAGACTGCCAATTCAAACAGTGAAACATTTTATTATTGTTTTTTTTTTTTTTTTGTGTGTTTCGGATTTTAAAAATATACATTTAAACTCTTCGTTTATCAAATCAGAACACAAGCGTACAGTACATTTTTGCTCCCAAAATAAAAAACATTAGGTCTGTTCTGGGTTTTACTGACCAGAGTACTGCATTCCATACTGCTGCTGAGGCTGTGGCTGGGCCTGGGGCTGCTGGGGAGCATAGCCACCCTGCTGCTGGTACTGCTGGTACATCTGACCTGTTATATATACAATGAGTTAGTTGTGTCTAGACAAGGCTATTTAATCTTACATGTTTTTTGGAACAATCCTAAAAATCCTAAAATTGAAAATGTTTTATTAGAAGATGCATGCAATATTGGTATTCCTCTTATGCTCTATCATCTTGGCTGTGAGTTTTAGTTTAGTTTGGATAAGGAAATTGGTAACACTGACACATTAAAAAAAAAAAAAATCTATAATGCACCAATAGATATAACAATGCACAAATAAATGTGTTTTATCTTATACATGATACTGTACGAATATACTTTAGGAAACCTTGCAATTACTATATAACAAAAGGAGCTTGACACTAAAAAATGTGTGATTAAAACTATATTGCAATACACTTAAATCTTTTTACTAATTCTAAAAACCTTTCGATAGCCAGAACTAATCAACATCTGCATCCAGATTCTAAGTGCTTTAGTCAAATCGCTCGTGATTTTACTACATCGTAAAAACAGAACTTAGTTTTCATCTTTTCCATTAAAAGTGCCAGTGACCCAATAAAGGGGCCCTCCACTGCATCACAGCCAGGGTTATACTGTATAGTAGGGGGCCAGCCAGCCAGCCATGCCTCCAAAACATTTGGTATGTCGGCATAAAAAATAACACAATCATCATTTATAGTTCTTATAAAAGTTTGTATGGTTTTGACTTTGTTGTTATTATTATTAAATTAATGTGGTAAAAATGTAAAGCTGTACTTACAAAACTCACGGAATCAAGAAATACAAAGTTTCACATATAACAAATCTGGTATTTTATCTAAGGGGAGAGTTCTGCAGGGGAACATGATTCCAGGGCAACTTTTTTATATCCAGAACACAAATCAACTAATAAAACAGTTGAAGCCAAATCATCATCATCATCATCTAAATAATTCTACAAACAGATCCTGAAAGCTGAGGCACTGGGATGTCCAGCCTGTCAAAATATTAAAAAACACACTTAAGATTTCAAGGCTATTTACATTTTTTGAAGTTTCTAAATAGGACTTAATTTACATTTAAGTCACAGACATCCATAGAAGGTAAAAATCCCCAAAGAAAACCCTTTGAAAATGATGTGCGTCTGAGCTATATTTAAAAGCAGATGTCAACTAGTCGAGCAAGTTTTGTAAGCTCCAAATTGAATACAAGTTTTAAATGTGCAAAACTTGTGGTTTTTGATGAGGTTGTTTTTACATTTTGAATAAAAATATTACAAATAATATAAAGTTCAGAAATGACTGATCCCCCTTTATTACACTGCTGTCTAAATCCACAGATTCTCTGGGACACACATGGAGGCCATACTGCTGGAGCTGTGAATTTGTTATTGAAACACGTTTTGTTTATTTTAAAACCAAATGATGCACATTTTCCACTGGAGCAAAAATTATGAAACTTCATCCTTTGCAACCATTGTAACTTATGTGCCACCACAGACATGAAGCAGGATTTCTTTAGCCCTTTGCGGTCCATTTGTTAATCGCGCGTCAGGCACGCCAGGTCTAATTAATTTTCACACGCAAAGTTAATTTTATACGCGCTGTATAAACGTTTTTTTTTTCACAGTCAAACGGGTTTAAATGGCCCTGCATATCAACAAAGCACTCACTAGGCATCTCCAGCCCCGCCCCACCCTTTTGTTTGCTATAGCGTTCAGCTATGTAAGAAATAAATAATAATAATAATAATAGTCGTACATACCGATCGATCATCTCCAGATCACTCGTTTTATCACCAAACTCCTCAATAATGCGATCCAAGTCATTATTTTATTACTATAACATCTGAAAAAAGCTCTGCAAATGTCCATGATAGTCTCAGTGCGCTGACGCACTTAGCCAGCTTGTTTACTATGAACGCCCATTATCTGATACCTGATACCATGTATGACTATTCATGAAATACGCCTTTTTTTTTTTTTTTTTTTTTCCGACTTGTCTCGGCTCCTGTCGCTACCACTCGGCAATTGAATGGTTTTCTCGGCTTTTTCCGGAGAAAAAACGACTAAACACCCATTTATTGCGTTGCTATAATGATGTCGGACCCAGTCCGACAAAGGACCTGTGAGGAATAATTGCAATGTCGGACCCAGTCCGACAATGGACCGCAAAGGGTTAATCCTCTCCCAGCTTCCCATCGTTCCTGCTGTATTCAGCCAGACACCTCCCCTCTCAGCAGCAACAACTGGGAATCCCTGCCACAAAAATCTTCAAAGAAATTATTAGGGATTTCCTCCTGGCCATTACTCATCTATAGGCTTGCTACTATTAGATTTTTATTTTTTTGCCAAAATCAACGATTAATATCGACATTTATTTTTGAAAGAATTTACCGTTTATTTTTTTATCTTTATTTTTCAATTCAAGCAGAGCATGGGTGAAATCGACCTTTATGCTTAACCCCCCCCCCCCAACTTTTTATGCCATTGAGAAATTATTTAGCAAAGCCCCTTAATCATATTCAACATGCAACAAAACCATGGTTAACAACATTCTAATTGAAATAACGTTTGGTCACAGCTGAGCTATACCTACACAAATTAAATTGTCTCAAATAAACCATAGAAAACGCAGCATATAAAGTGTATTGCACAGACTTATAGCATACATTTACAAGTAAAAAATAATATGCACAGAACAAAACATTAGATAGTTGAACGGAACTAACTTGCACTTATTATTCTCCTGCTTAAGCACAGCTGGACTCACTGGAGGCAAGGCAGACTGGCCCGCTTCATCCTGCCGCAGAGATCAGGGTATTGTGCACAATACTCATTAAGTGTTTTCATCTTGCACCCCATTTTCAAATCAAACTAGTAACTGTCACCGTATATACCTATAATAGCAAAAGCTTACCTACACCTTAACCTGCTAATTTCAAAGTAGGCGCTTTGAATGACAGGCGCTGTAGCTGGCAAGAGAGTGCACAGTCGGTCTTTGATGGACAGTCATTTAAACGAATGAGACCATTCTAGCACTGCTTCAGCCAATGAGATCTGTCAGAACAGGATGAAATGGCCGACGGTGAAACTACACTATCCTATTAAGGAACCACTAACTTGACTGACAGCGACCCCTAGCCATTCAGAGCGGAACGGAGACGGGACAGACAGCAAAAACTACACAGACTACAGGTGATTTCTTAAATTATTATTTTTGGTAAGAAAAAAAACACAGCTTTACTGATTAAAATCGAAAAGTAGCAAGCCTACTCATTATTATTTATTTATTTATTAGCAGACGCCGTTATCCAGGGCGACTTACAACTGTTACAAGATATATTTATTTTTTTACTCATCAAATCATGACAGCAAGAGCAACAAGAGAAAAAAGAAACAGCATTGCTGGTGTCCAGGGTTTCCAAAACAAATGTACTAGTTAGGGCAGCAGTGTGGCGTAGTGGTTAGGGCTCTGGACTCTTGACCGGAGGGTTGTGGGTTCAATCCCTGGTAGGGGACACTGCTGCTGTACCCTTGAGCAAGGTACTTTACCTAAAATTGCGCCAGTAAAAACCCAACTGTATAAATGGGTAATTGTATGTAAAAATAATGTGATATCTTGTAACAATTGTAAGTCGCCCTGGATAAGGGCATCTGCTAAGAAATAAATAATAATAATAATAATACTAGTTACACAAATCCTAACCAAAACACAGCAAGACATTTCAGACTGCCTTCTTTTTATTCTTTGCTTTTAACTACTATGTGTTTTCTAAACCAGTGGAAATAAATACATCATGCTAGATGCTGTGCAGCGTGCAGAGGCTTAACATAAAAAAGACAAAACACCATTATATTCCGTTGATAGAATACTTATGCCCAACTTGGGAAATCACGAAAAGCATAGCAAAAACTGTATGAAAAGACGATTGAACTTGACCCAGAGAACTTCAGAGCTGCACAGAGTATACATCCAGTAACTTATGGCAGCCTTCTAGGCAGGTCCAGACGGAATACACGGCTGCGTATTTTTGATGAAAATGCACGGAATTCATTGAAGACTGCGGAAAATATAAAATCTAAAAAATGTAGATTTCATTGGATTCAAATGATGTGTGAAATAAATTATTGCCTAGTGTCACAATGCACAAGTTAAGAAAAAAACCTACTAACCCAGCCATGCACTGCATAGATCTTAAAAAAAGTAATTCATGCAAATTAACTACATCCGGATTCATATTGAGTTTGTTGCTATGGAAGCTGTATTTCCGGTCAGCCATGGAAACGATACGGCTGTGATTTGCTTTAAAATACAGAGACGGTACTAAATAATACAGACAGTAGCCTACTAGTGAATGTTACTGAGTGAACTTGAAATACTAGTACTAGTATAGTATACGGTAATTCATATTGATATTGAATAATTCATACATTTTCAATAACAATTCAGCATAATGAATAATTTTGCCGAGTCGTTATTTTTATTTAAAACACCGAAATGCTGAACTCCTGTAGAAATACAAAACAAAACCGTGATGAAGCCAAAAAAAACACCACGTTTCAACCAAAATCACAGCACGGGATCGTGCTGAACAATTTCCTCTTGATTTTTAAGAGGATGGGGGAATGCTTTTTTGTATATTCTTTCAACACTCCGTTGATTATGTACGGAAGCAGACAGTCTCTGAACACCTACAATCCCAAAGGCACATCAACAGAAAACAAGCAAAAAATAATGCAGGTAAGAATATTCAATATATTATAGTATTACATTTGATTCTGTTTTGCACTGTAGACATGGATAGGAGATCGTGTTTAAGTTTAAGTTTTGTGAACTAACTTATCTAACAGCAAAAACAAAAAAAATCATGAATCAGCTATGTCCATTTTCAAGTGTTCAGATTGCACAAGTACGTTTGGGATACCGGTACTGTCAATATACATTTCTATAGGTCAGGCATAAATTATATGAATCTAGTAGGCACCTACAGTAAGCTGCTGTATGAAAACATTGAATGATGTTTTGAGTTGTCCATTATACTAAATTAAATATTAAGTAAGTTGTTTACATTTAGTTAAACATGCAAAGTGTATTTATTTTTTATTCTACTTGATATTGTTTTTAATGGTTTTAGCTAATATTGTTTTTTTTTTGTGGGAGCTTCAAAAAGTGTGGGGAAACTATTATTATTATTAATGCTCGTGTGTCCCTGGCATATTAAAATAAAGTATTTAGACAGATAGCTATGTATGTATAATATATATTCAAAACCATTTAGTACTGAAGCATATTTTAATACTGTTTGTTTCATGAGACTAACTGTACCTGTATTGGATTTTCTAGGTCAATCAAAAATTCAGACGCTGGCATCGTGTTGGGGAAAAACACCTTCAGCCATAGAAAGAAAGGAATTCACTCTGGACTTTGTAAAAACTCTGGTTGAAGCAGATGTTCCACTAGAAAAAGCACCCAAATTTGCAGAATTCTTGAAAAAACATGCAGAACAAGGGGGCACAGTTCCTGCACCTTCCCATTTACAGACTGACTATCTTCCAGAACTATTTCCACAATAAATTCAGGACATAAAGGATGCTGTTAATGGCAAAGACTTGTATGTAATTCTTGATGAAACTACAGATGCTTGTGGTAGATGTACTCTAGCTATTTTGCTTCAGCCCACTGGTGAGCGCCCTTTGTTAGCAAATTTGGCATTTTTGGACAAAGTAAATTTCATCAGTGTCCCAGGCCTTGATTCGTTGTTTAAGTGAAAATTTTACTGATTTCAGTAAAGTGTGGGTTGTTGTTTCAGATTCGGCAAGATGCATGAAGAAGGCATACAATGATATTTTAAAGGGCCTTTTACCAAATTCACAACATTTACGTGTTTTGCCCACCTTTTAAACCTTGTGTTATAGGTGTTTACAGAAGTGTTTGGTGAATTGAACTCCGTGTTCACTTGTTAAGAAGGTGTTCTGTCAGTCACCACAGCGACACCACCAACTCAAACAGTTCATGGAAGAACACAACATGACACCATTCCTACCTGTGTATGCTGTACAAACACGATGGTGTTCCTGGATCAATGCTGTTGAGTATCTTGCAGATCACAATAGTATTGACTGACTTCATCTGCACTTTAACTAATTCCTCTGCAAGGTGTGTACAGAATATTAAGGATCTTTTAAAAAACAAAAGATCTCCTGAAGGTACAAGCTACCTTTGTAGTAGAACACAGTAAAGACGTTGTCCAGCTTTTAAAGTCTCTGGAAGCAGCAAGTTTCCCAACAGCACATATAATTTTCCAGAAACTAGAAGATTTGAAAATGTTTTTTGAATACTGCCAGTCTGCTAGGGACAGTGATTGGCACCCCCAAACTACTACATTGCTCAGTGATTTGCCAGAATTTGAAAGCCAGCGTTGTGTAGAAGTCTTTCAGTCTGCCGTGACAGAATGTTCTCTAAAGCTACAGAATGTTCTTGTGAAACATCCAAGCCTGCATGTCTTTGATGCTATCCAAATTCTAAACCCAGCTTATGTTCTTGGAGCGAGTAAAGAAATAAGCACATATGTGCCTGCTATACCCATTCTGAAAAATATTTCAGGAGAAGAATGGCACAGATATGTCACCTTAACTACTACTGCTAATACTACTCAAGGTGTCTAGAGCTGAAGACTGATGGACTGCACAAAAGGAGACTTCCAACATTGACACCAATTGCTTTGGTGTATCTGTGGCTTCCTACTACATCAGTCAATGTAGAGCGACTTTTTTCACACTACCACTGTATAATGAGAGAGAATAGAAGAAGTTTTACAGAACAGAATGTGAAAATGATGCTGAGACTGAAATTCAACAGCATTTAATAAGTGTAGTACTATAAAGGGGAAGAGTGGATGATTTTGCGAGGTCTTATTTGTGTACATTTGGTTTGATAAAGTAGTTCAGTTTTTCTTCTCAGCTGTAAAATGTAATTTAAATAATTCAGACTGCTCATTTTTTTTACAGAGCATAATAAACAGCAAAATTACGGTATGTTTAGTGCTCTTTTTATCTATTTAATCAAATGTATTAATTTCCGCAGATTTTAGGTAAAATGGTCCGCAGAATTTGGAAATATTCCCAGCAGATTCCGTCTGGGCCTACTTATAGGTCACATGTCAAAGTGAAGGGCGCTGTTAGAGTCTGATTAAGGAATATCTGAAATGGTTTATGAGGCATTAGTGGTTGAAGTGGTGGCGGGTCTACCATTAGCTCCCTGGATGGATAAATAATAAAAAAAAAATAGAACATGCATTACTGCAAGCAGGTCCGCTCCCTAATACGAGTTAACTACAAAAAGCAACAGATCCTTATACAGAAAGACTAATATGAGCTTATAGACCAATTTCAGCAGTTAACATTGTTCTATCAGATGACAAGTGAGCTGGCGCACCTTCAAGAACCATATTAGAAATAAGAAAATATTTTGCTATTAAATTATCCTGCTGGCCCACATCTCCTTTGCCGCTCAGAAGGTTAAATATGGAACCGCATATTTTTAATGCTCACCTCATGGAAAACGGTAAGGGATCTGTCACCAGTTAATTGCTCAGACCAATAACGGCAAGCCAGACAAAAAATAACATGGCTTGTAATGTTGGAGCAAGCAAGACTGAAATAAAACAAGTGGTGCTATTTCAGCTTTGGGGGAGACATATTTTATATGTGATACTGAAAATCCTATCCGGTAGTACTAAATAGTACTAAAAACAACTGTTCATAATAACATTACAGAAATGCAAACCACCAGCAATACTTTTTATATAATTTGATCTCTTTAATCTCAGCTGTTTATTAAAATAGTTGCTGGGGGGGAAATAAGTATATACCATAAACTTATGTTAGTTGTTACGTTAGTTATTTGCATTGTCGTTTTTTTTTTTTTATCTAGAAAGTCTTAATTTGTAGACCAGCTTGTTAACCTCAATTGAAGGACTTTGTGTCAGTATCTCTTTCACCTGCAAACCAGATGCATGTCAGTGAGCTTTTCCTGAGGAAACATTTAGAAATAAATAAAGAAAGAAAGAACGAAAGAAAGAACGAAAGATGTCTTGATTTCCAAAAGACACATTATTAAATCCGTGCTGGACCAAGATCATACACAACAGAATCATGTATTATTTATTTTTTAGTCTCTTTCCAAAAATCCAACATTTTTAGGTTTTGATTGTTTAAACAGACCAATATCTAATCGTTTTAACAGCAAACTCACATATGAAGTGCTTTTAATTTCTTGCTGTCAATTTATGTTTCATAGTCAGAGGAACAAAAAGGAGATACTAACATTAAAAGAATCTGGAAGCAAACTACAGTTTCTAATCATGGCTCTTTCTAACTTATTAACCAATAGCTTCATCGTTGTCATTTTTGACTGGATCAAACCCCTAGCAATGCAGACTCAGTCTTAAGGCACATGCTCCTAGTAATTTTTCCATTAACTATATAGTATTACCTGGTGTTTCTAATTGGGGAGGAGTGTGTGATTTTATCCCAGGCAGTGTGCTTATTTTGAGTACTTAATTTGTAATTTGTAAATTTGAATCAGGGTGGGTTAACTTGATTAGAGCAGTTTGCATTTGAATTGGTCTCCACACAGCTCCTGCAGTTGTGTGATCCCATCAAAGTGTGTGAAACTATTGTCTCCAGAGCAGTTAGCAGCTAGTTCCCTTGCTAAGTGAAGGGAGTTATTTAAGAGTGGGCATCTGGTAATTAGTTCAGTCTTCAGGGAACCAGGGAGAGAGGCAGATAGATAAGTTCCTGCTTTTTGTAATTGTAACTACTACATTTGGTGACATTGTAAGGTGGTGTTTGAATTGGCTGAGTTTGTGTGTGATTAGTACCAGGTGAGTGGCTAAATTGATTAGCAGTTGATTTTGCTATTTGATTGGTTTCCACACAGTTTAGTTGGTTCTTTTGCCAAGCAGGGGTAACAACATTTATTCAAGCAGCTTATTTTAGCGCCAGCACGAAGCGCCAGCCAACTGAAGAGCCTCAACAAAAGAGCCGGGAGTCTAGCTGTGGGAGTCCAGCGAGGGGAGGCCTGCGCCGAGACGCTTTTGGAATAGATCTGAACCTACCAGCGCTCTGGAAGAAGCCATCTACTAGTCAGGTCTGTATCCTCCACCCCACTGCGCCTTTTGTCTTGCTTGTCCTGCTATGACTGTCTCTCACATCCCTGTTCTGTCCTCCCGTCCTCGTCCTCTGCCCTCCCTCCGCTACTGCTCCTCCAACCCCTCTAACCTCATTTCTCTGCCTCTCCCCCCCTCCCGCACACTCTCTGGTGCACTCTGGAACTGTCACTCTTCTGCTAACAAAGCTGATTTCATCTCTGCCTTTGCCTCCCACCTCTCACTCGATTTCCTTGCTCTCACTGAAACCTGGCTGTCCCCTGATAACACTGTTACTCCTGCTGCCCTGTCCTCTCTCTACGTCCTGTCCCATACCCCGCGTCTCACCGGACGGGGAGGTGGGACGGGTCTTCTCCTCTCTCCCTCCTTACTCTTTTCTGTCCCCTCTGATCTCACCTCCCTCTCTGTCACTACCTTTGAATTTCATGCAGTCCAACTAACCTCTCCCTGTCAACTCCTGCTCATTGTTTTGTACCGCCCCCCTGGGCCTCTCACTCACTTTCTGGATGAACTCGACTATCTACTCTCCTCCCTCCCCTCTCTGTCTACCCCGACTGTCCTGTTGGGTGACTTCAACATCCATCTCTCCAACCCCAGCCACTCTGCTGGATTCCTCCCTCTCCTTCACTCCTTCGACTTCTGTCTCTCTCCGTCCCCTCCTACCCACAAAGCTGGCCGTCAACTGGACCTCACCTTCTCCAGGGCCTGCTGCCCCTCCACCCTCTCTGTCACCCCCCTGGACCTCTCTGATCACTATTTCATCTCTTTTTCTCTGTCTCTCCCCCCTCTCCCTGCTCCTCCTACCCCCACTGTCACCTCTCGCCGTAACCTCCGCTCTCTCTCCCCCTCTGTCCTTGCCTCCACTGCTCTCTCTCACCTCCCTCCTATCGACTCCTTTTCACAACTCTCCGTAGACTCTGCTACCTCCACCCTCTTCTCCTCACTCACCTCCTCCCTCGACTCCCTCTGTCCCCTCACCTCCCGACCCGCTCGCCCCTCCCCTCCCCATCCCTGGCTCTCCTCTGTGCTCCGCTCGGCAAGAATCACACTGCGATCTGCTGAAAAGAAATGGAAGAGAACCAAACTCCCTGCTGCCCTAGACCTTTACCGCACTCTTCTCTCCTCCTTCTCCTCTACTCTCTCCTCTGCTAAATGTGCTTATTTCCAATCTGTAATCCAAGCCTCCACTAACAACCCACGTAAACTATTCTCTACCTTCTCCTCCCTCCTAAACCCTCCCCCCCCTCCTCCTCCCTCCTCTATCTCCCCTGACGACTTTGCCTCCTTCTTCTCTTCTAAAATCTCAGATATCCGCAAACTCTTTAACACCTCTCCCTCCCCCGCACCCCCTCCTGCTCCAACCCCTACACCCACTACATCCCCTACTAACTCGCCCTCCCTCTCCACCTTCTTGCCCCTCTCAGACTCTGACCTCTCCTCCCTGCTCCAGGGTCACAAACCCACCACGTGTGCCTTGGACCCCCTCCCCACTCACCTCTTTCAAGCTGCTGCTCCTGCTCTACTCCCCTTCATCTCCTCCCTCCTCAACACCTCTCTACTTTCTGGCATCTTCCCCTCTGCCTTCAAAAAAGCCTCTATCACTCCCCTCCTCAAAAAACCTACCCTCGACCCCACCTCCCTCCAGAGCTACCGTCCTGTCTCCCTCCTACCCTTCCTCTCCAAAACCCTCGAGCGGACTGTACACCGCCAGCTCTCTGCTTTCCTGTCCAACCACTCTCTGCTTGACCCTCTCCAATCTGGCTTCCGCTCTGCTCACTCCACTGAAACCGCCCTTCTCTCTGTCACCAACTCACTTAAGTGTGCCCGAGCTGCCTCTCTCTCCTCTGTCCTAATTCTCCTCGACCTCTCTGCTGCCTTTGACACTGTTGATCACTCTATTCTACTATCATCTCTTGCTGACCTGGGGATCTCTGGCACTGCTCTGGCCTGGTTCTCCTCCTACCTCTCCAACCGCACTTACCAGGTAACCTGGCGTGGAGCAACCTCCACACCTCACCCTCTCTTGACTGGAGTCCCCCAAGGGTCAGTCTTGGGTCCTCTCCTGTTCTCTCTCTACACCCGCTCCCTGGGCCCCCTCATCGCATCCTATGGTTTCTCATACCATTTCTATGCTGATGATGCTCAGATTTTCCTCTCCTTCCCCACCTCTGACTCCACCATCTCCTCCCGTATCTCTACCTGTCTGTCTGCTATTTCCTCCTGGATGCACTCGCATCACCTCAAACTCAACCTCTCTAAATCTGACCTCCTTTTCTTTCCCTCCTCCTCCCCCTCCTCTGATCTCTCTATCTCTGTTCCTCTGGAATCTACCACACTCTCTCCCTCTTCCTCAGCTAAAAACCTTGGAGTCACCCTGGACCCCTGCCTCTCTTATTCCCAGCACATCTCCACTCTGGCACGCACTTGCAGATTCTTCCTGAGCAACATCCGAAGAATCCGACCCTTCCTCACCAACTATGCTACCCAGCTCCTGGTCCAGGCCCTGGTACTCTCCCGCCTAGACTACTGCAACTCCCTCCTGGCTGGCCTCCCTGCGTCCGCCACCCGTCCGCTCCAGCTCATCCAGAACTCTGCTGCTCGCCTGGTGTTCTCTCTACCTCGCTTCGCCCACGCTACTCCACTACTCCGCTCGCTCCACTGGCTCCCGATCACCGCTCGCATCCAGTTCAAGACTCTTGTACTAGCCTACAGATGCCTTGATCAGACTGCACCCAGCTACCTCCAGACCCTCATCTCTCCCTACACCCCCACTCGACCTCTCCGCTCCGCCTGCACTAGAAGACTGGCTCTACCTCCGCTACGCTCCCCTGCCTCCCGAGCCCGCTCCTTCTCCACCCTTGCTCCGCAGTGGTGGAACGACCTTCCTACAGATGTCAGGACTGCCCAGTCCCTGACCACATTCCGGCGCCTCCTTAAGACTCACCTCTTCAAACAGCACCTGTAGAACTCCTCTGTTGTATCCTGGGACACTATCACCCTTCATTTAAATATGCTTTATTTTGCTCTTATCTGCCCCCTATTTTACTGCATTTAATCCTGTACCTCAGAATATTGTAATCTCCCAAGTGTTTAATCTGTAGTATTTTGTACTTAATCATATCCTGATGTAACTATCACTACTTAATCATATCCTGATGTAACTTTCACTATTATCTGCTGTATTATTGAATTGTGGTTTGTCACACTTGAGAATTATTGTATTTCTTGTTCTTATTGTATGACTTATATTGTAACACTTGAATGTATTTGTATTTGCTTGCGATTGTAAGTCGCCCTGGATAAGGGCGTCTGCTAAGAAATAAATAATAATAATAATAATAATAATAAAACAAGAACTCTGGAATGGTAGATAGATTGACTCTAGTCTCTAAAAACAACTGCCTCACCCTTGTCAGCTAGGGTCTTGTTTCAGTCTTGTTAATACGTTGCAATCACAGCCAACCGATTTACACATTGTTGTGTTTTAAGTGCAGATGCATATACAGTAAAGATAAAAATATGTACATTCACCGGAGAGTTTATTATCCTAATTTTAAATGTATTGCCATGGCTGGGGATCTACAGTATGCCATCTACATACTTGTTCTATAAAAGCAATGGTGTGCCAATGAGCTCTGACATTTAAAAAGCTTGCATCGTCAGTGTCACTTTTGATTAAATCGGTTTCCTACAACTACTGTCAAAATGTATCTGTCACAATAAAAATAAAGGTTTGTCGTTGCTACACGTGTTCCTCTGTGAAACATAATGGTGTATATCATGATGATAATTTGAATGACAAATGATATTGCTATGAAAATACACTTAATTGTTTAAATGGCAGAATAAAGGATGATTTTATCCGTTATACTTGGGGCTACTGATTTGGGGTTTTAACTGATAAAAATCAATAAAAAAACACCCCCGATACAAGAAAAAAGAAATCGTGTATAGCCATTAAACACCGGAAAACACCGGAAACTTCGCAGTGACTTCACCCCTTTCGCTTTAAAAAAGAAAAATAAACTCTTTTTTCCTAGTGCAGCTGGGCAATGTCCCGCCTTCCTGACTTATCTATCATTGATTCGTTCTGAATACTTAAAAACCCACCCCAGCTACTGAGTGGCAGCAAATTCCTACATTTCTATTGGAGACTCTGCTTGTGACATTCAAAACAAGATTACACTTAGGAATGGAGGCTTCTTTGCGGGATTTAAAGCTGTATTACAGTTAAGAGACGGAGGATTTAAAACAGAATATTTTTGAAAAGTAACCAAAAACAATAATTTCACACAGTATATAAAAAGCAAAAGCCCCGAAAAAAAAGTATTTACATAAAACTCAAATAGCTAAAAATAAAGCACCGAAAAAATGAAATTAATAAGAACAGAAGCCCAAGTTCTACTGTTCTCCCAGCATGCAAACTGGTACAACAATTTACAAAATTCAGTAAAATAAATCAAGGAATATCTGTTCAAGATAGCATACAGGCTACATCCAACACGACCCTGGAAGAGTACCCATACAAAACACATCTGTGAACTTAAAATACAAATGTCAGAATATTCACGAAAGAGTACTCTTGCTGTGTTTAATGATCACTTTGGAAAGCCACTTATAAATCTACTACACATTTTAGTTATCTTTCTTACAATATAATGTGTCATATTAGTGTCGTGTTCTTTTACTATACAGTGCTATTAAAAATAGAACAGTGTAAAATTGTAATTTATATACACCCCAAAATTCAAAGCTATTCCATGCTGTACAACCTCCCCCTGCTATTTTTCTTTTTTTTTTTTTTAGACTGAAATCCTACATGTACTCTATATATTAATTGTTTCCAACAATTGTCTCGTTACCTGTGCTACATATACCACCATTAAGTGTTTTCTGAATTTTACAATGTATTACATTTACTGTTTTCTTTTCCTGGCCAATTCTTTTCAAAATAAACCCCAAGTGCTCACATAAGCCAAACACATTAGCTTAAATTTACAAGTTGTTACTGGATTTTCCGGAAACCATAAAATCCTCAAGTGAAGGAAACATACACACAGGGTAGCTGTTGTTTTACAACTGTACTGGAAAAGATTGCACAGCATGAGCAAAGAAAGATATACAGACTTTTTAGCACAATGTGCACGCACGCCAAAACAAGAGTTGTAACAAGCATTTTAGACATCATGTTTTCTGTTCATCCTAAACAGTCCTCCTTATTCAACTTCAACAGTTATACCAAAGACACTTGCTGAAACACTAAGGTTTTGATTCAATTTTCCAATTGAAACGGGTTAAATTCTGCTCAGCTGGCTTAGCTGGTTGTCACCATGTTTTCTCTCATATCACTGCGCCGCTCTGCTTCTGGTGTGAATGGACCATTTTAAAACAGTTTATATTTAATCTAGAAATTCAGCAAGGTCGTACATAACATCACCTTACCCAGCAATCCTTAAACTGCAGATTATGCCTAAATATGGTCTTGAATTATAACTGTGTATTGCACTCACTGTTTAAGATCATGTATGCTGGAGATAATAGAAACAAGATAATGAAATGTGATGAACGTTTGGTATGAATTTTCCTGGCACTTCAATTTCCGGGCTATAACTGTGGGTTCACTGGAATGAACAGATTTTTTTATTTATTTACTTTTTTTTTTTTTTAAGAGAGTCTTCCTTAGAGGCCCAATGCAAAGCTTATTTATTTGTATTCATAAACGTGTACAGAAGAGACTGACGAGACACAGATTATAAAAAAAAAAAAACAACACCACAATCTTATTTAGTGATTTAGTTAGTTTACCAAGGCCCTGTCCGTATTAGCACAACAACATTTGAGAACCAAGCTCAAAACCATGTTACCTGAAATCTAGCCCAACCCGGTTAGAGTGTCCAGATTCGAGTTATGAAACTGGGATAGTTTAACTGGTTGTTGTTGAAACATACTGTATTGTGGGTTAGTGGAAGATGATATCCCAGCAACCCTTTGCAATTTGGAAGGAAACACATGATTTTCTCTGTCGAGGATGCTGTTTTGTCCCTGTTGGCTAGGAATTTAAAGTTTAAATTTCGAAGCCAAGGGTGGCTGCATCAAGAATGCAGTGTCTCCGATGGCTGCACAATGGCTATGTGGTGCGTCTGCTTTAAACACAAATGGTATACATGCAGCATCACACAGCTGCTTCGATCAACCATTTTATACTCAATTTGTTGAGTCTGCCCACAACAAGCACTACTGAACTGAATGCTAAAAGCGACAATCCAACAAGTAACGTTGTTGGTCTCATACAACCTGAAGCAGTATGGGACTGCAACGCAAAGCAGTATGGCATTTTGGAGGATACTATAACCAAGCTCGAACACACTTCACTTCCAGATTACAGGTCAACCAGGTTAACTAACCCGATTTTACCCGACTAAAAAGTCACATAACCCAATATGCCCTGTTAGATTTTGCCTGAGGAGTTTCATTACACTGAAAAAATGACGTTGTCAGCTATAAAGGTTTATGGGAAAGTGCCGAAGGTGGATTTGTAAATTCATACTCCACAGCTCCTACCATATGGATGCTTTCACTAGCTAAAAACACAATCGCTTGTGGCATACACTGCAAGGGGTTTTCAAAGGATGGTCTTTGTTGTTTAGACACTGAGTTTGCCCGCTTGTTCTCTAAACAGTTAAGGGCCACTACATAAAACACTTATTTATTGCAAATACCAAAACAAGACTTAATAAAAAGGCATTCACTTAAAAAAGTTTGTATTAAAGACATTGGATACAGTAAATGTAAATTGTGCTACACAATGTTTTAAACCCTGCCTCAAAATGGCTCTCAGAAATCATGCCTAACTTCCAAGCACTGTACATCTGGTACACTAGAGTGTAACCACTGATCTGTCCCCCCTGCAACACCCTTCACCCAGTGAGGACATCATTTCCATATTATATTACCTTTATGGCAGGCTTTGTTACCTTTCAGACTGACCAAGACACCTTCAGAAGTTCCAACAGCTGCCTTTTATGTCACAACATGCAATAAGCAATCAAATGTCACTATACATTTGCCTTGTCCACTTCAGTTAATACAATATTCTCTCATAAGCAGTTTATAATAATGTACAGTAGCAATGTGTAATATAAGAACAGTAAATGCTAATCTAGAATTGTATTTACATTAAATATTTAACCAGGAACATACACTGGAGCAGATTATGATAAATGTATTCAGGAATGTTGAAAGACCTACAAAATAATGTCAACTTGTGTTAGAGAAAGCAATCATTTAGAAACCCTCCCTTTACAATTTTTCCCGTGTCAAACTTTTGGGCTTTGTTTTTTTAGAAAAGCTGTTTTAAAAAAAAAAAAAAAAAAACACACAACACACCACACGACACGTTGCTTCCATTGATTGTAGGAACACGTGCATGGTAATCCCTAGGCACCATAGGAATTCACAAGAAGCCATATGACGCTTTCCAGCAAAGACTATAATGGAATATGTGGCGATTCCTCAGAATCAGCAGGCAACATCTGGCTTTAAAAAAAAGCATTACATCATTTTCTTTTTGAGTACAAGAACAGTGTAAATCATTTGCATTTGTTTTAAATGTATGCTAGCCCATTACGAACACTACCCTCTCTCACACCCTTTCATGTTGCAATTAAATGTCAAATTTCAGAAGACATGCAACAAGCTCGTACATGTACACCAAGAATAACCCCACTGAGTTACACATTCCCTCAGCAGCAAATGCTTATTTTCAGTGATAGATAATAGATATTTTATTTTTGGCAATTCAGACAATGCACTGGTACAATGATTACATTTATGTTTTTATCAGCTACCACCACTGGCTACTGCTGCTTAAAGCAATGCAAATGCCATAACATTGTATCTTTGTTTAGCATTCTCTGGAAGTTAAGATCTTTTGGATAGAAAACACATTCACATACAACAACCAACAATACATGATAAAAAAATAAATAAAATAAAATAAATGAAAGGACCAAACTGCTGCTTACTCTTACACCAAATGGTACACTGCCACTTGGTGATCCTTTGTTTTTTTCTTTGAATTGCATGGCATTAAAAACGTGTTTTCAGAAAAAAGACCATGCGATTTTATTTTGCATTAGAGTGACTATTTGCAACTTAATTCACTGTTAAAGGTTTTAATATCTGCTGTCATTTGTCTTGCAAGTAATACTCTATAGGAAAAGCCTTCCATTTATTTCCATATTCATTCTAATCAGTGGTGTAGTCAAACAGGAACGGCGTTCTGGTACTTTTTTCAATAGGCAGAACCTTGACTTAAGAGTTAACTTAAGAATCAATTTAAGCAATCTCTTTTCAGTGTGGAAATCAAAATAGCCTTTTTGTACCATACCATTGAAAAGGCATTAGGAACCAGATACCCTACGTGCCACTACTGATGGTACACAAATTGGAGTCTCCGATAACCGGCACATATTTTAAATGTTTGCAGAGTCAAGTCACACACACCTCCTGATTCCTGTACGATTCAGTCAGTCGTCCTTGTGATGCAATGAAGAGAACATTAGGAACTTCTATTACAAACTACAGTACTAAAGTTTAATATGGCTAAAAATGCTGATAAAGTAGCCAAATTGTGTTTTTTAAAGCAGCCAAAAACCACACTTACGTTAAGATTTAATATATACAAAAGCATAAATAAGTGCTACACATTTATTTAAAAAAATAAAATAAAATAAATAAATAAATAAATAAATAAAAACAAACAAACAAACAAACAAACAAACAAACAAACACCACAGTAATGTTATAAACTATGTATTTATCTGCTTTGCTTGTTTCTCACAATTTACAGTACCAGAACCGCTGTTTTTTTTTTAGTCTGATGAGATCAAATGCGGGAGGTCCAGAAAAAAACATTTATTCAGAATGTCGTGTAAAATTAAATTGTCCAGAACTGTCAGTGGATACATTCTGTAACAATAAATTGAAAAACAATTGTAATTATACAGTTCTGAAACTGGTGACGTATAAAAAATTACAGCGATTGTGTGATTCCTAATTTTATTGGATGCAGAGCTCCAGAAAAAAGACAGGGGGAGGACGTGATATACTATACAGGACGTTCTGGTGGTGTATTTTGCGCTGGTGATGACCTCAAATCGAAAGGAACAGAAAAAAACACATGCATGATGAAAATAACCAAACCACCAAAGACAGTATTTACCCACAAGATGCTTCAAAACAAGACAAATTTGGCTGGAAAACCGCTAATCTGGCAGCATTGACTGGGGGAGCAGCCTACAAAAAAAGTTGCATGCGAGACACATGCATTACCTATTAAATGTTACCTCAAGCTCATGAATAACTAAAACAGAAATTTGTATCATTTTTGTTTAAGAAATCTATTTTGTTGGCATTCCAGTACTTTTTTATTTAGGACTACACCACTGATTCTAACTACGCCCATTGGAAAGGGTAACATTAAGGCCCTGTCCACACTATGCTTTTAAACCATATTAGTTGCCTTTAAAATGGCTAAATACGGTTAGCGTCTACACTATGCAGCGTTTAATACTGTACTCAAGAGCACCTCAGGGGGCAGTCTTGAGTCCAGTTCTAAATTAGATCACATCAGATAGTGTGGTTTATCAGAAGTGTGGATGCTGTAATACCGAATCCTCCAACATCCCAAAGTGATTTCTGATATGTTTTGGCGCATGGACATTAAATACAGTACTCAGAAGAGGCGCCTGAAGGAGCTGAAAAATTACTATCAATACTGCTGTGCCATTTTTAGGTTTATGTTGTAAAATGGTTAATCATGCAGCAGTGTGGCCATATTTATGGCATGTTGACGGAGTCTATGCAAAGCTTGCCTATGGCGAGACCATTGCTGCCTTCTCCATCGTGGATACCTTGTGTTTTTAAGAAACAAACCCATAATGTTCATGCTAAGCAGTGCTAGGTCTTCCGTGGGCATGGGTTCCATATTTGCAAGGCTGTAAACAGTGCATGGCAGGATACTATCGTAGTAAGTCCCACAGTACATTGCACTGCTAGGAACTGTAACCAAACTACTGCAATAGTGTTTGTGTGCATTAAGCCCGACTAAATATGAATCGATACTTTAGTATGGACACTTTGAGCGGGACTCGAGATGTGGACAGGGCCTTAGTTGAATAGTGCCTTTTTAGATTGGGTTTTATATTTGTGTTTAAAGTTGTCTCACAGTTACATTTCTTGGTAAATGTAAACCAAGAAAATTTAAATACTTAACTGTAATGAATCACCTCAAAATTAAAACAAACACACTTTAAGGGAATTCAATCCTGAGTGAATACTGCAAAGCCAAGAAAACTTCTAGCCATTATACATTTTCCTTTCTCTCTTTCCAGGGTTTATGACTTGCCAAATTGCTTTTACAGCTCAGGCCAAAGGAAAGATACTCTAAAGAGGAGATGACAGTATTCCAGTGCTCAATATTGCAGTCTGCTAGTGATTTATACTAGACATTCTAAAATAAACGCAAAAATCCAAAAAGCAACTTTAGGGCCAAATTAGTTACCCTGTACTTGCTTGCCTTTATACCAACCTATGCATTTTTACTCACAGCTCTGTGTTAACTATTATGCCATATTTCTGAGATTTATATGTGTTGTATAATAATTTGAAATTGGATTAGCACATATCCAAAGTACAAACTGAGCAGGAACTATTTTTAAAAAGCAATAAATACCAGATGTTCATTAGAACAAATAGTAATATCATTTAAAAAAAGTATGGTTTTTCAATTCAACCAGCAACAATGCCAATAAATAATTAGTTTGAAAGTAAAACAGGACTAATAATGTTATATTTCCTTTTAATCAGACAGCACACTTGTGTGATGCATTGACACAGTAGCATTGATTCCCAGTTGTAAAAATCCATGCAAACTGAATTTAGATTCATATTAGCTAAGCATAGTAATTTAACTAATTTTCCCATCGAGAATAATTATAGAATGGGCAGTTATTTTACATTTTATTTATTGTACCAGTTCTGACTATTGCATGGATTCAGACTAATTTCAACAGTAATTGGTGCCCCTTTATTGTAATCTGAAAATGTTAAATCTCAAGATCTACAATACCAGAATGCCACACTATGGTAGAACATAATTTAAAAGTAACAATTAACATTGCCTGTAAACTGTTGTGCTAAATTAATAAGTTGCATTTTATGAGCTTTACTACAGTAACTCCAATGCGGAAAAGTTGTGTTTGGTCCTTAGATACAATGTATCTATTTTTACTTTAAACTACTACTAAAAAATGGTTTTCATGTTGCTGATTTATGACAAAGTGTTGCATGGCACTCAATAAGAAATAGAAGCAATTTCTTAAGCATTTCAACACTAAAAAATGCTAACTAATCAAAAAGTACAACTAATCAAGTTGTACTAGCTTGTTTAAACTGTACATTGCAAACTAGTTAACTGGGCAAGACTTGGTTCAGGGGCTGTAATATTTTCCAGATTATAGAACCTCCACGACAGCCTTTGTTACCATCCAGACCGACCAAAAAGGGAAGGAGATACTCTCAGAAGTTCCAACAGCTGCCTTTTTACGTCACAACATTCAATAACAATAAAAGGTCACTATGCATTTGGCTCGTCTACTTCAGTTAGAAATACAGATTGTTTAACTACATTAGGGGTTGACTACAATTATTATCAATTACAGCAAACATACACAGCGTGCTCTTTTTCAATACCAACCCCCAAAAGCACACACACAAATGCTGGCCTCAGAAGCAGACCCTAGGTTTCAATATGGAACTACTATATCCTATATTGTACACAAACATGCAAGCATTACAGAATTTGGTTCAAAATTTGATAACAATCTTTCTCTCTCTATGGCTCGCAAGAGGATCATAATCTGTAATTTAATTGGCTCATGGGTTTTCAAAGCTGGACAAACTGTGAAAAAAACAAAAACAATTCCTATATTGAACACTCTCTGTGCATGGAAAGCAGGTACTACTTAGCTCTAAATATTTTTCATAGCATTCCATCTCCTGAGAGAGACACAATATGATTGTACTCTTGTAAGAAACGGAGTAGATTTTCTAATCCCAGAAGTGGTTGAAAAGTACTGTATTTAGCATACTGCATATTTCTATCTTTAAAACTAAACAAAAAAAATGTACATATATTATTTACAGTGCCTTGTAAAGGTATTCAGACCACTGACCAATTCTCTCATATTACTGAATTATAAATGGTACATTGAAATTTCGTTCTGTTTGATATTTTATTTTAAAACACTGAAGCTCAAAATCAATTATTGTAAGGTGACATTGGTTTTATGTTGGGAAATATTTAAGAAAAATAAAAAACTGAAATATCTTGCTTGCACAAGTATTCAACCCGTGCTGTGGAAGCTCCCAGTTTACACCGATGAAAGAAATTGCCCTAATGAGGACACAATTACCTTACCATTGGCCTCCACCTGTGAACCATTAAAGTTGCTGTCACATTTTCTGGATAAAAACCCCACTGCTGAAGGATCATTGGTCAGGTTGTGAATCTGAAGGAAAATTAAGACCAAAGAGCATTCTACAGAAGGTAGAGATAAAGTAACACAAATACATAGATTAGGGAAAGGTACAAAATAATATCCAAGTGTTTGGATATCCCAGTGAGCACAGTTGGATCAATAATCAGGAAGTGGAAGCTGCATCACACCACCCAAGCACTGCCAAGAAAAGGCTGTCCCTCAAAACTCAGCGCTCAAACAAGGAGACTTGTGAGAGAAGCCAGAGAGGCCAACAATCACTTTGAAGGAGTGTCACAAAGACGGCCAGAGTGGGTGGCGTCAGACCAGAAAGGAATACACAGACAGAGACGGTGGTGATGATGAGCCGAGTGCAATGGTGGCACTCAGCGTTTATTAACAAATAAAAGGTTTTAAACGGTACACAAAACAGGACACGGCACTATACGCCAAAGTAAAAAGACAAACAAAACGCACTAAACACAAACGGTGCACGGAGACAAACAAACACGGTGAGTACACACACTTATCTTTACTTTTAATGATTTTAACTCTCCTCTCTCTCTCTCTCTCTCTCTCCCGTTCTCCTCTTCCGAACACCTAAACCACGAGTGACTAAAAATGTGCCCATTTATACTGTTGTGCTGGGATTCAATTACTAATTAATTATTCACTTGAATCCCAGCACGTGAATTAATTCTGTGCAACCCCGTGCTCACATATTACATTTAACCAGCACGTGAAGTGATTTGTGCCCTCCTCGTGCCTAAATACAAATCTACACTTTTTAAATACACGTGAAACACAGAACCGTTTATATCCCGTGTACCAATCTATACACCAACATTACCATACGCACCATACATACAACACATAACACACAAAATACACACAGGGGCGGGCACTTTGCCACAAGGAGCTACAGAGTTCAGTGGCTGGGAGTGGAGTAATGGTGCACCCGTCAACCATATCAGGAGCTCTGCATAACACTGGCCTGTATGGGAGGGTGGCAAGAAAGAAGCCGTTACTCAAAAAGTACCATCTGAAAGCATGTCTGGAGTTTGCCAGAAAGCATAAGAGTGACCCAGCTGCGATGTGGGAAAAGGTTTTGTGGTCAGATGAGACCAAGATAGAGCTTTTTGGCCAAAACTCAAAGCGCTATGTGTGGCGCAAACCTAACACTGCCCATGCCTCAAGACACACCATCCCTACAGTGAAGTATGGTGGTGGCAGCATCATGCTGTGGGGATGCTTCTCATCAGCAGGGACTGGGCATCTTGTTAAAATTGAAGGAAGAATGGATGGAGCAAAATACAGGGAAATACTGCAAGAGAACCTGCTTCAGTCCGCTAAAAAACTGAAGCTTGGAAGGAAATTCACCTTTCAGCAGGACAATGCTCCCAAGCACAAGGCCAAAGCAACATTGGAGTGGCTCAAGAACAAAAAGGTGAATGTCCTACAGTGGCCCAGTCAAAGTCCTGATCTCAATCCCATTGAGAATCTGTGGCACGATTTGAAAATTGCAGTCCACAAGCGTCGTCCAACCAACCTGAACAACCTGGAGCAAATCTGCCAAGAAGAATGGACCAAAATCACTCCGACACTGTGTGCAAAGCTGGTACGTACTTACCCCAAAAGACTTAAAGCTGTTATTGCAGCGAAAGGTGGCTCTACCAAATATTAATGTGTGGGGGTTGAATACTTATGCAAGCAAGATATTTCAGTTTTTTATTTTTCTTAAAAATATTTCCCAACATAAACCAATGTCACCTTACAATAATTGATTTTGAGTTTCAGTGTTTTAAAATAAAATATCAAACAGAACGAAATTTCAATGTACCATTTGTAATTCAGTAATATGAGAAAATTGGTCAGGGGTCTGAATACTTTTGCAAGGCACTATATTTATTAGAATATAACAAATTCTAATACATACAAGCCCATATTTCTGATTACATTCCAAATATGACTTGCATGCAGCACCTTGTGCTTTTGAGAACCGTAGCAGTTACTATATACGTTTTGGTCTTTTTCAATGAAAAATGGCTGTATTTTCATCAATGTCCGAGTACTCTATGGCTTTCATTATTATTGAGGTCTCACATATACAGTTTTGAAAGAACAAAATGTTATTGCAAATATGAATTTTCATTTTAAAACAGGATATCGGATACTATACATACTAGGTTAAAAGAAATCTAGTTACAAGCCATGCTTATAGGCGGTCTTGCACTTCCTGGGTCATTTCCCCTGGAAAGTGATTTCCATTACATGAGAGTAGATGTCAAAACTTCATGCTGATTTGAACTTGGCTCTCACCAAGATAAACACCAACTAAGACATAGCTTCACAGTAAACTAATATGATCCATATGTGTCTCCATCCATTTGCGCTTCCTTCCATACGATGATGTAGTTATCCTTCTGCCTGGTGTTGATGGCTGAAGTGTAATGCTGGCTCCAGGGATCAGCTTATTGCCTCCCTAGCGCATCAGCACACAACCATAGTGCGGTCTCTCCAGCGCATCAGCATGACAACCGTCTGGACTCAGCTAAGTAGAGTACATCTCTGGGGTCTTGAAGTGGGCACCTTCCATCCTCGGTATTTCGTCGACTAGCCCACGACACCTCAAGAGGGCTCGACGGCGATGCTGGCGTCCCAGCATCACCCTCCTCCGTCCCCCACTCAACTCAGCCCAGCTTACTTACGCGTACATCAGCGTTTCTTTCTTTCTATTGTGCTTGAGATCCCCAGCCAGAATCTTTCCATCTCAACCACAGCCAGTTGCTGCTCCTCTCTGCTGCTTCAGATAAGTTCTTCACTGTGCGAAGCAACTCTTGGCCACTGAATCCGACGTCTCTGAGAAACCGGGTTGTAGAGTGTGCCACAAATCCTCGACAACCCACCTCCACTGGATAAACCCGGACTCTCTATCCTTGCTGTTCCGCTTCAGTGGCTAGTTGAGCATACCACAGTTTCTTCCTCTCATACGTCTCATCTACAGCATCCTCCCATGGCACTGTTAACTCTACCAGGTGAACAAGGCGTGCTGATCCAGACCACAAGACAATATCTGGTCGAAGGTTAGTGGTGGCAATCTCAGGTGAAAAAATAAGCCGTTGACCAACATCTGCCAGCATTTTCCAGTCTCTAGCAGCTTCCAGTTGTCCTGGGCGAGAATTTGTTTTAACACCTTTTCTTGGTGGTTGCTCTCCTGGGCGGAGGAATGTTGTCTTTTGTGTGTAATGTTTTGATGGAACAGGTGGCAACTTATTGGTCATGTTACGCTTGTCTTCCAATGCTAAGGCCAAACATCGCAGCACCTGGTCATGGTGCCAAGTAAACCGTCCTTGGCTAAAGAGCCATCTTACATCCTGTCAAAATGTGCCTTAATGTTGCAGGTGATGAACACAAAGGACATGAGGGATCCTCTCCTACCCAGAGGTTTAGGTTCTGTGGTGATGGGAGATCATCATATGTTGACCTGATAAGGAAACTGATCCTGCTCTGTTCCATTGACCATAGGTCTTGCCAGCCAATCTTGCGTTGTTCCATACTCTCCCATCTCATCCATTCTCCCTGCTTGGCCTGGGAAATGGCCTTTATACACCTCATCCTCTCCTCCTGCTTTTGCACCTCGTTGACTACCAGCTTCCTCCGTTGAGCTGGGGCTGCCTTGTGCCATGTAGGAGGAGCTAAACTGAGACCAAGACCCCCTCTTCCATGCTGAACTTGCCCCATGATATCACCAATTCGAAGGGCAGCCTTTGCATCCACGACAGCTTTCTTTGCCGCCCACTTTCTTCCAGTTTTCAACACAGGTGCTACCTCCCTTACGCATTTGTCGCGTGACTCTACTAATGTCATTTCCAGTTGGACCTTGGCGCACTTAAAATCCTCGGTTAGTGCGGTGACAGGCAGCTGCAGTATTCCTTTACCATAAAGTCCCACTCTGATGAGGCAGCGTGGAACTCACAACCATTTCCTGATGTGTGAACTGATTAAAGCTTCCAGCTTCTCTACTGTTGTCAAAGAAACCTCGTACACAGTCAGTGGCCACAGCAACCTCGGCAGTAGACCAAACTGAAAGCACCAGAGTTTTAGTTTGCCTGGTAAAGCGCTGCTGTCTATGCTCTTCAAACCTTCCACTGCTTGTAGTCTAACCTCTCCCACACGAACTGTGTCCTTTAGATCCTCATCGTGCCATCTCCCAAGACTCTTCACTGGCTTCTCAGACACTGTTGGTATTGCCTCACCATTAATGAAGAACGTTTTATCTACTACTTTACCTTTAATTATAGAGATGCTCCTTGATTTAGTGGGCTTAAATTGCATTCGTGCCCATTCAATGTTATTAGTTAATTTGCTCAATAACCGATTAATGCAGGCTACTGTTGTAGTCATGGTTGTCATGTCATCCATGTATGCTCGAATTGGTGGTAGTCACATTCCAGAAGCCAAGCGCTCTCCTCCCACTACCCATTTTGATGCCCTAATGATTACTTCCATTACTGCCATTATTCCAACTTCTAGGCATTGCCATGTAGTGCTGAATTCTGAAGTTGAAAAACTAAATTGCAAATCTCCAAAGTAGGCTTCCACTAAATTTGCTATTGTCATTGGTACACTGAAAAAATCAAATGCTGCCCAAAGAAGTTCATCTGGCACGGAACCATATGCATTAGCCAAATCCAGGAATGTCACGTGGAGCTCCTTCCTCTCCTTTTTAGCCGATTGAATTTGTTGCCAGATCACATTGATGTTCTAAGCATCCTGGGAAACCTGGAATGCCCGCTTTTTGTATTGAAGTGTCAATGAAGCAGTTCTTTAATAGGTAAGTTGACAATCTCTGAGCAATAATGCTGAAGAAAATCTTGCCTTCTATGTTTATTAGAGAAATAGGGCAAAACTGACTGATGCGTGTAAAATTTTTTCTTTAGGTATAAAGACTCCACCTGCTCGGCGCCATGCTCTTGGTACAACCTGTTTTTCCCATGCCACTTTCATCAATTTCCACAGGATTCGAAGAACTCCTGAAGCACTCTTGTACACTCTGTATGGAACTCCATTAGGACCTGGAGATGATGAAGCCCTTGCTTTTTTCACAGCTTGCTCTACTTCTTTCCACTTAGGTGCACAGTCCTCCATTTGGTATTCTGGTGGATTGATAGGTGGGATGTCTGACGGAATTGACATAGGTTCCTGCCTTTTTGAATCTATGTGTTTCCTCCAAATATCTCTCCAGCTCAAACTTCTCACTGGTGAATAAATTCTTTACAAATTTGAATGGGTCTTTATAAAAGTTAGTTCTCGCACGCTCCTCCTTTTTGTAGCGCTTCTGTAAGTGCTCAGCTCTGCGCAATGTTGCAAGCTTATCTTTTATGACCCTTTGTAAGAGATTGAGTCCCTCCTTCTGACTTTGTTCTGCTCTTCTCCATTGCTTCCTCAGCTGTCTCCTTTCTCTAACTAAGCGTTCAATCTCCTGCTGCCTTCTAGACTTTCCAGGAATAGTTTGTACTTTTTCCTTCCTTTTTTCAACTCCAAACCTCTCGCTTCCATATGCATAGATGATGTCCCCAAATTTATCCAGTTTCTTTTCAACTGTTCCACTTAACCTTTCCAATGCAAAGCAGAGATCTGTGTTTACTGTGTCCCATGCAGTTTTCTCACAAGCTCTTGGCCATTTAACTCCAGGCTTGTGCCCGTTGAGGTTCTTTTCTCTCTTATGCTGGTTTGTCTGACCCCACCTCTTCACTGGCTACTATCCAGTCAATAATCAATGAGCTGCTTTCCCGATTGACTGACATGTTTTCAGCGAGTAACATGACTTGCTGAGGGGAAATAACCCAGGAAGTGCAAGTGCAAACTGATAACCAAAGAATAAGGCATAGTAACTGACAGCTGCCTTTAACTCAGTAGTACCAGATATCATATTTTAAAAATGAAATACATGTGCAATAACATGCATACCCTTTACAACTGCACATTTGTGACATGTGGCTAATGTAAGTGCAAAATGGTACATTTATGGAATCATTTTTGTTAACTACAATTACTTTAAAAGTTAAATCACACCGACTTAATTATCTACTGCTGTGTACACTGGAGGATGTTAGAGGTTAAAATCTTTTCCAGGAGTACAGTTCCAGCAAAGTGAAAAATCGGGAAGTTAATACAAAATGATTGTATATCAAAACAGCTAACAGGTAAGACAAAAAATTGCAAAACAATACGAGTGCTCTTGGTTAGTTTGACCATGACAGGTTCAATATTAAAATAATATTGTAAGACTGCTTGAATAGTACTCAATAACTGCTTGAGGGAAATTTTATTTTGGTTTTATGTAATTAACATGTGTAATTAATTAAACATTTGTATTGCGTTTAAAAAAAAGGGTGATCAATGAAGCAAATGGCGGAGAATGTCTGGTCATGAAAAAAACACCTGGGGCACAACTGAGACAGTGGAAAGATGACATAAGGAACTGGACTGGTCAGTGCTCCAATGACACTGCCAAATGGCACAGAGAGACACTCTGGTTAACACAGGATGGCTGAGAACTTTTTAATTCTACCACACACACAACCTGGGCAAGGGACCAGTGCCACGGAAACTATTACCTCATGGACAAAAAGGTCCAAATTCAAAATTATGCAGTATAGTTCAGCTGGCCCTCATGTTGCAGTACCAAACACAACTTCTGTGAGCTCTACCATGATTCCTACTATTGCACTGTAAATTTTGCATGAAGAATGAGTGGCTTCAGGCTTAGCTTACATTTTTAGTGAGTGTGGAAAGGCGCACAATATTCACAAAACATTTTCAGTAGTGCGAATCTTTAGTGGGTAGATGTGCAGACATGCATACATATGGTTACAATACAGTGCCGAATGAAGTCATGGAACCACCATTTGAGAAAATATCAAGTAGCAAGATTAATTTAAAATTAGAAGTACTTGTTTAAAGGATCAGCAGGTAACCTAGGGAGTGACTTAATGGCTAAGTAAGTCACAGTACAAATATCTTATTAGAGACACTGTCCAAAAGACAATACTTTTTAGAGTGTTCCTGGTTATTCATTTCCATGCTGATAATATGGAAATACACCCCCTTGTATGTTAAGAGGTCTCAACTTCATTCTTTTGATTGATAATATTGCAACTGGCCTGTTAACATTTATGACCGTAAATTGCAACTCCTCCGCATCCTCATGCTCCAATGACTACGCCGACTCCTGTCAATTAAGCAGAAATCATTTGTTCCATCCCCTTCTCCTGTGCTCATTAAGTGTCCTTTAGCTTACATTCCCCTGCGGTGCCAAACAGACCACATTGTGTGATTATAGTAGGAACTCAGGTTTCCTGCACTATGCACATGGCTAGAAAGCAAGCACTGAAACAAAGAACTCATTGTTCTTATTCATAGCCAAAAATCTTATAAACAGCCAGGGTTAGAATTTATTATTATTATTTTTTTTAATAAATAACGACAGCAGGTGAATAACATCATTCTTGTCCAAAAAACCCACAGTGAAATCCAGACTCCTGAGACACAGTACATGGTTTGACCCAGATATATTGCATCTAGTAATAATTTGCTGTCTTAGAGAATAGTTTTTTTGTAAAACAAATACACTTAACAATAACAAAATCAGCCCACATTTAGTTTTTAAACACAAAAGCAAAATGTGGTTCATGACTTGGGTTGAAGATATTGATAACGCGTGAGGGTCTAAACCGCATTTTTTCAGTCAATATTTAGACAAAGTTTATTGTTATAGGTTACCTGTATTTTAAAGGTGAACTAAGGTGGAATAGAACTCTGATTCCTTGAATTAAAATTACTAAGCAAACCACACAGATAAAGTACAAGTTTTAAATCAAAATAAAATTAAACATAGCACAGTACAATACAACGTGGTGAATGCACTGTTACATGTAATATGAAAATAAGGAGGAAAAAAAAAAAAAAAGTGTTCACATGTGTAACTCGAATTACACAGATCTGCAACAAACTAATCTGAGAAGGCAGCCCAACGTAGTCTCTAACTTCACAGGACTAACGTATTCCACTTAATGTGAACTTTTTTGTGACCACATGGGTCTAGTTTAGTATGCTGCAATCAGCACTACTTGATCTAGTTTAACTGATGATCCCACTGAGTTACTCAATTTTTGGTATCCTGCAATTGAGATCATCAGTGGTACTAACGTTAATTCAAGCAAGTGGATCACATTCACTTAATCCTACTGTTGGGTCAATCAAGTGGACTCATTTAGGAATGCTCCAACTGACAATAGATTTTTTAAGAAACAAAAAATGCAAAATAGAATTTATGTACAAATAGAATTTATGTACAGGGTGGAATAATCAGAATGATATAATGTCTGTAAAAGAATAAAACTATGAACACTAGCCATATTGTCATTTGTGCTGGAATATATTTATATACATTATTATATCAAGGGTAAATCTCCCCTTGTGGAATACAAGACCTATTAAAATGTTTTTAAAGTACTAGAATGTATAGTAACTCACAGTATGCCATTATAAATTGAAATACAGTACTTTGCCGCTTTTTAAATAAATGTACCTTTGTCCTGGAAAATCAGCTTTGTTAATTCCACTTCTGGTATTTATTAAAACAAAAACTTCATCCAAGGCCCAACATTTTACTCATAACGCTCTTGTGATGAGTGCTTCATGGCCACAGTGATTGCTAGGGAACAGGTGCAATGGCAACATTAGCGTTTTAAAATCCTACAGATAATACTCAGCTCTGGAAACTATAAAATTGTTGAAACCAACATTTCCTTTTGCACTAAATCAACAAGACGGATTTCAGAGCAATGTGTTGAAAACATAGGTATCCTGTTCCTTTGTTTTAACCAGGAATTATAAATGTATTTTTATAACTGCATTGTTCCTCAAATCAAACCTACTATTCAGTGTAGAAATCCCAGAAGTGGGTGAAAGAACTGCAAAAAACAATTAGATTTTGTTTGCCATCAACACATGCTGGGAGAGGCGGGTATGGTTAGTTAACTACTGACTGGAAAGAGAATATACTTTTCTTGGAACTAAGTTCAATTATTAATAGTTTAGATTTTAAACATACAATAGTTCCCTCAGTGATTTCTGTTGCAAATTGCATTTAGTATTACATTTATGTAAAACAATTATGGATGAATTTGTCCTCATCTATGGTACTGTTCCTTAATGAGTTTATGCACATGCAAATTGTATATAGGATAATTAAAACAATATATCTTCTGTTTGTTTATAAAAAAATTGCATGACATAACTTCGTGATGATGACAATCAATCATCTTGGGAAAGCAAAGATATCCTTTTGGGTATCATAATTTTCCCTGGCACACTCATTAAAGAGTTCTGCACAGAGACATTCTTCCAGTGTTGGTTCTGTGACATTATTAAATAAATCAGGAATGTATAGATTGATTAGAGCTTAGAACTAGCATTCACAAGCAGTATTATTGGTATGTGATGCCCTGTACCAAATCAAATCTGGGATCTATTACTGAATGTTAACGACAGTATGCCCATCTTGCTCAAACCCACTTAGACCAATTTAGCAGCTACACGCAATTGCCTCAAGTAAATGTCTCTGCACAATCAAACACAGGAACACAAAATTGAATCATACATATGCGTCCAAAATATTACAAAAAACAAGATAATTTCCAGAAAGACATCTCAAGATTTAATCTCATTTTAAGGGGAATTACGGAAATGCTAAAATGCTATTCCAGATGACCAATGGCTTATGTGCTGAAACATAATATATAAAAAGGGCACCAATGCAGAGTGCTAAAATAAAGTGAATAGACCATTAGGATTTTTAAAAAAAAAATTTTTACACACACTTGACTGGACTGAGATTAAATATTTGATACATAGTGGTATCAACAACCAGGTAAAATATTGTCAAGTAATCTCAAGAATAAGAATATACACTATTCCTAATGGTACATAAATGATGTTAGCCTAAGGAACAATAACATGTAGCCTATCCATTACCTACCGCTCCCAGGAGTCGGGTCACATTTATGGGAAGGATTCAGGATTACATTTAGTAAAGGGCTGAAGACTACTGACCTTCCATCTGTGCTGCTGGGGGCTGCACTCCAGCATAGGGCGGCTGCTGTGGCTGGATCCCAGGCTGGTGGGGAGCGGAAGACGACGAAGCGATGCTGTCAGGTGTGCCAGACCGCTCCTCCGCTGGAGCACTAGGAGGGCCTGGGAAACAATGAAGGCAAGTGTGATTTACAAAGTGCAGACCCTAGTCTGGCATCCTAGAAACCTTAATAATGTTTAATAATATGTCTGGAGCTGAACTGGCAAAGCCTTCCCCGTCTGCAGTGTAGATCACAAAAATGAGCTAAGGTAATAAGACTAGAAATTGTTCCTACATTTGCAAAGTGTTGGACAGTTTGTACTCTATAATAACCAGGACTCCACATTGCCTGATGGTACTACAAAAGGTATTATGCTTTACACATTGGGAAAGATCCCAACTAAGACTGCAGTGGTTTCTGCATCAAGAGGACTGGAAACTCCCTCTGGAAGTTTAGTGTATATACTCGACACACAGTATATACTTGCAATTTATTTCACTCATCATTAGAATGGACTGACAATTGATACATGTTTCATTTTTCTCTCAACTGTCTGTATTCTTGCAAGGTCACATACAGTACAACTCAAGTTGGGCTTTCATTGGCAAAATGAGTTTTTACCTGTATGCTGCTTGAGGTTAAGGCTGAGTCTTTGCACATGCAGAGAAAGTGTTAATTTTCACTTGATCAAAATAAGGTGCACAGATGTTCTGTAAATGTTGAAATTTAAATTAATAAGATGATATTTTTATAGAGCAAACAAAGGTGTGGCACTGGATCATGATTACAGACCCCAGGCAGATCTGCTGGCAATAGTTTTAGCACCCAAGGTAGGCTTTGTTCTTATAGAAAAATGTTTCATGGCAATTTTCAACAAAGGAAACAAGAGAGGGAAAGTGGAGCCACGTGGAATATTTTACCAGTGTTCAGCCCCTGACATATTGTAAGAACATTTTTAAAAAATGTATATCCCCAGATCTACTATACTAGTACTGGCACTCTTTGATAACTTGAGCATAAATAAGAGAGTCACATTTCACAAAATCAAGCAGAGAGTAAAGAATGAAAAGTAGACTTTTACCCGAGACTTGGTCCTCTGTCAGCCCAAACGAGGAAATTACATTTTTGCTAATTTCATCTTGATTTTTCAGGGGGTCAAAAGCAGACATGCTAGCGGCACTAACTGGGACTGGCTGTTTGATGGTGGAGTCAGGAGGCACCGACTTCCCTTCCCTCCCATCTACTGCCTCTGAAATAGAGAAAATATGGACATTTAATGAACATTCAGAGGTTGGAAAACAAAACAAAATAAATGTGCCTTGAATATGTTATGAATGTAAACACACTTAAAATCATTGTACTGGTCAACCCGGGAACGAAACTTCAAAGGTAAACTAAAAAAAACATGAGTGAAAAGGAATTCACAATTTCCATACTTGCAGCATAGGCAGGTGTTATTAAACAACAAATACACCTGTAAAGCAGTGGGGTGCTTTTATAATGAATATTATCCAGCATGCTCCCAGGGGCAGTAATAAGCAGGCATTTTTAACTCTTTAACAGAGATAATTATCCACCAAGACCAAGAAGTCTATTTTCTAGTGGTGTTGCACCTGCAACACCACTAGAATTCTTGAACCTTTTGTTACTGTTGCAGAAAAAATAGATAATGTTTTTTCCAACTTAAAAAACAGATGTCGTATCTATTTGTACAACTACATACACTGGGGCAGTCACTGCAAATAATGTGAACATGAATCTTCATAAAAAATCTGTTTAACATGAGTCTTTGTTTTCAAGCTTTAAAAACAAGCAGATGTTTCCACATTTTAACAGATCTAGAGGTGCTATTGAATTGATCATGCACCAGTTTATATATTCCACATAAACGACCATCTGTGTTTTAAGGTTCGTTGTCAAGAGTAATATACAGTAAATTATACAGAGCAAACAAACAGCAGTAGAGACACATTTTAACTTTTTAAATCTGCAGGTCTGAAAAGATAACTCCACTCAATACACTTTACTGTCGCTGACAAGGTAAAATCTGTTCAATAGGGACTTTACTGAACATTACTTGGAAATTCTGGAGAATGCCGATCTTCCAGTCATGCTGTATTTTTAGCCCAAGATGACAGATTCTTACAGTGATAATGGACCAGGCTCCCCGGGTGAAACATTTGAAGAGAATGATACCATGCTCCTCCATTACTGAACTATTATTATATATTATTATTATTTATTTCTTAGCAGACACCCTTATCCAGGGCAACTTACTATGCACCAAAACTGCAGTTTGGTTCAGGCTGCTCAAACCGTGCAAAATGATTTCATTATAATAAACATACTACAGATGTATTAACTTATATAAATAAAAAAAACAAGATTATTTTATATATATTATGTGTATATATATATATATATATATATATATATATATATATATATATAGAGAGAGAGAGAGAGAGAGAGAGAGAGAGAGAGAGAGAGAGAGAGAGAGAGAGAGAGAGAGAGAGAGAGAGAGAGAGAGAGAGAGAGAGAGAGAGAGAGAGAGAGAGAGAGAGAGAGAGAGAGATATATTATATAGAGATATATATATATATTATATAGATATATATATATATATATATATATATATATATATATATATATATATATTATATAGATATAGATATATATATTTATATATATATATATATATATATATATATATATATATATATATATATATATGCACACACACACACACACACACACACACACAGTGCTGTGAAAGTATTTGCCCCCTGTCTGATTTTCTGCATTTTTGCATATTTTTGACACTGAATGTTATCAGATCTTCAACCAAAACCTAATATTAGATAAAGGGACCCTGTGTGAACAAATAACACAAAAATTTGATACATAATTCATTTATTTATTAAAAAGTTATGCAACACCCAATGCCCCTGTGAGAAAAAGTAAATCGCCCCCTTAGACTCAATAACTGGTTACGCCACCTTTAGCAGCAATAACTGCAACCAAACACTTCCTGTAGTTATTGATTAGTCTCTCACAGCGCCGTGGAGGAATTGCTTCAACTCAGTGACATTTGTGGGTTTTCGATCATGAACTGCTCGTTTCAGGTCCTGCCACAACATCTCAATGGGGTTTAGGTCTGGACTTTGACTAGGCCATTCCAAAACTTTACATTTCTTGTTCTTCAGCCATTCTGATGTAGACTTCCTTGTGTGTTTCGGATCATTGTCTTGCTGCATGACCCAGCTGCACTTCAGCTCATGGACGGATGGCCTGACATTCTCCTGTAGAATTCTCTGACACAGAGCAGAATTCATGGTTCCTTTAACCCTTTGTGGTCCTATGTCGGACCTGGTCCGACATTGCAATTATTCCTATCAGGTCCAATGTCGGACCCTGTCCAACATCATCAAAAAGATGGAAAAAACAGGTTTTTAGTTGTTTTTTCTCTGGAAAAAGCAGAGAAAACCATTCAATGGCTGAGTGGGAGCGACAGGAGCCGAGACAAGCCGGAAAAAAAAAAAAAAAAATTTTAGGGTGTATCTCATGATTAGTCATACTTGCCCCAGGCATCAGATAGGGGCGGTCATAAGGTAACAAGCTGGCTGGTACTGCATCAGAGCTCAGAGAATATCACAGACATTTGCAGAGCTTTTTTGAGATGTTATAGTAATAAAATAATTAACTGCGCGTGTGAAAATAAATTGGACCTGACGCGCACTTAATAAATTGACTGCAAAGGGTCAATGATGGCAAGGCGTCCAGGTCCTGATGCAGCAAAGCATCCCCAAACCATGACACTACCACCACCATGCTTGACCGTTGGTATGAGGTTCTTACTGTGGAATGCAGTGTTTGGTTTTCGCCAGACATAACGGGGCTCAGGTCGGCCAAAAAGTTCCACTTTTGACTCATCTGTATGCACTACTTTGAAGAGGTATGTGAAAAATAAAGCGAACAAGGGGTGGCGCGGGGCTGGAGATGCAGTATTGATTGTCCTGTTGATATGCACTGCCTTTTAAACCTGTTTTACTGTGAAAAAAAAAAAAAAACTTCAACAGCGCATCTAAAATAAACTGCGCGTGTGAAAATAAATTGGACCCGACCTGCCCGAGACGCGCTGAATAAATGGACCGCTAAGGGTTGTCCAATGGGAGAATCAAAGCTCTGCCCCTTGTTATACAGGTGTCCAATCATGAGTGAGCAGAGGCAGGAGATAAACCTGAAGGTATTCTCTGTTTCTGTTGAAGGTCTTGGGAGTTTAACCAATGGGAATGTCAGAGATATGCCCTGGTTTTGCAGCTGTCCAATCATTAGTGAGCAGAGGTGGGACATAAACATGCTAGGGTTATAGACCGTTATTGAGAACTTCAAAGTAATATTTCAAATTACTTTTTACAAATTAAATGTCATCCGACAACGTAGTCGATTTGGTTACAATTTTCAAGAAGAACGTTCTCAGAAAAAAATATTAAAAAGGTATCGATGGCTTACCAACAGCTGTCAATTAAAAAAAAAAAAAAAAACTTTTGAAAGTCTTTTGTACAGTACAGAAAGGTGATATGGAACAGCACTGGCTACAGCAATCGAGGATATCTAACGAAGTCAGCACAAAAACATAAACATTCCCAAAATCACTAGCGAGCCAAAACACTTGATTGATTCTGTTGTTTACCTTGGCAAGAAAGAACTGGCTTTTCAGAAGGCACTATGAAGTCACCAATTCCTCAAACAGAGGTTATTATGTTGAATTACTTTCTCCGATTACTATATCTCTTGTAGATCAGGTTGACCACATCGGATTGGGGTTAATACATTTTTAGAACCCCAAAATCTTTGTGTTTGGGGTGGGGTTGTCTTGCAAATGACCCCATCGCGATGCAGAAAATGCTCTTAATCTGAACCCGATCTGAAGGTCATCCGAAAACACAACCTTACTCAAGCAGGGAGCAGCAACGTCAAAGTATGCGTCAGTCTTCCAATTAAAGCTACAGTACCAAATTAGCTGCACAGTACACAAGAGTACCATCATTTATTCTGTATTCAGAATAAAATAACACATCAAATAGCATATTTAATAACACATCAATAGCATAACAACATAAATATTCTACATTTGTTTAATTGTAACAAATAATAACATTAATAAAATAATCAGAATAGTTCAGAGGCTCCAGATAGCTGCTGCTGCAAGAATACTGACAAGTTCAAAATGAACTGAACATATTACATCTGTCTTGGAAACTTTGCATTGAAAACCTTTCAAATAAAGGGTTATTTTTAAGATTCTTTTGTTGACCTTCAAGGCTGTCCGCCGGAACAGTCCCTAAATATTTAAAAAAATCGGACTTGCTGCATCCCTACATCCCGAGGCACCAGCTGCGCTCTTCAAGCTCAGAGCTGCTGGCTGTTCCCTTGACCAGGTGTGTCACTCTGGGAGGTTGGAGTTTCTCCACTAGTCAGACTACAGAGAGGCTACGTTACAATATATATACCGAGCATAAAAAAAAAAACTTCACTATTATAACACATTAATTTTCGGAAAAAAAAAAGGTATATAAAATGGACAGACAAAATGTTTTTGGTTTCTTTTTACTCACTCAATCATCCATCCTTGACCATGACACGCTTGAGTGACTATGATTGAAGCACATGCACTTAATCACCTAATTATTGAGACAGATGATTGGACATTGGATAACGTGCGATTTCAGCTGTTGAATTGTAATCTTGAATAAAAGCAATAAAGAAAATCACAGGGAAAAAAAACAAATATGCCTCGTCTGTCAAGAGAGCAGCGCCTTCGGGCATCGGCATGTTGGAGGCTGGACTAGGGCAGCGTACTATGGCTCGCCATCTTGGGTGCTCACAGCCAGCAATTTCAAATCTGGCAAGACAGTATAACCAGACACACTCTGTTAATGACAGGCCACGAACTGGGAGACCAAGAGTCACAACACCTGCCCAAGATCGACAGATCATTTTGCAGCATCTTCGTGATGTCAATTGTTAATCAGCACAATAAAAAGTCACTGCACCTGCTCTAAAACTTTGTCATTTTTCGATCATATCTAGTGAATTATATCCAAATATAAGTGATAAGTTTCTTCTGATGCTCAGTATCATTCATTATATATATATATATATATATATATATATATATATATATATTAGGGCTGTCAATTAATCTCAGTTATCTTCTGCGATTAACGCGTAAATGTTTTTAGAGATTAATTATTTTAACGCGCGTTAAATGCATTGCTGTGTCTTGAGCCTTTCAGCACACCGTACTTCAATCCCGGCCGCAACAACATTGTATTGAGTGCGAGTGCAGTTATTGTTTAACTAAAAAGTTAGTCACTGAACCGCTTAATGGAGCAAAGCACTAAAAAGGAATGGGATTTTATTTTTTATTTTTTTTGACGGCTCACTGGACAGAAAGACGCTTACTTCGATACTGTCAAAGTGAGTTCCAGTATCACACACGAGTACATCTAGTCTGCTGCGTGCTGAACACGCCTTCATGTCTCAGAATACACTAGCAGCTCTTCTGCTACAGACAATAACAACAACAAATTAAACCCACCAGTTTCCACAGAAATGCAGGATCGCTGCAAGCCCATATCAAGCTAAGTATGATAATACTTTTTTTTTTGTTTGTTTTTTTTGTTTGAGTTAGGCTGTGTTGCTCCTTTTTTTTTGCGCGTAGTATGTAAAGCCTAACAATTGTTAGTTTGCAATTTTGGGATATGATAGGTTTTTTTTATGTTCTCTTCAGAATTAACAGTTAATTTCCTATAAGTGCTTACTATAGCAGCATATTTATAATTTTATTTAAAAAAATAAATAATTTATTTCAGTTCACAATCACATTTAAAAATAGATATCCTATGTATGATGTTTTCTGATCTCTGTATGCTGCTGATCAAGCTTGAACCGCACATTTTATTGTGTTGGTTGTATTTGTAATTTTCTTTTAATTATTGTCCCTAGTAAATTTTGGTGGTGGTCTCAATGGGTAAATTTCCTGGTTAAATAAATACATAAATAATTGTTATTTACAGTTAAGGATAATAAAAAAAATAGCATCAGTAATAAAACAAATTTAAATTAGATGGATGTAGTTATTGTACAATTTAGATGAACTAAGATTAATTTTTTTGAATCGTGAGATTAAATAGAGATTAATTTTTTTAATCGCTTGACAGCCCTAATTTTTTTTATATATATCTATATATATATATATCTATATCTATATATATATATCTATATCTATATCTATATCTATATCTATATATATATATATATATATATATATATATATAATTAGACACACGCACACACACTTTTTAATCTTTAGAACTTTGTCACATGTTGACATTGACCAGCATACAAGCTGTACTGGAATTTTGACAATCCTTTAACAGTGATTGATTGACTCATACATGATTTATTGTTCAACTCAAAGCTCTGGAAAGAGTAGGTAACATTAATTATCTGTGGTTTTATTTTTTGCAATAAAATCACAAATACTCAGAAATGTCACGGGCATCATATACAGTGTATTTGCCTTGTTTTGTTCAGTCCCTATAGGACTGCAGCTCCCAGACAAATGTAGGCATGCTTCTTTCTTTCTTATTTATCTATTACACCGTTGAGGCACAGACTACTTTATTTTAAATCAACATGACTTCCACAAGCGGCAACATACAGCACAGTACGTTAAGAATTACTCTCTTGTGTACCTGGGAGCTGCACAAAAGATGATAAAGCAACTATTACAATGCTTTGAGTATATTCTTTGTCAGCAAGGGACCATTTAAAACAACAAGGAGACAATCAGAATTTCTTCCAGGATTTGCCTGCATGTGTTTTCGACCCAAGACTGGGTAAAATATTAGCTGGTTCCACCATGCGAGTGCATTCCCTTCAGTGCTGTTAAAACCGTTCACTTTGGGGCTGCATAAAAATCACAGCTGTGAAAATGTTCCATTTCTTTAAAGAAAAAAAAATCTAAAAAAAGTACAAATAAGGAGGTATCTTTTTCTAATGTATTTATTATTCTGAAATCTAGAAACTCCTGCCAGAGCTCTGCAGCTAAGGAACTGATATTTTCTGCAAATGTCATCAACGGCTCGTTTAACCAAATGAAATACCAACCTAAAATTGGCAAACACTTTTTAACCTGCTATGTGCGTGGCCGCACAACACAGTTAAATCAAACAGCTTATCAAGGGAGATTTGATTATCTGTCCTTACTGGAGGAAAACAGCAGTTCTGAAATCTCACTAGGCAGGAGACTTACAGGGTAAAGACAGATGTATGATGACTAGGTTGCAATAAAAGGTTCAAACCAGTTTTATGTACATTATGTGGTCTTGGTATGGCACCCCACATTTAACCACTATGTTTTGAAGACTTTAATCTTAGGGTAACCCTAAATGACAATCAGCTGAATTTCAGATGTGGAACATAATACCCATTCTGATGTATGTGCACCACCATAGCAGTGTGATACAATGTTTTTTAAACAGGCCACTAAACCCAGTATTAAATCATCTTGAAGAAATCTTGAAATACATCCCTGTATTAGCTTATAGTGATTGATTTTTTTATTTATTTGATTTATTTTGGCTTGCATAGGTCTGCAATGACTCTGACAAAAACAGCTTGATGTAACATTACACTCCAGTAAAAAGTGTGTAATCTAAGCCTTAGGACTGAAGGTACCGACCTTTACCATTAGGATTTCTGTGTCCATTAAAATATACTTTCATGAAACAACAGTTTTGTATGTGATAACTGTGCTCGTACGTGATACTAACACAGTGGTGAATGGATTCCCTTTAAAGTTTTTAGCAATTAATAGCATAAAGCACAAGCAGGTAGCATTAACTATAATTAGCCTATTTATAGTTACTTGAAAAAAATACTGAGCATCCCCAGACCACCTGCAAAATGCAATTCTTTCAAGAAAATAACCTTAAATGAAAAAGTTACTTTTCCACTGTAAATTATTAGAAGCTTAGCAAATGCAGTCCTTTCAGAATTCTTCACTTACCGTTCTCTGTAATGCTGGCAGAGAGTCCTGGCTCTACAGGCGGCTCTAAGCTGTCAAGCAGACGGTTCACTTTGTTTCGAAGTTCGATCAGCTCTCGTCGAAGGTACTTCACCTGATTAGACTCCAGTGGCCTTGGCTGTCCATTCACTGTTAGAACACAAGGAAAATATGAACAGCTTGTAAACATATTACAGAAAGAAAAGGCCTTAACACCTTCAAATGCAGTGTTGATAATGATGCTAAACACTACTGTAAGGTTCAATTTCCACTGGTGGGGAAGTTTACACTGCAGCTGCAATGTACCCATACGATACCTTTTTTGTAGGAAAGTAGCTTCCAGTGCTGTTATGCTCTAAATGATTTGAACAATTGAATCAAGGTACCAGGATAACCTCTTCACATAAAGATACAGAAAGATAAACAAACATCAGTTTTCAATTAAAGACAATTGTTGGGATTAATAGGAAGGTGCTTAACCTGGCCAGCAATGACAGAGCACGATCCCAAAGGAAACCTGAAACACTGTAGTTTTCACATGCATATCACTCGTCTGACTCCACTGATTGGTCAAGTGAATAATAAATGTACTGTATAAAATGTCATTCTTTCAGTGATTTCAAATTATTATGACCCCCTCCCACCAAATATGTCTGCAACAATTCTAGAAGTAGTAACATGACCTACATTCAAATCGATACCATGAAGACACTTTTGCTTTAAAATTCTAAAATAAATGCTATAGTTTAGGACAATAAGCAGGTTTAGCAGTTCATGCATCAATCCCATGATTACCGTATTCATTTGAATTTATGATGCACTTTTTAAAACCAGTTCGAGTACAGTGTAGTGATGTGTGTATTTAAAAAAAAATCGCCACACCAGCTAATCAGGACCTCCCAATCAGCTCGGCTCCAAGCAAATCTTTTTGTTTACCACAGCAGCAGCGCAGCTGAATCAGCAACAGGGTCCTCCCTGTGACAAAGTGTTATTAGCTTCCTGAGGAATTCGGAGAGCTTTTACAATTTCAGGTTTCTTGATCTACTCCTCCTACTATATCCTACTGTAAATACAAATTGTTTTAATCCTAAATCTCATATTGTATTCTAGTAGTATGTGCACTTACTGCAAACTATACTGTATTTAAATATTGTTTTTGCACTGTAACCTGTGGTGGAAGAAGAAGTAGAAGTAGAAGAAATAAATAATGTAGGCTCTGTCACACAGCACTATAGATAAATGCAGCTGGACCACCAAAGTCATTTTGTAAGCAATGCCACACAAAGTCATTCGATATCAGCATGTAGTGGCTACTGCTTATCTATAGCAATGTGTTTGAAATATCTGCATGTTTCAAATGAAAAGGACAAATTCAAAAACCAAAAAGGGCAACCAGTGAAAATACTGATGCTGAAAAGGCAATACATTTTTTTTTGGGTCACCTCTACTTTAAAAATGATGTCTAGTAGCACGCCTGCCTCCAGCATAATGACTCGCACTAACCAGTTATACAGTCCATGAACGCCAAATACAAAGGCTTTGTTACACCAGTATTATGTTAATGTCTCATTTAGAACATTTTGATTGTCAGGGGCAGGACTTGAGCAACATGCACTTGCTTTAAGCTGATGTGGGATAACTTCATTCAGCCAACAGCTCCCCCAATTGCAGCTGTAAGATTAGTCAAACTTCCCAAAACAGAATACATTTAATCCATAACAAGCTCACTCCCCACTAGGTCTGGCAAGCGTGCAAGGCACTGAATGTAACACTGCCAGTTTTTTTTTTTTAATGTTTAACTTAAATTTATACATAGGTGCTTGTATGCATTTAAATGAAAAACAATTACATTTTACATTATATTCATTAAAAAAATCTACAGCACATTATTTTTCTGTTCGAGCCCAAGACTATTTAAAACGATTTTATTGGTAGTGTGATGGGCAATCTCTGGTAGCTAACTGGGCTTGGTAGCGAGTACCTTAGCTTTTCTCCAGGGATAAAATCTGTGTCTCTTGGTACAGTGGTACAGTCACTTCTGTAAATTGTGCATTATGAGGAATAAGAGTGTACCAAATACTAAGAAATAAAACAAAACAGAAGGAAACCTGTCAAATTGTGACAACTGCAAAACCCTTAATATTGCATCACCCTTCATTTGGAATCTAAAGATTATTAGGTCAGTGTTAATTGAGGTCCTGGCAGTAAGATTTAAATTAAAATCTAATTCAGCAGTTCAGATGATACAAATCAGATGATATAATGATGCAAATTTCTATTTGCTATGGTAAGAAAAAAGTCTAAACACACGTGACCACATGGATATTTTCAAGGTTCGAGTTTGTTTCATAGCCACTCCATTGCATACATATTTATAAACAGTGGTAACAACCCCCCTTCCCATGTTTTACAAAAACACTATTTATGGTCCAAGGGGCATTAACAAGGTCAGATCTGACATAAAAACAGTGTAGATTATTCTATTAATGCACACATATGGTAATTCCTGGGACTGGTTGATTTAGATAAACAAACACTGATCACTGAGAGCAACGCTACACCTGTCTACCAAATGTTCTTTTGGAAACCAAATGCTTATGAAAACAGTACTCGCACGTTTGGTCATCATCACAACTGTTCCATGAAACTGGGGTGTGGCAGGGTGGTAGCCCTGCACAGGGAATTAAAGTTTTGTTTGCGTTTTGTATTAATAATTGTCACTTCCTACACACAGCTTGGGTGCTCAGCAAGGAAGCACTGACAGACAAATGATTGACAGGGAGTCCCCGATTGCCTGGAGGGGCATATCCTGAGGAGCTCCAGACCATAAAGGGAGGTTGCACTGAACACTTGCTCTCCTCCTCCTAAATCGCCTTCACAGCATGTCTGCTGCGTGCATCCCGGTGTGGCTGAAAGAACCAGCATTCGGCTCAAGAGAGTTATCAGTGACGGCGTCACCTAGCCTGAAACCTGAGAGCGAAATAAAACAAGACTGTGGACAGCAACAAGAATTCAGCGTGTGTGTCACTCGGGGATCATCAGGATTGAGATCGCTGGGTGCGTGAACCAGAACTTGTATTTGTAGCAGGGCGAGTTTATGGGATCAGGTTACTGATCCCCAATAGTATAGCGACGGTGCAGTTCAGACTTAACAGCAGGAGCCTCCTTATAGTGGAGATAGCGCCCGAGCTTGGCCACCTGTTTTTCATAGCGAGCGAGCATAGAATGTTATGTTCAAATGGCGCCTAACCCTGAAAGAAACAGTTGGCAACCATTTTAGTCGCAGTCTGGAGCACTGTTGACTGTGCATTTACTTTGGCATCTAGCTAAATCATTTCAGGGTATGCAACTGCTACTACACCATATGGCAGTATATCAGAACTAGAGCCCTGTGTTTTTCACAAATACAAAATAACAAAATAAAACAAAATGCAACATATAAAACGAAAAATCATTATAAAGCAATGTGGCGGGACGCCCTGCCCCTATGCGCATTTTTGTGTTTTATGTTGTAGGTGGTGTGTTATTGTTTGTGTGTATAAATTGGGCTATGTAACACATGCCAGCAAGTTAGGCACTGCTTTGTTTACGCGAGACATTTCAGAATAACGTGCTTCCCTATTTTCTGTCCCATGAGATTACGACTCGCTCTACAGCGGCATAATGCTTTTTTGACCCAGATGGCTTTCCATAGTGTCTCATCGGGTAGCGACACAGCCATGTGTTGTACAGGGTGTGTAGCAGTCACAGACGAGCAGGGTTGCACCTTGGCTGTGTGATCTTGCCCGTCTTTGGGAACCTCACATTGGCTTTCGTTCCTGTTAGGGAGGCAAAATTGGCAAGAATTGATTCTCCTCATCATGCTTTTCCTGCATGGGCATAGAGACTTTGGATCGGAGGACAGCCACTGACCTTTAGCTCTCTTGACCTGTTGTGGAGAATTGCTGCAGTGAGTAACTAAGTGTAACTGGACATTCTCAGTTAGGGAGAAAAATTGGTCTGATCAAACCTTTCGAGCAGTGATCCTTCACTGAAGCTGCATCTTTCTATGACTAATAAGCTCTATGGGGACACAAAGTTTGCTTAATGTTGCATATAATGTAAATCAACAATTTTGGAACGCAGAGATTGGTAAAGCTGCAGGTTTCAGTGCCAGAAACGCAGCTCACTCACCAGAGGAGATTAAGATTTGTGGCAAGCCTCAATCTCATACCATTTTTATTTAAATTTCACAATTAGCAGATATATACAGGGTTGCTCAGGAAGAGTATGATATTACAAATTTGGCAGGGATGTCCTTTGTTTTTTTCATCCTGAAGTGTGCGCAGGTTCATGAATTCCCAACCACACGAAAGCTGAGCAGACACGATGCACACACGGTCATAAAGACAGCACGTGCTGCTCCCTTTTTAAGACAGGAACTGTGTATAGTGCTTGGGACTCTACTTTTAAAACTTTCTCACTGCCTTTTTCTAATATAAGAAGAAACAGTTACTTGATCATAATTGATAACAGAGCATATATACTTGACAGTGCATGAAATTACATCACCTGCCTTATGGAAAAGGGAGAGATTCTTGTAACAAAGTGAATGTAAAACTGACTGAACTAATCCAAAGCAGATTATTTTCACCCTGTTTAAAATACAAGTTTATACACAATACACATTACAAATTATGGCAGGTGGCTTTTGGTTTTACATTTTAATACAAAATATTTTCTAAATGTAGCTTAATTTAATTATTTAAAAAGTATTCCATGACATGGACAAAGAAGTCCCAGGTTTCCCAGAATCTTTGTAATATGACCAAGTCTACCTGTGTGACCTAAGCAGAGTCTGAAGGATAGACCAATGAAAGCAAGCCTCTTAACAACTTTTTGTTGAACTATCCTGTGAACACACACGTTATTTGAAATTGTACGAATGTCATCTTTGAAAGTAATTCTATATTTTACAGTTTGTCCTGCCAAAACATTTCAGTCTTTAATCTTGTGTGCTACGGACGTAACTGGTACGTTAAAAAAAATCGCTTCCCCAGTGCATTGGAAGTACATGGTACGTCCAATTGAAATACATGGTTAAAAAAAATAATAAAAAAAATGGATTGCCGTTTTTTCACTCTGGGTCGCTCATTGAGGAGTTATTACATAACATTCAGTCGTTGGCTTTAATTTCAAATTTCACCGACAAAATATATTTGATGTGATGCAGTTGTTAAATGTAATTTACAGCCTATTTGAACGCAAGGGGTGGCTATCTTTGGCTTGTACTGCGAAACATCCCGAATGAATTTAAAACAGTCTGTGTGTCTTTCATTTTCTTTTCAATGTGGATTGATTAAAAAAAAATTAGCTGTTTTATCAACCTGTGTTTCATGAAATTAGCAGTAACATCTGCCTAATACTGTATTTTACTAGTTTTGCTTATATGACGGTAGAGGAAGATACTTCCTGCTCCTGGCTGTCATCACATGACACCATTGTAACGTATCAAGTGTGTGGGAGGTCCGGCAGTTATTTTTTTTCCCATTTGTCCCATGGTGTAAACTCAGCGATCACAGGCTTTTTAAAAAAAAAAAAAACACATTTGTAACCATTTGTTTTTGCTATATAGTTACTGTGCATGAAACTTTGTGTATCAGACTTGTGTCTGGTTTAGTTGGTGTTGGAGAGAAACTAGTCTAGTGAGTTTGATCATCTATTTGACATTTTTCTAAGAACATTATTTTTGTGATCCCTCTCTTTATTACTTTATAATTTTTATTTGATCTTCATTTTTCTACCGTTCCCAAAAAAACTTTTTTTTTACTTTTATTCATCATCAGATTTTGTTTCCAGGTCATTTGATTTTTTCCTTTTTTTTCTTGCTTTTGTTTTTGGAAATAACGATTTTGATTAAAATTTATTAAATACAATTATAAATAAATACTGTTCAAATTTTTTTTTCCTTTCCCAACAATTTGAAATGATTTTAAGTTTTCATTTGCTTCATTTGCTAAATATATATATATATATCCTAAGAGTCAGACTCAGAGAGAGATTTTGTGCCGGATGACTCTGGTAGTGAATATGTACCGAGTGGCTCTTCCTCCAATGACAAATCCAGCAGTAGTGAGGAAGAGGAGCCAATGGACATTGAGCTTGAGCCCCTACCAGAACAGGGACTGTAGGTCCTGGACCAAGGGGTGGTGGATTTCAGCCACTCTACGATTGGACCCCCCCTAACAACATCCAGCCTCAAATTCCACCTTTTTCTGGACTGACCCCAGTTGACTTCTTCCAGTTGTTCATCACTGAGGACTTTGAGTATTTGGCTATTCAGACCAATTTGTATGCCCAGCAATACATGGCACAATATGGGGAAAATCTGGGGAATTATTCTAGGGTGCGCAAATCTGTCCCCACTAATCTAATTGAAATGAAAAAGTTCTGGGGTTTATCCCTTCTTATGGGACTGGTGAATAAACCTAGAATTGATTTATAGTGGTCCACTGACCTGTTCACGCTTGCCCAATTTTCCCTGCCACCATGAGCGGGGACAGGTTCCAATTAATTTTTACACGAGAATGACAATTCTAATGCTGTCCTGAGGGACCATCCTGAATTTGACAGACTCTTCAAATTGCGTTCCCTTCTCGATCACCTACAGAATAAATTTGAAGAGACATATTCACCTGGCAAAAACGTATCTGTGGATGAGGCCCTCTTATTCAAGGGGAGGCTCATTTTTAAACAGTATATTCCCATGAAACGTGCCCGTTATGGGATTAAACTGGACAAACTGTGTGAGAGCTCAAATGGGTACACTCATCGGTTCAGAGTGTACACAGGGAAGGACTCTCAGATTGAGCCACCTGGCTGCCCCCCATGGTTGCAGACCACTGAGAATTGTATGGAATATGGTTTTTCCCCTCCTAAATTTGGACTACCATTTGTATGTAGACAACCTCTACACAGGAATCCCTCTGTTTAAGGTTTTGTACACATCCCAAACAATGGCTTGTGGCACAATATGACCAAACCAGAAGGGATTTCCCTGTCAATTGGTATCCAAGAAACAGAGGTGTGGTGAAACCAGTGCTCTGAAGAACTGCTGGCAATGAAATTATATATATATATTATATATATATATATATATATATATATATATATATATATATATATATATATATATATATATATATATATATATATATATAATTTGCCAGGTGTACCTGAAAAACAACAGAGTAATTTGTTGTAAGCCAGGAGAGTCCCAAATTCAAAAAATGCCTGTAGCAGAGAAGGGGTTAAAGTCACAACCATATTAGAAGACATACGCTAACAGTAAATGGGCTAAAATATGTGAACAGAAAGAGACGACAAGTGCCAAAACCTAATCATGTCTACGAGGGGGTAGAGACCTCCCATATTAGTTTTGTACAGAGAACACAACCCACACTTCATAATAGTAAAACTTACAAAATACTATTTGGTCCTGAATCAGCCACTTGCTACAAAGAAACATTTTGTTAATCAACTATCTAGGCTACTCCAATTTTAAAACAACTTTTTCAAATTATTATTGTGTTATTTTTCTTAAGATGGTGCAATTTTAAAATAGTTAATTGATCATCTGGAAGACTTTTCTATTTTCAGTCAAGCAGTGTATGTGAAGACAAAAACAAACAGAATAAACACATGGGCAGTTTATTCTTCCATAGAAACATCTGGCTATTGTAACTCTATGGATGTGATGTGGTCCAAAGCCAAAATCTAATGATTGTGACACTGAGCAGAATCCACCTCATCTGGAATAAATTAATTTGTCCCACAAGCTTCAAATTGCCACAGCAACTATGCTTAAAATGTTTTGTTCTATTGTATACCACAAAAATAGATGGCTTCATATGTTTATAGGAATAGCATGCACTACTGTAAAACAAGATGATTATTTTTTTAAACTTAATTTCACTAATGGCCTTCAAGGTCAATTTTTGCTGCAATAAATGTTTGCGCTTTTTCTTTTAAATGTACGGCACGTATAAATAATATATTTCACGGCACATTAATTTTGTGGCATATCTTGGATTCGAACCAGCGATCTCCATGCTATAGGGTGCATCCTGCACTCCGGGTGGAGTGCCTTTACCAGATGCGCCACTCAGGAGCGTCTCTTAAATCTTGTAAAAATTAGCATCTTTAAAATAACAAATTAAATACAACAAACTTTGATTAACAGAAACCAAGTATTTCAGTAACAGAATCTCAGACTAAAATATTTGAGCAGTTAAAAAAAAAAAAAACCAAACACACACAAAAGAAAGTGATTTCTATTATTTCTAATTGTTCTATTGAAATATATATTAAAGTACAGATTCAGCTTTATAATAAAACAACAAAGTATTACATAATATGGATAAAATGAAAAATAACATGCAAAAACTAATTTCATACTTTGACAAAAGTATTTGGGCACCTTTACATTAGTATTTTCTGTGCCCACCCTTTGCTTCCTTTAACGCTTAGTCATTTTTTGTATTTTGAAACAAGTTCCTGGCATCTTTCCTGTGATTTTTGCCCATTCTTCAACACATACAGCTTTGAGTTCTACAATCAACTTTGGTTTCCTTTTTTCAACAGCAGCCTTCAAGTCAATCCACAACATCTCAATGGGATTAAAGTCTGGGGACTGAGATGGCTAATCCATAACAGAATGCTTAGGGTCATTATCCTGCTGGAATACAAACTTCCGTCCAATAAGTCTTCTAGCGTTGGGTAACAAAACGAGAGTGCAAAATGTCATGATATTTTGCAGTATTCATTGATCCGTCTAGAATACAAAGGTCGCCAGTGCCTGATGAAGAAAAACAAGCCCATACCATCACACAACCTCCACCATGTTGAACACTGGGCATGATGAACTTTTCTTTAAACTCTTCTTCTCTCTTCCTTCCTCCTTGGATTTGTCTGACCATACAATTTGAAAACTCCAAATTGCTTTCTTTTGTATATTGTTTTTAACAAAGGTTTGCATCTTGGTTTTCGCCCATGGACATTCATCTTGTTAAGGTATCGTTGAATTGTTCGCTCGGGAATTTCTTGACCGTCTTTTCTTAATTCTTGAGTCAAATCTTTTGCAGGAATCCAAGGATTTTTCTGGGCTGCTCAAACGATTCTTCCAGATTTTGCAAAAACCTTTCTTGGTCTTGGTGGCAAAGTGGCTGATTGTGTACAGGTGCAGGAGTGATGCAGTGCGCAATGAACAAACAGAGAATTGTAATCCAGTGGGAAACTGATTTTTAATGATTATAATCCTGGCCTGGTGACCAAACAATAACTCCAGGCAATACACAACAATTGTACTGCAGTGGAATAAAATAAACGGGTTACAGTCCCAAATAATAAATACACGTATCTGTCACACAATGTACAAAACATGGTCACCAGTCCTGGGTGTGTACTGTAGTGCTCGTGGTGGATGATACAGTTTATTTCGTGACAGTGGTGGAGTGCTGTTCCGGCTTTGTGCTGGCCCAAGGCGACAGCTCCAGAATCGTGTTAGCTGTTAACCACAAACCAAGCGAAGGAACAGATTGCGATTCTCCGCCCCCTTTTATGCTTTCACACATGACCCCTTGGTAAACGAGTGCAACCGCCTCTCCTATCTGCAGCTGCCACGTCGTTTCCCTTCTGGGTCAATGCGTTCTTGCAACTGAGTCTCGCCTTCATCCAGACTGGCCAACTTCCCGACCTGGGGAAAGAACTCTCAGACCAGCCCGTCCAAAGAACTCTGTTCTCACTGCTTAGCGCCCTCACAGGTCGGGAGGGAGATTTACAACCAAAACTCACTGTATTTCTGTCACAGTCTCCCACACGCTGCTTTTCGGTAAACCGAGTCTTTCTGCAATTTTTCTGGTAGTTTCTTTTTTGTTTAGTTGTATCATTGCCATTTTGAGATCACTGTTGTACTCTTTAGTTTTAACCATTTTGGTTGCTTTTTATCACAATTTTACAATTTATTTTTCAGCACTTGATTATGCATTTAATTATTCTATAATTTATCATCAGGTGTTGTTTTTTAATCATGATAATAATAAACGAGCAGAATGTTATTTTTTTGCACACATTTTGAATGTTGTGCAGATTTAATGCAAGTCAAAATACTCAATCATATATAACTGCACCATTCATGTATCAAGCACGTTTATAATTTACTCTGTAAAACTGCTACATAAATAGCAGCGACATTGGAGGGAAAAAACTGTTTTCCAATACAGATTCTACAGAGTAAAAGGTTTCCCTGTGATGTTTAATGTCGTCATACCCTAATTTGTGTGTTGCAAAGTTTTCGTCTTACTCTCATGAAGTATACTCGCTAGATGATTTTCCATTACATGTTTTTCATACACTCGCTAGTCTACCAAGTAAACACACTAAAACATGTCAGCCCCTATTCCTTTCGTAAAGTAGCTGTGCGATTTGTAAAAGTACCTTAGTTTCTTGCTGTTATGGATCCCCGTATAGAAACCACCATTAAAATGATTCACAGAGACAGTGGCAGCAAAGACTAGCCCTGCTGCAACTGTAATTATAATTGAACCCAGGTCTGATATACACAAGCTGTAATTGACCCATAGGGTCCATTAAATTGGTTTACTGTAAAAGTCGTTTTATAGGTCGCACAGGCGTCAAAGTCGCTCCCCCCTTTTTGAGACTTCAATTTTGTGTTTAAAATACTTTTTTTACAATTTATATTTTTTCCTACATGCGCAACACCGATAAATAAAGAAAGATACACAGGTTTAGTTTTGAAATAACCCTTGTTTGCAACATTTTACTACATTAATTTTACGGTGTTGTTTTTCGTTTTTAGTTAAACTGCTAGAAACTAATCAATTTTTCAAAATTTTAAAAGTAATAATTAATCATGCATAAAATCAAGTTATACATCCCACATCACATCTGTATTAACCTACAGAGTGAACTTGTCATGCCAGTAACAAGTCGAACAAAACCGTTTTCTATACAGTTGTTTGGGCGAATGTTCTTGTGTGCAGAAGTTTTAGCTTTTAAAGTTGTTAAAGTTGGATGGAAAAAGGGCTATTGATAGAAGTAGGTTTAAAATATATTTCTAAAAATGACTTTAAAAAGTCTACAACAGTCAACATCTGCTTGAATATGTATTTTTAAACCAAATTGCCAAGAGATCTCCTTGTGTTCAAACCCAATCAATAAAGCCAAAATAATAGAATGGGGATAAGTTATTCACATTTACTAGATCTGTTTTTAAACTAAAATTAAGCTACCAGAGTTCTACCTTCTGTCCTGGAGTCATTGAATATCCCTCAATAGCCAAGCCAAGTAGTCTTGATATGCTACATTAGTTACTGACTATTGCCTTGATCCTAAATGTTACCAATCAAAGCAATTGGATTAGTGTCCATGTTTCTCTAACAGTGTTTTAATCACAAGTAGTAACAGAAAGTTAAGTGACCTTCCATAATGCAGAATGGCTTTATACTGCCAGCAATGCAGCAATTGCTTTGGGTGCCCTTATAAATTGCAGCAACATCCCTCAAAATGTACGTCTATTCACAGCCATTATGGTCGCAGTGCCCTTTCAGCTTCACTAGAGAGAAGCCTGCATTAGGAAGCATTTGGATCCAAACAATAACATGATTACGTTGCACCAATTCCATACACAACACCCGTGTCAACATTTATGAATGTGCGATGACATCGGTCTGTAAAGGAAAAAAAAAGCTGGCATATCACGTTTTACACTGAAGCGCGAGAGGGAAGATACAATCTAATCGAACACAAATGCCTGGAAGTCCACAGGTGCTGTATTAACACCAGTAGAATATGGTGACCAGAGGTTCATGCAGCAGTTGTGATGGTGACCAAATGTGTGGGAGTAGGCTACATTAGCTTAAAATGAAACGCTGCATTCCAAAAAATTACAAGAACAAAATACAAAGGCATAAACAGAATGCCCTGAAAACTTAGGAAAATGATTATAATGAGGGGCTGAAACGCAGCAAAAGGCCAATTAAACAAAAGAAAAAAAAGGAAGTGAAAAGGCTACTGTATCAAACTGTTGAGTTAACATGAACAGATTATCATTTGTTGTTGCATCTTTAGCAGCGCATCTATCATCGATGTATTCGGTTACAAAGAAGCAGGCACAGTAATTTAAGACGTTACTGTAATGAAACTCGGTAAATGTAGAGCTAGTGTTGTACTAAAGTAGGGTCAGCTGCTGCAGGGAAAACTGAGTTTATTTCTCAAACAGACCATTAAGAACAGTGACAGCAGAGCTCATATTTGGGACTGTAATTAATGTGTATTAAAAAAAAAAAACATTTAGCGAATTAATGAAATTCACTGTGTTGTATTTAACATTGTAAATAACAGAACGAAGTCGCTGAAACATTGAAACAAATGGTTACATGTACAGTAAATAACATAACAGCAGTCTGTTTACATGCTCTCAGGCTGACTACTGCAATGAGCATGCGAATTGCAGTGTGTCATTTCCATACAACTGTACACGATTAAAAGGTGCTGTCTTCAATTCTCTACACAACACTTGCAAAATACCTCAAATATAAAATGCAGAGTCATCAACTGCATAGATTACCTATTCAATAGAATAAGGCAACAAACAACCGAGTACTAACAAAAGTTATTGTTTTAGTATCACTTTAGTGTCTTAACAAATTGTTATATTTTAAGCAGTTGAACATGGTAGCAACCAACTTGCTCTTAAAGTGGCACCCAACAATTGGATTTGGCAACCAATTTTTTTTTTTGGCATTTTCTGAATAAATAAATAAATAGTTATTATTAAAGTTTAACTGTGTTGTTTCTTTCTGTAGCCAATAATTAGCTTTATATATATAAACAAAATTACACAACATCCTACACTTTGACCTTGACTTAAGTTTAGGTGCCCTCTACAAATTTAATGAACTGAAGGCCATTTTGGCCTTGCCCTTTTTGTTGCCAGTTTAGAGCCCTGTAATATATAGATCCATGCAAGTCCACATGACCCTGAGTTGAAGTCCTAAACTGCAGCCACAGAACTGTGTAAAGGCATCAAACCCCTTACGAGCAGCATTTCATTATAATAACTGGTGAGCATTTCTTTTCAATGGGCTCATCCAGTTGATATGCCCCGTAATTACCAGCCAGTTATTACAGGAAACATGCATTTATTAACACCAGCAACAGTGAGTGACCCAAGCATGAGCTGTCAAACTGAAAGGAATTCCAACCGTAACTCACATTGCAATTGCGGTTTTCTCTCCACTGTCTCACATAATGCAAAACCTGTTTGTTTGAAATGCTGTTCAGGTTATCAAAGATGTTACTATTTTAAATACAATTCTTCATGCAGTTCACTCTTGGTCTAACAATTCACTGACATAGACTTGGTAGAATAACCCCCCCCCCCCCCCCCAACAAGCAACGGAGAACCTTGGAACTCTGGCAGGACAAAATCGCTCACCAGAGATTAGAAAAAATACATGCATTACTCTATATATATAGTCAGATCAAGGACCTGTCAATTCCTATTGAAATCAGTTTGTGAGAAATTTAAAAAAGCACTTAAGCTGTGACTTATTAATTACAATTTGTTGACAAATAATGTGCAGTTATATTACTAATCTGTAAAATATTTTCATATTCACATAATACAGTGGATTCTATTTATATCAAGTTCTCTGGGATGACTCAAATAAATAATTATTAAAAAGCACCTAAATGTGAGTATGCTATTTTTTAAAATAATTGTATTGTCACCTCCAAAAAAAAAAAAAAGACTCCTGCAAATGTCACCGATATGCTTGTAAAAGTAGTAATTATACAACTTAATTTAAAAAGGATTAATTGACAACTGGTGGATAGGGGATTCATGACTTCTCTGTTTCAGTGAAGTTGGAGCTCCCTCATGTGGCATATCTGCAGATAAATGTGGACACATCTTTTTCAGACATTCAATAACTTACCAAATAGAGTTAGCTTCAGTATCCTGCTGCACTGAATAGCAAAGGAAAGGTCTGAGCTATCAAAAATTGTAATGAGGTCATCGTCTGAAAAACAAAAACGGAACAAAAAATACATTTGTTTAATCTTAAATATTATTTTTGTATTTATTTTAATCACCTTTAACTTACTAAATAAGTAGCTCCTGGTTTTGCTGGAAATAAATACATTATAAAATTATATCATTTATCATTATAAATTCATTTTGATTTTATACGGCTGGTTCCACAGACCCGGATTAGAGCTAATCTTGGACTACCTAAATTTAGGAAAGAATCCGACTTAAGATTGTCTTTTGTCTTACAAAATGGAATACCTTTGGGACACTGTGATAAAGAGAGAAAGGATCAATGCTGTAAATCTCCCTCCCAACTAGAAAGGGTGCTGTGTAAAGGTGAGGGTATGCTGCCTCCTAGATCTGCCACCTCGATGGTAGGTGGAAACCGGAAGGTGACCATATTAGGAGGGGCGCGTAGCTGCAAGTACTCAGGACGATTCCATTGCAGTCAGCTGCGGGGCAGCCCTCTATTGGAGAAACCATGGCGACACGTTGACTGCAGGGAGGAGTTTGCTGGGTACAAAGGGGAAGCAGCTACGTCAGTACCTACCTTTGCGCCGAGAGAATGAGCCACCAGCCGGAGCTGTTCTCGTTTTTATTTTGTGTTACATTCTGTGTTTGTGTCTTTACAGCGGAGAAGTTGGAGTGAGGCGCTGCAGCCACTGAGCCAGCACAATCCCTGGAGCACTTCCCTCACAGCACGGCACCAATCACTCACCACAATCCCTGGAATATCATAGCACAGTTTTCGTGCACGGAGGATCGTGGATTAGGAGTGTTTTCTTTTGTTATTTTGGTTATTTTGTTTTTGGACTTTATTAATAAATCACAGACATTTTGGGAGAATCTGGTTTGGACATTGTAATTATTGTACCACGTCACTCGCATCCTGTCACAGACACCTCCACCCATCAGAATGACGAGAGACGTGTTCACACAAAAAGCACAACGACAATAATAAGACACAGGAGGTAACTGTAGTAAACATTTGTGCAGTCTAAACTGATGATAATCCCCTGAATTAGTCTTAAGAAAATTAGTTCATCTGTTTTGTACCAATTGCAGTAAATATAGCTCACAGATAAACATCAAGAAAGGGAGTAACCTCACTTTTTAGGAAGCATTAGACTGAAAGTCTGCTCATTAGACTTTTGCTATGGTTAGCAGCAAAAGTACCTGGATTAGCTTAAAGAAAAGACCATTTACATAAAGCGCAAAACCTATTGACTAAATATCTTTCCTGATTGTATCGCTCATTTCATATCTTTAGTAAAAACAAATATCAACCCTGAAAGCAACTGTCTAAATAATATTGAATGACCTTTTGTTGTCACAAACAAATGTATTTTTCATGTATATTGTAGCTATTAAAACATATGCTGCATTAATCCTGGACAGTGTTTCTTGCTACTCTGTGTGCATTAAATATAGTATTTGTTCATTAAAATAAATAAATAAATAAATAAATGAATGAATGAAAAAAAATAATAATAATTAAGTTATTAACTATTTTGTTGTAAATAAAGAGTCTGACTAAAGTGTGATTTAGGACAAATGTAAAGCAGTCACTAATGATTATTTTACCTTACACATCATTCATGATTATGTACCATACATTATTTTTACAATTACCCTAAATACCATAAATCACTTACTTTTTTTGGCCAACTCACATTATGACACCTGTTAACTGTGGAACAAGTTTGAGGCTTAATGTAAAAACTCATATCTGATAAGTGGCATTAAATTATGCCTGACTGACTAGGTCAGTGTTTCTCAACAGAGGCGGTACCGCCCCCCATGGGGCATTCTGAAGCCAAAGGGGGCGTTTACATCCAAGAGGGCAGGAGTGGGGCGTTTTAGCTAAAAAGAAAAAAAAAAAAAAAAAAAATGGGTCGTTGTGTTTTCTTATTTAAAATTAAGGAAACTTATTTCAAAATGTTGATTAACTACTGACACACAATGTGCCAGTGATGGACTCACTGACTTGTGCACTATAAGATCATGTACACAACAAGTCAGAAATGTTTGCTGCTGCGCAACAACGTCACTGCCATTTGTGCTATCCGGTTTGTCACGCAAATGTAATATGGTCCAATCAGAACGAAGCAGCCGATCCATTTATGCCTGTTGCCATGACATGCCTGAATTTCACAGTTTATTCTTATTGTTATCTAGTGATGTGCATTTGAGGAGATTTTTGGAATCGGTTCCGAACAGGGTATTTCGATTCTGGTTCCAAAATTATTTAGAAACACGTCCGTATGTCAATAAGGGCTCAAATTCGCGAGCTGTGGGTCGCCAGGGGCGACCAAAATTGGTCTCAGTGATCAAATATTAATTTGCATTCACCATTGGCAACTGTGGGAGTGGGCAGGTCAGATACAAAATAAGTTAGTTATAGTATTAGTTTCGCGGATATATATATTTTTTTTTTCCCCCCCACATAACATTATTAGCACTATTTTTATTTTATTTTTTTCAAAAAGTTTACCTCAGTATTTCACGTGTTTTTTTCTGAATCCCATGCATGGTTAGACCATGCTCAGGCTTTGGTTCAGTATCCCAGTGGTGCAGTAAACAGCATGTAAGAAAAAATGTTCTTAATTTACATGTATGTACCTTAAAAATGGTCCTGGTTTGTCAACTGTTTATTTTTAACTAGCCTACATGTTAAACAATCAAACTATCTTTTTTTTTTTTTTTTTTAAATACATATTATTTCAGTGGGTGTTCGTTGTGTAGATTTCAGTAGACCCTTACTTACTGCATTTAGTACTACGTCTTAAAATGTATTCGTGAAAGTAATATAATTTGACATCTGGTAGCCAACGTGTTGTTGCTAATCATGCTGTTTGTTCAGCCTTCATTCTGTTCATAAAGTTTATTCAAAGTCTGCTGTTGTATGATGAACTACTGAAATCAAGCTGCTCAATGTCAGCATCCGTTTCTTTTATTTTTACACCTTGTCATTAAAATAATGGCATAGAGTAGCTGCTATTGCCACTGATTGCAAACACTTAGTTTTTTGTTTCATGAAGCATATTGACAGCGTTCATAGGATGTGTACAAAAACAGAGATTTACTTTCAGAAAAAGGTAAAATTACACAAGCGAATCCATACTATATTTATATTTTTCGGGCAGATTGATTTGTAACAGTGATTAAACAAGAATATATTCAGGCTGGCTTTACAGTGGATTAAGGCACGTGTGTTGACCAAGGGGGGTGTCAAACAGGGACGTCACTATATAGTATTTACCTGGTTTTTTTTTTTAAAACCAAAATTTTAAAAGCTAGGAGCCAGATGCCCATAAGGATTTTAGCCAACTTTGAGCCCTGTCAATGTGCAAGCAGAAGTTCCGACAATATTGTGCAATCTCTGAAATCGCCCTGTATAATTAACAAAAAAAGTTAACAAAATAATCAATAATCTCCAATTTGCACAGTAACAGTTTTATTACAACAGCAAAAGTGTGCTTGTATATGAACCTTGTTAATTGCAAAATTCACAAAGCTTACAATTAAAAAAATCTTTAACCACATGGTTTGTGCAAACAGGTCAGTGTATGTTAGGATCCCAAGCCAAAATCTGTAAAATATTTTGCAGACCTTTTTTTTTTTTTTCTAATTGTGAACGTGTCAATTATAGTTATCAAATGTATTTTTGACAGAAATTAATGTTTTAATAATCAGTTTTACTAAAAACATAATAGTACTCACTGCAAACAGATCCCTGATATTTGTATTCAGTTCGTCGGTTCCAAAGCAGGAACCGGGTACCCGATTTCAAAGGAACCGGTTCACATATCTCTATTGCGATCCACAGCATGGCGCAAACAAAGAAGATATGTTGACAATATTCCATAACAGTAAGCATTTTATGCAAGTATCTACATGTTAATTAAACCAGTGACTGGGGTTTTATTATTTTTGTTTTATGAATTATTTCTCTGCAATTCTCAGAACTAGTGGAATTAAATGTAATTAACAATTGATGTTAAACGGCATAGTTAATCGGAAATAATTCTTATTTTTTTATTTTTTGTAGCAAGGGGGCGATGACTTAGCTCAACTGATCCTTAGGGGGCGTTGTTACAAAAAAGGTTGAGAAACACTGAACTAGGTTGATGGTGAGAGCATTTTTCAATAAGGTTCTCATGCTAAATAGCGATTCCAGACAGTACTCGATTACTAACGGTGTTTCCAATTGGCTATAAGCAAGTTAGACATGTGAGCCCCCTACTGTAGGTCCTTACTGAATGAATGATTGATTGAATGATCTGGACGATCATGGGGGACAAACTACCCTACATACAAAATGCAGAATAAACTCTGTACAAAAACTATCAAATAAAAGGAGATGCTGATTAGGAGCTTGTAGCTGGTAAACACACACAAGCTGCTTGTTCTATTAACACAGCAGGCAGGCTGCTACACACAGAGTGTCAGGTTCCCTATTAAAACCAATCCTGTTATTTATACAATCACAACACTTGTATTAACAATAAATAAATAAGCACAGATGCCCGCCTCCTTATGTGCATGGCCCCAGCCCTGCTACACATGGGTTGTAACCTATAATTGACATCTAACTTGCGTGTTACCAACATTCGTCGTACATGCCCAGTTTAATGGATCTGATCAGACACAAATAGGAACAGTAAATTATAAGTAATCCGTGTCAAAACTTTTTGAAACTTGACGTACAATTAACAGGTTTCGCTCTGTATATATTTATGTATTGTTTATTGTGATCAAAAAAATACCTTCATCTTTGTATTTGATGGTGACCTCGTCATTGCTCTGCAGCTTTCCTCTGAAAACCCTCTGCATCATCAGCACCAGCTCATCGTATGTGATGTCCTCATTGTGGATGGGGATGCGGCGAATGTCATCCCCTAACTGAGCCTTAATAATCAGTTTCCCACTCAGGTCCAGCTGCCCATTCATGGTGCTCACAATTTAGGTTGCCTGCACACTTAAGCACAAAAACACACTGAATTGAAAAGAGTTGCACTGAGGATCCTACAGACAGAAACTTCTAAACTATATTTTATAAAATGTAGGACCATGTACTCTACCTGTGTCTAAGCCTTCATTTAGTTTACGATACAAACACTATGACTTACTAAATCCTGTACTGCCTTTAACACAGTAATCCACAAGTCACAGTCCAAAGATTAGAAGTAAGGGATGAGTTGGCACTTGAGCAGCAAACACAAGGCTTCCACTGATAGAGGCAGCATTGTTGAAGAGTAGACTTAAAATAGGAAAAGAGGTCCCCCAAATAGCTTACCTTAGAGGACTGTTCAAGAGTAGGTAGTCTTGTTGGTTAAGTGGGTGGTGTGAAAAGGATGGGGGGGGGGGGGGGGGGGGCTGAATGGGGGAAAGCTCTCCAGAATTTGATCCATTTGAGATGGAATGACCCTATATACCTCAGTTTAGAGACTGGTGTAAGAAACACATACCGTTATTTACTGGACATTTGTTCAGGACGGCAGACACTTGAATGACATACTGTACTTGACAACTGTATGCATGTGACAAAAAAGGGCCTGCAGTTTGATGGAGAGAAGAATGCATGCTCTTCTGTTAGCTATCACAGTGTAGAACAAAGCACACACTGTGTATCTCAGATCAAGAAAGGGGCTCACAAAACATCAACTTGTTGACATGTAAAGATTTTGCATATGGGCAAACAGAGATATGATTATACTTTGGCATCTGTAGCTCTAAATACAGGAAGACACTGACTTTTATTAAACGGTATTAGTATTTAGATGTCCTGCTTTCTATCAATTCTATATTTAAAAAAATGTTTTTTAAAGTATGGCCCTTTATTATTTTCAATTGAAAGTGAACATGTATTACTTAATAATGCAATCATTTCTATTGAGCTATTACTTGACTTCATACATGAGATGGATTATGGAGGAAAGGATTTGATTAAGAAAAAGGCATAATTTACAGTTTTTTAAACAAAATTACATTAATTACATAAACACTGTATCTGTGGACTAATGGATTGTATATGCAATGTACTGGTCCAGGATTTAGTGTGTTATTCTAGAGATGCCAGCTTCCCTCGTTTTTTTTTTTTTTTTTAATTGAGAGTTCGTTATCCAGAGTCAGAATACTTTACATTAAAGATAAATAAAGTCTAAAAAATAAAAAATATGAACAGATTGTATAAGGCAATCCCAACAAATACTATACATTTCTAAATCAGTACTGAGATATGTTTTGTTTGCAACTGGGAAGGTTGTTGTTAGATGAAAGCCAAATGCATAACTTCAATAACCTAAACAGTGCACCCGTCCTTTTTGAAGACCCGTCCTTTCTATTCAAGACGCATTCGTATATTTATTAGGTATTGAACATGTACGGTATAAAATACTTTAATGGTCGCATTTAATGAGTATTGTGATCATTAAACAACACTATGACTGTTATTCAACAAGGCTCTCCCAAACTAAGTCCAAATGAAAAGCTAAGTCCTATTTTGTGTTACTCAAGACAGAGCAACAGGCCCTGCGCGACATTACGTCATCACAGGATGTGTGCATCTGCCAAATAGTCAACCACATAGTAAACGTAGAGGGCAAATGACGCAAGAGGAAAAATTAACTTCCTGCCAAATAGTGTCCTATGCGTTTATTTTGATCACCGGCAACACCAAAACCCTAAAATGTTATTGTGAATGACAACTGTATAGGATACATATTTCTTACATCAAATTAAACACACAACAACAAAAGCCAAAATGTATTTACAATCAATATTATGTACACGTGCATATCGTTAAACAACAACCAAAATGATAAAACAGCAGCGGCACTCTCAATGAAAGAATTACCGGCCTTGTTAATGGTTTTTTTTTTTTTTTTTTTTTTTCCCTAATCTTTCTTTCAAATAAATAAATAAGTCAATACACGTTCACACCTGTGTCTGCGTTCGTAGGTTGTTTCTTTCCTGGATTAGATGATGATGTTTAGGGTCTCAATTTCCAATTTCTCAGTTCTGACCAGGAAATCTCTTCCAGTCAAACTGGACGTGGCAAATAAAAACGCCACGCAGCCGCACTAAACACAAGCTAGCTTCGGGCAGTGGGAGAACTGAGTCGCTAAACTGTGCCACGCCCTATATGCAGACATGAGTAAACGAGTTTCTCAGCATTTGTCACTGTGCATACTTTGCACTGATTTCAATGGATGCTGTGTTTTATTGGCAGATAAAGAGTAAGGTCTGACAGTTTTATTCTATGTAACTGTAATGCAAAGCTGACTGAAGATTTTCAAAGGTGTTTATTTTCACTGTTATTTTGGACATTCCATATGATGTGTCATGAAAGATCCCAAGCAGAGACATGTCTACAAAATCTAGTATTTTGGGTTTGTTATAAAAAAATAAAAAAAAATAAAAAAAATAATGATGGTATAGAAACTGCGAACAAACATGGATTCAAAGCATTTTACAGTTACTGTATTGGATGTGCTGGAACACACACACACACACACATATTATGTCTCAATGGCTACCTGTATGACATCCTGCAACTAATGATCCAAGTGGTGTACAATTAAATTAAGGGGAGCAGTTACAGTAGCTAAGAAGGCATCATAAACATACAAACAACAGCAATAATAATTCTAACAATGAAATACATATATTGCAAGATACTTGCCCCTTGTTTATTTGTTCATTTATTTGTTCAACCAATCCCAAAATATATACATATTTTGAAATGGACACGTTCACATATATTCTGATATTTTAAATTTAAAATGCAATGATTAAGCAATATAACATACAGTAGAACAGCTTCTGCCCTCCTTACAGACAACATGTAAAGCTTTATCAATCAGCAAGTAAGTATGACTGCAGGAGGTTTTTTCAGTTTGTATTATGACCAATGCATGGAAGGTGTGCAGTTTGAAGAGAGAGGGAAAGGAAATACTGTAAGAACATGATGCTGCATTATTATACTGCTGACCAGGGTACAGAAATGAATCTTCAATGGTGCTTCTACTCCATGTCAAGAGATTCCATTCCCTGGTCCCTGCTGGTCTGTACAGTATTATTATAACAAATGGTGGTTTGAACCAGGACTAAACCTGTGTAGAGCAAATTGGACTTTTTACTGAACTTGCTTCTCTGCCAAAGTAAAACACAGGCAAGCAGTTCTGGATATAATTAAAAATGAAAAGAATACCTAACAATAAATCATTGCAATCATTGCATAACAGAAATACAAACTGGAGCATTTACATCAAGTGCAGCCTCAAAGAAATGTATTTTTAAAAATGTCTTAATTCAGAAAACAAATGTTTCAGCTTTCTCTGTTGTGCAGTGTAGTAATTCAGAAAGGAGATGCCACCAATGGAATGAAATGGCCCATGGCCTTGCCCATTGGAACTCGTTAGCCGCTCTTATGCTGGCAAAACTATGATGAATGAAGTATATGAATTAGATGAATGTCTAATGCCAGCGGGCAGGACAAGTGGCACTTGAGGGCTGCCTTCCCCTATAGACAAGGCACACTACAAGGTGGAGGCAGGGGAAGGACGGGGACCAAGCAACCAAACCAGAAAGACCATGGATAAAAAGGGATGTATATATATATATATATATATATATATATATATATATATATATATATATATATATATATATATATATATATATATATGGTTTGATCATTACATATCTGATTAAGGGGTGTATTCTCCTTTCAGAAAAACAATGAAATACATTATTTGGATGTCAAATGGGGATCTAGTGCATTGCACACAGGATGCTGTTCTTAATATACAAACTTCCCTTTCCAAATGGAATGCCGTACATGACATTTATAGCTAATATTGAATGTATATCCATTTTCTGGTATGTTGTGGTTTCATTTCACTCTTCTGATCTCCAAGCAGGAGGAGAAAGACAGAACGCTCTCTAAGGGCCAGATTCCAAAAGCATTAGTGTGTTTGCAAGTGCACTGTAGCCCTGTACACTTATAACCAAAATGATTAAGAACATGTTTCTTAAAAATGAAATGGAATGTTACCAAGAAGGAAAAAACTAGACCATAAAGCTCAAGCGATAGGGGGTTCAGGGAGAGTGTTGACTATAAAAGACATCATCTGCCTTTTAAACTGTTAAAAAAAGTCTCAGGGCAGACAGCTGAATAAAAAGCTATTTTTTAAGATTTAACCACCACACACACCAAACAGTAGCAGTCGAGTGACATGACAATGCGAGGCCCCCGCTGCATGTTTCCAGAGCCTTAGGAAGGCTAAACTGTGGAAGTGAAAGTGAAAGTGGTAGAGGAAAGGCCCTCAAGCTGCTTGTAGCTTTCACTGACGTGATCTTGCCGTTTCCTTTTTATCACAAATGTCTTTGAATGCAGGTGAAGTTCAGGTGGCGAGATTGAGCTAATGATGGTTGTCATCTTCTTTTGGAAGGCTGAATCTCGAGCCGTGAACAAAATGAAAATCTGAAGCCCCTGTTGACAGGAGAAATGAAAAGAAAAAAAAAAGTTTACCAACATTTTGTATTTCAAATATAAAGACACCGTTTTTCAACCATGACTAGTAAATACTCAACAGTGCTGTATTTAGAAACACTAAAAAGAAACAAATTCAATGGCAAATGTTTTGACCAGATTATTATTTTTTTTAATGGCAAAGAGTTTCTTTTAGTATTTCTAAACAACAACAAAAGCAGTTTGTAGAGTTGAGGTTTTGGTACTGTGGTGGGGGGGGGGGGGGGGGGTTCTGAGAAAACACATTGACTAGACTCATGTACATCTGGACGGCATACAGCGACATCCAGGCAAAGGTTCCCAGCAGAAAGTAGTGCAGCAGGGCAGTAACAGCTGTGCAACTGCCCTTGTCAGGCAGAGGGAGCAGGTCTGAGGACAGTAAGATGTTCTCGCTGCTGTTGGATCTCCCGGACACTTCATCGCCATTGGGGTTGCCAATCCCAGTGATAAAGAGAATGTTAACAATCAACATGCACAAGCATATGCTAACCCGTGGCATTGTGGATCTTGCCTTACGAGACTTCCTGAGAAAGAAAGAAATGCATATTCTACTACATAAAGAAATAGCTCTGTTTAACAGCATGATTTAAACTAACGTTTTGATGAGTTCAATATTTCATAACTTGTACAGAACATAAGAACATAATAAAGTTTACAAATGAGTGGAGGCCATTCGGCCCATCTTGCTCGTTTGGTTGTTAGTAGCTTATTGATCCCAGAATCTCATCAAGCAGCTTCTTGAAGGATCCTAGGGTGAGGTCTTACTGATGCATTGTAAAGTTTTAACATTATTTCCCTTAATTTAAATTCAACACTTTTCACAATATATCTGAGCATCTTGTTGGCCTTTTTTATAGCTTCCCCACATTGTCTAGATGAAGATATTTCTGAGTCAACATAAATTGATAAGGACTCAGAACAGAAGTGGCTCTTCTTGTCCTCCCTGTTCTCCTTGTTGCAGAAGAAAATGGAGCACTGTGGATCTGCATAGATTTAGGGACTGAGACGTAGTTCATTTGTTTCCCCATGCTTTTTTAACTGACTGTTTAATTACCGCCACAGGGGTTTATCAAGCCAAGTCTGGATAAAATAAAACAGAAATTTGGGAAGTTAGCACAGCTTAGTGGTCAGGCTGACTTCCCATCTGACAAAAAGAAACTGGCATTTAAAAAAAGAGCATAAATATATAGAGATGTGATATCTGCAAAAGGGGCCAAGATATAGAAAAAAGGTTTTATAGTTTTTATTCAAGTGAACCCTTCTAACATTCTGATATCTTTGTACATGTTTTTGGTGAGATATCACAGAGGGACAGACAAAAATAAATATGTACACTGTTTATATTGTAGCCTTTCTATACTGATTGAAAAATCATATATAAAGATATATAAAGTTATAAAACAGAGCAGTATTACAAAGAGAATTGCAGTATGGAAACAGTATATTAGTTGAGAATGAATCCTTACAAGTGTTGCCTAATCTGGAGGATATCAATCTAATATCAAAGGATGTTTACTTTGTATCTCATCTAAATACCGTACTGTACCTACTTAATAAGGCTTGGTCTTTGCAGTTGTACTTGATTCAGCAGCAGTTGGTCAGTGACCATACTGCCCCCTACAGGCTATAGAACTCACATACCAAGCAGTTTGTGGCTCACACCTCTCATTGGAGTAGCCAGAAAAGCCAAAGAGGATCCTGTTGAAGCTGAGGACCTCAGTGGAGTTGTCCGTGCTGCTCTCACAGAAGTATGCTGTGGGAAAGCGTGAACAACAAGCTTGTATGTATTTCGGTAATTTTATATTTGTAATTGGTTGGTTACTAATATTACAACTTGATAAATCTATTATATGTTTGACAGGATAATAATAATAATAATAATACTAATAATACTAATAATAATAATAATAATAATAATAATAATAAAGTACTAAGGTACTAAAACAAGGCTCCCACTCACACGACTAAACATTTAACTCAAGATTTTAACTAACTGAAGTTGTTGAGATTTGTGAACTAGAGAACTTAGAGAAAATGACACCCTTAGTATTTACAATCAGGTTAGCATGTATTTACAATTATTATTATTATTATTTGTTATATCAGAGGATCTGAAACCACTTAGAATATGTGTACATTAATGTACTGAGATGTACTGTTTACCATTCTGTCACTTATCTCCTTGCCACTCGTTTGGTCAAATGCAGACCCCATTCTGGCACGTTCCATTGTTCAAACAGGTCCAGTTTCGAGCCAGACCTCCTCCCTTCTAGGGGCTTGTGAACACTTTGATGTCCGACCCCATACAGACCTCTGTCCTTGCGCAAAAATTGGATGCTTTATGCACAAAGCGCGCAATTCGCCTTGTAGAACCACCATGTCAACAGGAGGGTTTTTACTCAAGGTATTTTCTGGTACCAACGCAGGACGGAGGGCTCCATCCCATTTTGGATCTCAAGAGGCCTGAACATATTTTCGAGGGAGAGGAAGTTCAAGATGCGAACTACTACATTCTCCAGTCCATCCAGCCGGGTGACTGGTTTGTGACCATGGCCCTCTGGGACGCGTACTTCCACATCTCGATACGTCCTGGCCACAGAAAGTACCTCCGCTTTGCCTTTCCGGGCAGCGTGTACGAATTCTGTGTTCTGCCCTTCGGTCTGTCTCTGGCTCCCAGGACTTTCTCCAAGTGCATGGACGCAGTTCTGGCACCCCTGCAGCTGCAGGGGGTCAGGGTCCTCAATTACTTGGACTACTGGCTCATCTGTGGCCAGTCACGGGAGCAAGCCGTGTCTCACACGGCTCTAGTGATGGAGCATCTTACCCGACTGGGGCTCACACTCAATCAGGAGAAGAACTCCCTGCAGCCGACACAAGTGACAGTTTTCCTGGGGATCTGGCTGGATTCCTGCTCCATGCTCGCTTCCCTGTCGGCTGACAGGGTAAGTGCATTGCAAGCCTGCCTGTCCCTGCTTCATCTCAGACAGTCAGTGCGCCCTTGCAGGCATGACTCAATGCCCAAGTAGTTCACCCAGCCCGAGACAGACACAGAGGGCTGACAGTGTCTTGGTAATGCTGGCTTACCCTGCGCTGGTGGAAGAATCCTCGCTACCTCAGCGAAGGAGTAACTATGGGTGTATGTAGCAGGGCGGTAGAAAGCCCTGCTGTATAAATATAGTGTTTATTTATTTATAGAATGGGGTACCACTCCGCCCCTGTGCAGTTTATTATTTTCTATTTGTTGTGTTGTATTTATGATTATTTATGATTATTGTTGGGAAGCCCCATCCACAGTAATTTAAAAACCTTGTGCAGAAGGTGACCATCTCCCAAGTTTAATTAGTTGTGTAATTGTTGCTAATCGGGAGATGGTCACCTGTATATAAACCTGCAGCTCTCTACCCTAGGGTGGGGTGAGGAGGAATGAGAGCGAGCGAGGAGCGAGAGAGAAATTTAACATAGAAAAAATATACAGGATCAGTGATGGCATTTGCCCAGCCTGACCTGTATTAGCTGTTCATTTTGTGTTCGAGACTTGTTTTTGTTTACCTTTTTATTTTTGTTCTGTAAGCAGTGTTTTCTATTTAAACCTTTTATTTATTTTTGTTATTGAAATAAACGGCGTACGCTGGTGTTAGTTTTTCTGTTCCTGCATCTAGCCTGACGTCACCACTTAGCCACCCTGTCACAGTGTAATATGTCGGAAGAAGGTGCTGACCACGGACGCCTCCAACCTCAGTTGGGGGGCGGTTTGGAGCGGCAGGGGGACCCGTGAGGTCTGGACTGGCAGGTGGCAGTCCGCCCACATCAATGCGCTGGAACTGAGGGCAGTGCACCTGGCTCTGCACCATTTTCAATCGGTGCTGCAGGGCAGCCATGTACTAGTGTGCACGGACAATACCACTGTCCTGGCATATGTCAATCGCCATGGGGGCTACGGTCCCCGGGGTTGCACCAAGCGGCGTTCCAGTTGCTCATCTGGGCACAACTGCTTTTTCTGTCCCTCAGGGCAGTCAACCTACCAGAGGTTTCGAACCAGGCAACAGACCTGCTGTCGAGGGAGGCGCCTCGGCACGCAGAATGGTGCCTGCATCCTCAGGTGATAGCCATGACTTAGCACAGGTTCGGCAGCGCAACAGTCGACCTGCTTGCCTCAGAGGAGTCAAGGAGTCACACATTACCCTCTATGGTTCTCGATTCAGAGAGGCGGTGGCCACAGCTGGCCTCAGGGCTTGCTGTATGCCTTCCCCCCTCTAGCGCTGATCCTGTCCTTCCTGGAGAAGGTACGGAACGAGGGCGCGAGGGTCCTCCTGGTTGCGCCACGTTGGCCCAGGAGGATATGGTTTGCCACTCTGAGTCAGCTCATTCAGGGACAGCCGTGGCAGATCCCACTATGCAGGGACGTTCTCAGTCAGGCTTAGTGCCCTCGGACTCTCAGGCTCCGTTATAGCCACACTGCAGAATGCTAGAGCCTCTTCAACGAGGTCTCAGTATTCTCAGAAAAGGAGGATTTTCCAGGAGTGGTGTTTGGTAAGAGACTGTGAACGTGTGGGTTGTAGTGCGTGGTGAATTGGTGATGCAGGTGCTCCAGACAAGGACAAAACACACAGTTCACGGTTCAAGTTCCTTTTATTTCCTTGACCATAAATTAAATAATAAAGCTGGCTCTACCCAGCAATGTGTATTGCCAGCATTAAACGGGGTTAAATAATAAAGCTGGCTGTACCCAGCAATGGGTATTGCCAGCGCCCAAAACAAGGGGTTGCAGTCCCGAAATAATAATCTCAAAACACAACACAAACACAGACACGTCTCCGGACAGTGAGTGCTCGGGTGCAGGTGCGGTGCTGGAAACAGTGATGCCGGTTAAGTGCAGGTGCGGTGAAGTCCGGGTGAATCGATGGCCTCAGGCTGCAGCTCCCAGATCCGTCTAATCAGTCTGACAAAGACAAAACACACACCGCAAAACAAACAAAACACTTAACGCTCCTTCAAGACAGTCCTCGTTTCCTCCCATCAACCACAACAAAGGAACCGATTATGGCGTCACGTACCCCTAAAGTACCCTCAGCCCCGCCCCCTCCGATAGCTAGTTCAATCACGTCTCCTCCAATTCATGAATGAAACTTTGCTTACCGTACTAGGGCGGAGACTCCTGGTACCGTGACGCCATCCCTTTCCTGAATGGCCGGCTTCCGACTGCCCCCGGAATGAACTGCCGAAACATTCAGTACAGGGCATGCAATTCCTGCTGTACAGTGCTCTCACAGGTCGAGAGGGAGATTGTTGATTCAGATTTATTCGCTCTTTGTCAGAGAACTAATAGTTAATACACTCTGCCCTGTCAGGGCGCTGAGGTGTTACATTGATAGGTCTCAATCATGGCAACAGACAACCCAGTTATTTGTGTGTTATGGGTCGCGTACTCAAGGTCAGGCACTTTCCAAGCAGCATTTGTGTCGCATTGGATAGTGGATACGATCCGGCTGTCTTATAAGCTGGCTAACTTACCCTCTCCAAGTGATGTTATAGCTCACTCCACTAGAGGGACTATGACATATTGGGCAGTGGCAGTGTTTCATGGGGTATCCCTACCTGACATACGTAACGTTGTGGCATGGACCACACTGCATACATTTATAAGGTTTTACCAACTGAATGTGACTACTTCAGCGACGCCTTCTGTGGGGTCCAGAGTTCTTCAGGCAGCTTGCCCTCTTGTGCAGCAGTTTTCCAGTTAGGCTCGCGCCAGGGCAAGGCTTGTGGCTGATTTGGCTCACTGCGACAGCTTGGGTATACATTTCCCAACTCGTAATGGTTGACATTTCGAGATTGAAAGGGAACGTTAGGTTACTTACCATAACCCTGGTTCCCTGAAAAAGAAATGTCAACCATTAAATTTGCGAGGTCGCTAGCTTGCCTTCATTGCCATAAGGAATCAAATGGTGAAGGTTGCTGTGTGAAGTAGCGTCTTGTTCCAGAATGCAACTGACACGTGGTCACACCGGGCCTATCAGGCAGCTTTTTAAATATGTGCTCTGGTCATGTGACACGAGAGTCACTTCCCAACTCGTAATGGTTGACATTTCTTTTTCAGGGAACAAGGGTTACAGTAAGTAACCTAATGTTACACAGCGCTACCTCAAAAAACAAAGCGAACGAGACAAGGTACGGTAATGTAAAAATTAACCGTTAAACAGTTTTAGATGCTGTGATGCATTTTTTTTGAATCTGTGATCTTCAGTTGCTTTTGTGCATTTTCATTTGCACGTGAACTGTGACATTAGGGCCTTTTCAAGAACTATAAATTGTTTTAATTCTGGTGTTATTTTTAAATATTTTGCTAAATTGCATTGCCTTTTACGTTTTATGCAGTTCTGTGCACGGATAACATTTTGATTTCATTTTGCTGTTGGGTCGTTAATGGGGAATTTTACATACTGCTACAATACATACCGGATTTAAAAGTATGTACTGTATTACAGTTCATGTGTCCAGTCGTCTCTTTTGGCAAGCGATATTTTCAGAATCATATCATTCTGAATTAAAATACTACTTCTGTTGAAAATATAGTACTGTACCAACAAAACCAACTACAGTACATCTAAATGGAGGTCTACTTATTTTAAAACACAGCCCTTTCAGCTATGTATTTTTTGTGTTCCCTGAAAAAACGGAAAAGTGTTTGTCTTTTACTACTGTGTTATTCCCCTAACTCTTGCACCAACACATTTAAATTAAAGAATTAACGTCTCCCTGTACAGTTCCTCAAACCCAAGTCACTTAATGACAGGTAAGAGTTTACAGCAAAGCAACTTAAAACAATAAAATATATTAAAATGTAATACATCTGATTTGTGTTCATGAAATAATTTATTTGGCAAATTAAGTGAACTGTAGAAGATGCTCTAAATCAGTTAATTCAATAGACACCAATTATGACGGTCATTATTATGTTTTTATTTAAGTATTTTTCCCCAGAACGATTACAGATGTGGTTCAAACAGCCTTCTTTCTGGTGTCAAGACCATCACATTGTGGATCTAGCCTACATTACTGAGGCATAGGATATTCAAATTAAACTAAAAAGGTTGTCCAAAATGATTTTTACTTTTAAATACAATGACAGTACTCAATAAGATTTCACAAAATGAGTTGGTCATAAAACACTGTCCCAGTTTGCAAGTCTGTCAACTTTGAGTGACAAGACAACAACTACGTTAAAATACACACCGATGTTTCTCCTGGTCTGTAAAGCAGCAGCCTGAAGAAGGTGGATAGTTGTAGTCCAAGCTAGAGCTCAGTTTGATCATTCTTTATGGTCCAGCTACATGCTTCCATAAGGACAGCCCCACCAAGCAGTTCCACTTTCAGAATACACATCAATCCCAGAAAAACTGGAGTCTGTGTGTGTGTGCTGCCTTTGTGGCTTTCTTGCAAAAAGATAAATACATAGTGTTTAGTGGAGGAAGGGGAGCCAACTGATCTGCTGTATACAACAGTTTAAAAAAAAAATCTGTTAATTCAGCTCAAACAATAATAATTTAAAAAAAGTAATGCGAGTAGATCCTTTTTGATTTCTTTATTTCTTCTTTTTCTCTTGGGTGGAGGTAAACCAGGAGTCCAGCAGCTGCTTGTTGTAGTAGAGCGTCCAAGCATGGATCTGCACTGCAATCACCATCGCCAGATACATGACAGAGACGGCCGAGAAGCCGAAGATGAAGCGGTAGGCCTTGCCGTGCCGGTAGAGCTGCTGGGCCACAGGGAACATCTCCATGCCTCCGTAGATCAGTGGAGCGATGCTGAAGAGCCCGGCACTGATCATCGAGATCACCAGGTAGCTGATGTTGTTTCGGGGAAGGGACATAAAGCTGAACACGGTGGGAATGGCACTCAAGAGGTAAGGGTACTCCCACTGGTACGGCGAGGCCACCACATCGTGAGAAACCAGCTTCAAGTAGCTCACGGTCACCTGAGTTGCAACCAGGAGCCAGAGGAGCACGTGGGCATAGTTCAGCTTACGGATCTCAGACTTCAGTGTCACACTGCACGAGGAAACACAACGGGGTGACTTAAATACAATATAAACAGCATGGTCGGAAAGGTTCTGAAGATGGGGGTGAAAAATCTGCAGAATAAACATGTTCTCCACAATATACTGCCAATATAACAGGTACTTTTGTGACTGTTCCTTTAACATCATAATTTGTACTGTCCTTTCATCTAGGAACAAAGTAGGCTTTTTTATTTTATTAAGAATGTCCTGTTGCACAAGACGTTAATAAAATAAATAAAAGAAAAATAAAAACTAAAGAAACATTGTTGCAAGAATTTATTATAAATTATTATTTTTTTATATATATATAGCCATAGTTCTAAAAACCTTTAAGCTTTTCAATGTGTTTATAAGATCATAAGAAGCTGTGCTGTACCTCATTTGGTAGTGGGAGGCTACCCTCTCACGGTGCTGGAAGTCACTGCCATTTGTTCCTGCTTCCCGGGGACCAGCACGTGAAGCCATGATCAGAAACTACTCGCTTTAAAACCTTTAACAAATAGAGACACTTATAAGCTCATGCTGACAACCCACACCATAATTGTAAAATGTAATCAGTGAAACAAACACAGTATTTAAAAAAAACAATTGGCTTTTTTTGTATTGCTTTGTAAGTTACCGGTGACCAACGGTGTAATTAAACAGAACAACCCTGCACTAGCTGTGTACACCAACATTTGTTGTTTTTTTGTTCAGTTAGAGATGTGACATTTTTTACCTCTTATCTTTAATTGTCGTTTGCAGCTGTTCTAAATTCCATACAATTCCGTATAGGTGTAATAATCACATGTGATGTGATCTTTGACTGTGCTGGCTCCACCTGCTCTATACCACAGTATAATATTGCCATGTTTAAGTGCCTGCTGATGTACAGCACTCCCTGTGGACGGAATAAAGTCCTTATTGATGTAAGCATTCCGAGGTTAAAAGGTACTTTGAAAAATGATTATTAAACCTAAAACCTTGAAACTATTTATCCCCATTATAGTTATCAAGGTTTTCTATGAAATAAACATAACCACAGTAGCTTCCAGCACCATGGTACCCATTCTGACACTGGCTTAATTAAACCATACATGCTCATCTAGAAAAATGGCTGGGGTGTCAAATTCCACATTATAGTAACTAATCTCGATAATACTTGCTATTTCATATCAAGGACTTGCAATGCAATTTATCAAAAACAATTACAGTGGCAAAAAACAACGTCCCAGTCATGTTTATGTGTAGAGTCGTACATTTAAAAAGTGTGGTTATTTATTTATTTTAGAACTCACAGGCCAGTCCTCAAAATTGAGTATTGCCTATTCATCTCGACATAACGGTCTGTATTAAGTTGAGGGCTATATTGTGTAGACATATGCTACTGGTGTTCAGTGAAGCAGTATTCACGTACTTCAGATATATAGACAACGGTGTCTGAATTACTAGTATATTTAGTTAACTTGGTTCAATTAATAAAATAATCACCTGTTTGACTATAATAACTAATTTGAATGCACTAAAAAAATGTATCTTTATCCATGGCTTGTTAGCAATACACAACTATTGTGTATTATAATATGTCACTTTGTATATAACACTGTACAGAACACTGCAAACCTTAATGTATGATATTCACCCATCCCCCATTCTCCAAGAACACGCCATGAATCTTTTCTCGTCAGAATCTGCAAGCATTATTTCGACATTAATTCGTTATAATGATTAATTGGACTTATGCTTACCTTAATTTGGGTAATGTAATTTTGAAAAATAAGTTGTGCGAGCAAGGAAAAAGAAAAACCAAGCTTAGGAAAAACCTCCAAAAACCTGAAGCACAATCGTCCAAGCAGTGTAGATATTTTTTTTTTACTAAGCATGCGCAGCTCAGGAAACGCAAGCGTTTCGATACGGCAGGCGCGGATTGGATCAAACGCCTGACGAACCTATGGATGCACGTTAGGGACTGTCTACAAAATATCTACTGGTAAATAAGACCAAAGATATTAGGGACCTTCTGACATTTTTTTTTTTAAAGCGTTTGTATGGGACCTTGTAAATGTAAAGCGCCACCTTTTCATAACATGACTCTGTAAACTCCTTTTAGTTTAGTGAGCATTTTGACAAAAAGCTAACAGTGTTAAACGTTTGGGTTACCATAACTCCATGTACACTGGGACAGTAAGGTCAGTTCAGGCTTTTTAACTCACACCCCAATGCATTCTGGTAAGTGTAGTCCTGCTGTGAAAGGTACCTGAGACAGGTAAAACATACCAGATGCATTGCAATGTGAGTTGAAAAGCCTGAACTAACTGTCCTGGTGTACACAAAAGTACCATATCACATTGCTGATTCTTTAGGCAAGGTATTTATATTGTGAAACATTCACAACAACAAAACTAAATCAAGTATGGTACATCAATTTAAAGGGTAACCATGATTTTTTTTAAGTACATATCTCAAGTCAGTAGACTATTCCAACCTGCAGTAAAATGGATATTTAGAAACCCTACATGCTTGATTTTGACAAAGAAATTGGCACAGCAACAATACTGTATTTGTTGATATGCAGCCTCCAAAGGAGGATCTCCAGACGATCTATATAGAATGCTCTGTTTTGTACATGAGCTGAATTTAAAACACACACAACCATTATATTTGGAATCAAACTGTAGTAACAGCAATTATCACTAGATGGGGGAAAAGCTTTTTTCAACAGAATTTACTTGACCAGAATTTACCTGACTTTTTTGAGAACCTTTGTTCAAATGGTGGATTTGATTTTTTTCGTTCAATCAGCAAACAGAAGCAGATCCCCTTGCTGCCAAGTAGCTTTGACAGGTGGATGTAATGATAACACTTGTGTTATGAATTGCTGGCTCTTTATTAAAACAGTTATTATTGTGTGCAACCATTACCCCTACCATTCATTATGTCTTTTTTACTTTAATTCAGGGTTTACACATTTTTCAAGCCCAGCAGAATCAATAAACAAAAGCTAAACTTTACAACTTTAAAAAAAAACATTTTCAATTTTAGCCTCAATTACATAAAATCAAGAATCTTATCTATCTGAATGCAGTGTTACTGCAGTACTTAATTAAATAAATTAACTCAATGAAAGAAAATTATGTTTTACCATCAGTCTCAAATAATAAATATTTAGATACACGTTTAGTAAAGAATATATTTATCATAAGTATTAATACCCATTCAGTGAAACATTTTGCTTGTATTACCTTCAAATTTAATCAGATCTTCTCGATAACTTGTCATGGTATATACAAGCTTTTTGCCAGTGTTTGAGTGGTAAATGAAGTAAATCATTACCACTCTACTCAACAGATCCAAAGTTTCCACACCTCAATATTAGAAGACCATCTTCTTTTCACTTGACTCTCCAAACTGAATCTGCAATGCTTAAAACTGCACTTTAATACAATAACATTGCTGTTTCCACAACAGTGTTTAAATACGTTTTTGCATGCTACCCAGAGGAATAACATTGAGGGCAATGGAAGTGTCAATACTTATGGTAATGTAATCGTATTGTGCTCCGATACTAATCAACCATTTCAAAATACTACAGCACAGTATTCAAACATTTGTGGCTCCAGGAGTATCTACAGGCAACCTGAACACATCTAACACTTGCATGCCTAAATAGATCAATCTTTCTTCAGGATGCTCCTGGAATCTTTTCCCTTTTCCTTTTACCTGTAACATAGGCGCCAACTTCGTAAGTGCTTCAGGGCTCAAGCACCCATGGGGAAAAATAAGCGGGAGCTTAGCACCCACTATGGAGGGTGATCAGTGCCAAAACTACGATGCACTTCTGCAATGGTATTCTGCTTGCTGATCATGATTATGATCATGGTATTCTGCTTGCTGATTATGATCATGCACATGGTATTCTGCTTGCTGATCATGATTATGATCAAGGTATTCTGCTTGCTGATTATGATCATGCACATAGTATTCTGCTTGCTGATTATTATCATGCACATGGTATTCTGCTTGCTGATTATGATCATGCACATGGTATTCTGCTTGCTGATTTATGATCATGCACGTGGTATTCTGCTTGCTGATCATGATCATGCACATGGTATTCTGCTTGCTGATTATGATCATGCACATGGTATTCTGCTTGCTGATCATGATCATGCACGTGGTATTCTGCTTGCTGATTATGATCATGCACATGGCATTCTGCTTGCTGATTATGATTATGCACATGGTATTCTGCACTGGTATTCTGCTTGCGGATCAGTAACATGAAGACCGTATTCGTTTACCAGGGTTGCCATGGAAACTGTGGACCCACAATTCTCCTGGTGCATCGCTCACGTTACAGATGGCGGATAGACCTGAATTAAAGCAAGTTCGAGTTTTTTTTTCGAGTTTTAATACTCGATCACATGTGCTCATAACATAGACGATGCATGATACAATTTAGCTATAGATAACCATCTTTTAATGATTTGAGAGAGTATAGTGACCACATCTGTCACTGTTTTTTTTGTTTTTGAACAATAACAAAAAATAAGCGGAAAAATAAGCGGGGGCTTAGCACCCAAAACTCAGCAGAAAAATATCCCAATATCCAGTTGTGACATAGTGTCCCGGGCAAGGCTGGTCTGCACCCTTGAAATATGAGACTTAGAAACAGTGGTTTAAACGCTTCCTTGCGCGCTTTTATTATTTACAAGACAAACAAAACACAGGAACAACATAAATGGTTTCAACAAACCACTACAGGACCCAAGCTATGGCTATCTCGGTACCTTCTCGTTTGTGTGTGTTTGTTGTTGTTGTTTGTTTGTTTGTTTGTTTGTTTGTTTGTTTTTGTTTTTGTTTTTTCCTGTTCAGGCTGGTCAAAGTGCCTTCACCAACCATCTCCTACCAAACAGACATTTCCTTTATTCTTTTTTATAGGGTGTGGCCAGGGGTAATTGACATAAATAATTCAATTCCCACCTGGCCACATTCCACACTTTAATTAATTTAATGGCGAGAGTGCTGCAGCAATTCCTCAACCGCGGGTCCAAAGTAATGGTCAGGAATATACGTCGCCTGCATTGCGCACTGAGATCAGAATATCAAGGGCTATGCGTGCGCCGCGGTACTGCAGCACCGGGGAGGCCGCTACGCAAAGTGCTTCCCCTGACCTGATCAAGTGGTTGCAAGCCACTTTGGATCCCTGCTAATAGGCAGCCTGGGCGTTTACAGTGCCTCTACCAGTTTAACAGCATTAGTACTTCAATACAGTAATACAAATGGTTATTATATGCTTAGCCTTCAGGCTATAAAATGCAAAAAGCTAACGCGCCTACCGCTATGTTCTAGAACAGTCAATATGTCACTCTCAACAGCTAAAATATAAATCATACCTTACAGCAATGCATCAATATAAAAGAGATATTAAATTCAAATATATGCTTACCTTCCAGTATATGGAAGAGTAGTGTAGGATATATGAAAAATATGAACTGTCTTCAAAAGGCAGAGACTTGTGAATATGAGCAATCAGTTTTTCAGAGATCCTCAGAGCATGGACCACACAACTTGTAGTTAGCAAGTCAAGCGATACTTGACTGGGGTTTTACCTAGGTTTTTATAGGATTTTCCCTCCATTGAATACATCAGGAGTCCCAATTAAATCTGATCATCAATCTGCCTTGACAGTTCTTATCTTTGAGTTAATTATACATTCTACAAGGATCCAGTCATCTCTTTTTGAAAACTAATTGGAGTTGCTCAACAACCTTCAAAATGAATTGGATATAACTTCTTTCCTAAAATATTGGAACATGATCTCATTGCTTCTCTTTTTTCAACACCTCCTTTTTCTAAAAAGTCAGGTGAATCACAGTTTATAGGATCCTTGCTATAATAACTCACAATACAATACAAGTTTATATGTGTAGTAAAAGAGATGCTATTATATATATATATATATATATATATATATATATATATATATATATATATATATATATATATAAACATCATCTTTCTGTGTGATTATATTAACCTGAGTCTAATATATTCCCTCTGAGCAACATATCTCATCACCTTTTCAGTTTAGTTTACTTTTATATACATGTATGTTAACAAAGTGTGGAACAAAAAGACTGTAGAGGTTTATGACAAGCCTTTGAATAAGCATACAGTGGTTAGTTCAGTTATTTCCATTTAAATTTAAGCTATGGTAAAACATGTTAAATATAATAGCCTTATATTAACTTGTACCATGCTTGGACTAAAACTGACCTCTCTCTGTTTCTAAAAGTTGCCTGCACAAGCAGGTTTCCACACACCTTGTTTACTTGCCAAGCCTAGTGCTTTAATTAATATGAAACTCCACTGTAAGCACGTTTCCAAATTCACCGCATGAAGTCTTTTCTGGCTCGCAAACATTATCACAATTAAAATCACTGCCCATCTGATAAGGATTGATACTGTAGATGACTTTTCTATTTTAATCAAATGCTCATTCGGCTGCCAAGTGTTCATTCATTTCTATGATATCATGAAGAGAGTTCATTTTGAAAGACCTTAGATTCAAAACTGCTGATGACCAGTGAATCTCACTTTTAAGAGCCAACACCAAATCCTGCTTTGAGGTGCCAAAGACCAAGCCTTATCTTTTGAAGGTCTAATGCCCTTCCAGAATTATACTGTGTGTCTGAGACAAACATTTAATTATTTCACTTTTAAACTCTACAGTTTTCCTGTAAATAAATACCTCTGTGTATTACTGCAGTAAAACCTTTATATGATAAACATTTATATTCTTTAGTTTAATTGATTATCTCAAAGGTAGGGTGGTAGGGTGGCACAGTGGCGTAGTGGTTAGCGCTGCTGCCTCACAGCACCAGGGTCCTAGGTTCAAATCTGGCCTAGGGTACTGTCTGTGTGGAGTTTGCATGTTCTCCCCATGTTCGTGTGGGTTTTCTCTGGGTACTCCAGTTTCCTCCCACAGTCCAAAGACATGCTGTCCAGGTTGATTGGTCACTCTAAATTGCCCTGAGTGTGTGTATGTTGTGCCCTGCAATGTGCTGGCGTTCTGTCCAGGGTGTAGTCTCGCCTTGCACCCTGTGTATGTCGGGTTAGGCTCCAGCTCACCGCAACCCTGTAAAGGAGTAAGCGGTTAATGATAATGGATGGATGGATTATCTCAAATGTGTCTTAACAATATCTTTACAATATTGTCAACGCCATGCTTCTATTATAATAAACTTTTAATATGTTCTTTCAACAGTTTAACTTTAAATGGCATTATAAGATGTATTTATAATTAAGTTACTTCAGTATAACAGTTGCTCCTAGAAATTGTAATATTATTTTAGTCCATTGATAAATCTTTTAAGCTTTTAATGGACGGTCCAGTTATTTATATAGTATCTTAATATATTAGAATGTCATAGTGTTATAGTGACTGAACTTAGTCTGACTGTCTTCACTGTTCGTACAAAATCCAGTTAAAGCAGGTTTTAAGACAACCTCTGCTTTTTGCCAATTTTAGGGTTGATTAATATGAAACTATCGTCAGCAATTTCCAATACTCATTATTTCAAACCAATATCTAACTTAACATATTAACACGCCCTATGCTTTCATGTTCTAATTAATTTCTGTTATATATAGAAAATGATTATTGAAATATAAACTCCTATCTTCTGTTATCAGAAAGGTATTTTGTTCGTTAATATTAACAAGATCACTCATTATAGAGAGGATCTTGGCTTTTAAATCGCTGACCATCAAAAATCCCCGCTACATTGGCCAAAACCAATGAGCCATTTTCAACACTGCTTTTACTACAGGCAGGTAAGGATGAGGTTACAAATCGGTTCACTGTATATGTAAAGTTTCAGTTTATACTTTAAATGACTGTATAACTTTCAGCAGTCCAGTCTGACCTTCAATGCAATGAACTCCCTCTCACAGGCCTTACACAGATCTGCTAATAATATTTTCTACTGATTTTATATTCTTTAAAACACATTACAGTCATTACAATATTTGTTGCAGTTTCACAAATGTTCAATTTGTTTCCCAAAGATCAGCCTGCTTCCAGTAGCTGGGTCAGTTTCTGCTCTCAGTGAGTCAGTTTCTGCTCACAGGTGTGGGTGACAGTCTTTAAAAGCCTGGTACCTGCAAAAACTTAAATCTTGTTGGCTGGGCTCCCATCTCTACATTCTCATTCCCACCCAAAAACAAAAACATTTTGACAACTGTTTTAGGGGTTAGGCACAGGATAAGACACTGGTGCTATGTACTGGAGTACTAAGTACCGAGGTGTACCGGGCACGGGGACACTGAGGAAGTGCACGGGAGTGTTATGTGTACCGGGGCTATGCACGGAGGTGCTATGCACCGGGTTAATCCAGATGAATGCACAGGGCACCGAGTATGGGATACCAAGCATGGGGCACCGAGCATTGGGCATCGAGGGTGCTATGCACAGCAGTGTTATGTGTTCCGGGGCTATACACAGTGATAGAATGCATGGGGGTGCTGAGTGTACCGGGGCTACACACGGGAGTAATGCACGGGGCACGGAGTACCGATGGATGTACGGGGTACTATGCACGGGAGTGCTATGTATCACCGAAAAAGGCCCAAAATGCTATGCACTGGGTTAATGTGCTATAAGCTGTCGAGCCGGAACTACGAGGCTCAGCACACTAAAACAACTGTAGCCGGTCTGAAGACAGGAACAGTATTTTTTTGGAAAAACCCCAAAACAAAAACACAACTCGGTTTGGCACAACTCGCGAACGCGGACCAAAAACCAAGACACAAAACAATTTGTGGAGAACAAAATCCAAAATGGACAAGGCTGGAAACAGCCGTGTGATTTAGACTATAAGAGAAACTACCGTCGCTTCCAAGAAGGAATAGCAAGGTACTTTTATACCAAAACAGTCTCCGAAGAGAAAGAGATTCTCATGAAGCAAGTGAAGACATGTCTGCTCAGGTTGGAGTGAGGAATCAAATGGCGAAGGTTGCTGTGTGATGTAGCGTCTTGTTCCAGAATACAACAGACACGTGGTCACACCGGGCCTATCAGGCAGCTTTTTAAATATGTGCTCAGGTCATGTGACACACAAGGGTCATTTCCCAACCCGACATTTTGAGATTGAAAGGGAACCAATGTTATCTTTCACCAATCAAATCATAGAGTGCCTAAATAAAGTTTGGAGTCAACACGTCTGTTGCGTCTTGCATCCCAGATATAATAGATTTAGTTACATTGTTTACCATCAGCAGTTTAAGTATGATTTAATTGCACAAGATTCCAGATGAGCTGATAATATTTCTTCAGTCAAAGAAGCAAGCACATTAATTTAAGAGCACTGTTACCAATAGGTGAAACAGTCTGTAGCATGAGTTTTGTACTAAAGCAAGGTCAGCTGTTGCAGGGAAAACAAAGTTTATTTCTCAAACTGACCATTTAAAAAATGGTAAAGTGCTAGGTGTTTGTTTTGTTTATTTTGGTTTGTGAATTAAAAATAGCGCGTCAGTGCTTAAACCTCAATTTCCTGTGTCCTGGGTCTATTTTTAAAGGGGCAACGAACCCGAGTGGGTGCAGTTCTTTTACAATATATATATATATATATATATATATATATATATATATATATATATATATATATATATATATCATTGAGCATGGGGCACCGAGGGTGCTATACACAGCAGTACAATGCATGGGGGTGGTGTACCGGGGCTACACACGGGAGTAATAAAGCAAAGGGTGTGCTTATAGATGGTAAATACGTCAGGGCCTGAATTACACATATCATCCACCTATAAAAGGGCTGGGTCACAGCAAGGAAAGGAGAGGAGTACAAGGTGTTTAAGAGAGAGAGAGAGAGAGAGAGAGAGAGAGAGAGAGAGAGAGAGAGAGAGAGAGAGAGAGAGAGAGAGAGAGAGAGAGAGAGAGAGAGAGAGAGAGAGAGAGAGAGAGAGAGAGAGAGAGAGAGAGAGAGAGAGAGAGAGAAAGTGCTGGTGATTTAAAACAAAAAAGGAAAAAAAGAAGACTAAAATTCTGTGTTAGACTTGGACTGTTTTGACCACCCTCCTGGCAGATTAACCTGGATTGTATGAGAACCTGAACTGTGTTTGAACCCTATATTGATTATCACCTAAGGCTTTGGATTGTCCAATAAAAATACAGGCACTGCCCTGTTAAATCAAACTGACAGTCTTGTGGTTACTGTTGATCTGGAAGAGGAGTGGGAAGAGAGTAAAAATATACTACAGTTGAGTGTATTTGTTACTATGTATATATATATATATATATATATATATATATATATATATATATATATATATATATATATATATTACAATGGTTAGTGGAATTAAGAGACTCTGGCCTGATAATGAGGTGCTAATTGACTGACAGAGAAAAATAAGTTGTCTTGTTTATTTTAGCTTGCTACTGTCATTAACTGTCTGTATACAGCGAAAGAGATACCTCCATGACTACCTTTCTTTGAGCTATACCACATGATATGACCTATACCATTTCACAGGATGCTGTTTGCCTATTTCTTTCTCCTTGTGTACACTTTACCAAAGTTTAGTTACAAGATTACCATGCGCATTTGGAGAGTATATAAAAGAAGCATTCATCAGCAGCTCAGAGTGTTTGTTGAATGATCTTCCAAACAAAGACTGAATATTGTCACAAATCAAAGAAATACAAGTCTCTACAAGAACTGTCGTGCGGCGTGTTAGTGAAATGGTAGAAAATGTTATTGAGCAGCGAATGACAGCATTAAAAGACACATGTTTTTAGTGTTGCACTTGATGAGAGCACCCATAAAAATGACGTTCCACGTGACGTATTGCAAGATATTCTACAGATGGAATACGAGAAGGACTGTGTTGCCTGAAACCACTTGCATTTGCCTGAAGCTGTATCCAGTGCTTTGCACACTGTAGTTATATTATTAAACAAACTATATGAAATAAATTATCATGGAAGAAATTGTTAGTGTTTTTGTTCAAGAAAGAAGACATACATATTCTTTCCTATAGGTTATGACGGTGAAGTTGGTTGTACAGAGAGGTATACAAAAGCAAGATATCGGTCATATAAGTGAGCGATTCAGGGAATACAACTCAGGAAGAGGACCTCCAGCCCTGCCTTGAGAGAACACTCTGGTGTACAGGTAGGTCTGATCAGTCTAACGCTGTTATTATATATAGTCTGACTCGTATTTTTTGTATAAATAAATATTTGCAATAATTGTCTATTGTCTATAATCATGTAATGATGGAATTAGTGTGTGGAAGGGTGGTGGGCAATTCACTGACACACAAGAGACAAAACTTTATTTGTAATGCCGCTCAGGAAGGGTTAGGTCGGCCAGGATTGCAGTCCCAAATAATACTAATATCCATCCCACAATATACTAACACGGTGACCAGTCCTGGGTGCGTGCTCATGGTGGGTGATACAGTTTATTTCGTGACAGTGGTGAAGTGCTGTTCCGACTTTGTGCTGGCCCAAGGCGACAGCTCCGGAATCGTGTTAGCTGTCTGGTGATTCACAAACAAGACAATTACTAACAGACAGAACAAACAAACAAAAAACACTCACGATACTGTTACAGTCCTTTGGGGTATCTAACCGTCCTACTAGGTTTAAAAACCACAAACCAAGCGAAGGAACCGATTACGATTCTCCGTCCCCCTTATATGCTGTCACGCATGACCCCTTGGTAAATGAATGCAGCTGCCTTTACAATCTGCGGCTGCTACATTGTTTCCCTTCCGGGTCAATACGTTCTTGCAACAAAGTCTTGCCTTCTTCCAGACTGACCGACTTCCCGACACGGGGAAAGAACTGTCAGGCCAGCCCATCCAAAGAACTCGGTCCTCGCTGCTTAGCACCCTCACAGGTCGGGAGGGAGATTTACAACCAAGATAAATTATATTTCTGTCACGGATTGCCCCTGCTGTGTCAGCTTGTGGTAATGATGACTGGTGCAGTGCAAAAAGAGTATAAATGTCCAGGCTGCCGTTTCCCAATAATAACGATATTTATTTACAATTCAACAGAAAGTTCCAAAAAGTAATCCAAACAAGAAATAATAATAAGCCCACCTACCAATCGATGGTATTGGGGCCAAATAACAAAAAGGTTCAAAGTCCAAAAGTAAACAAAAAGACACGCCGTTAGCCACAATCCTCCATGCACGAAAACTGTGCTCTTTTCCTCCGGGGATCGTGGTGCGTGCGCTGTGCGGTGTTGTGCTGTGTGGTGAGGGGCGTGCTCTAGGATGAATGCCGGCTCTCTGGCTACAGCCTCCCGTCCTCCTGCTCCTCTACAAAAACACAAACAGACACGTAACACTCAGGGATACAAAACACTAGCTCCGGCTGGTCGTTTCTACTTTCTCAGCGCAAGGGGAGGTTTTGACGTAGCTGCTTCCCCTTTGTACCCAGCAAACTCCTCCCTGCAGTCAACGTGTCGCCAAGGTTTCTCCAATAGAGGGCTGCCCCGCAGCTGACTGCAATGGAATCGTCCTGAGTACTTGCAGCTACGCGCCCCTCCTAATATGGTCACCTTCCGGTTTACACCTACCACCGAGGTGGCAGATCTAGGAGGCAGCATACCTTCCCCCTTACATAGCGCCCTTTCTAATCGGGAGGGAGATTTACAGCATCGATCCTTTCTCTCTCTATCACACAGCTCCACCCACATGGCGGATTTATTCAATACATGGCTAATCACAGGAATCATACTCAATATTGGAAACTGGAGATATTGGTAACTATCACGTCCACGATTTTGTGGTTGTTTTCTAGACAGTGCAGATTCATATTAGCACCTAAAGGTTCTGCAGAGCCTTATTGAGCTGGGGTTTTCAACCTGTGGGTCGGGACCCATGCTCAGGTGGGTCACCAAAATGTTTGAACAGTCGGATAAAAAAAAAATGTATTAGCATTACATATTTTGGCAACGCTAGACCCTGCATTTTTTTACTTACCTCGAGCAAGGAGGGAGGAGCTTGCACAATGACTCACTGCTGCACTGACGCACAATACTGTCATGCGCTGTCCGATCAATCTCCTGGGGCCGGTTGTACTGAAGGGATCCGATCCTGGATCCAGGCTCTGGTGTTGCTCCTGTGGTGTATTGGGTTGTACTAAACGGACCAGCGCTGATTCTGAACTGAGTTTCGGCTCAAAATCCGATCCTACTAAAATCTTGCTTTAGAGCAGGATCAGTTGGATCAGAGCTTAAAAGACAAGAGCGTATTTTGTGATTGGCAAAAGTCTCTTTGGGTTTACTACGTATAGCGTGCTGCAATCCTTTCGTTTTGCTTCAAATAAATGCACTGTGTAATGCAAGATATAGTAATCTGAAACAAGATAGCCTTTCTTTTTTGTATGCACAGACAGTATATATTAGCATCACGTCCTGTTGCAGATTAGGCTTATTATAATATTAATTTTCACAAAAAAAAAAAAAAAAAACACTTTGGTACAACACATGTTGTTAAACAAGCCAAATATGTATGTGTCAAAATATGTAACCAGTTCTAAAGAAAGATCTTGCTTCATATTTTTTAACTTTCTGTTTTTTGGCCAGCACTAGAAAAAACTGAAAATAAATAAATAAATACAAATGATACAGTATGTCTATATGTAGGAATTGTTTTGTTCTGTTGACCCTAATACACAAATAAATCAAAGAGATTTTCATAACAAAATGACTACTGGTAAGTATTGTGTTGAATGTGTCTTTGATTTGACTCCACTGACGTCTGTGTTATGATACAAACGTATAAATTAGGGCATTCTGCGACCTATGCGTCTTTGCTTGCTTGACAAAAGCCTGGAGTTAAATGGCCAAGAGCTTGTGAGAAAATTGCATGGGACACAGTAAACACAGATCTCTGCTTTGCATTGGAAAAGTTATCATAACACAGACGTCAGTGGAGTCAAATCAAAGAATTGACTGACGATTCAAACAAAAACATTATATTAAATACTATGAATATATTAGCATTTCCACCCCCATTTCTTCCAATCAGTATGATCCACCCTACTATCACACACCTTCAACACACCTCCTGGTAAGAGGGGAAACTCACCCAAATCTATCACATTCTATAGTGCCTCACATTTAAACATTTTTAGCAATTTAAGCATTTTACAGCTTAACGTAATCTGTTAGAAACAGATTTCTAACAGATGTGGTGTTCTGTTTTCACACTGTGTCTCCACTACTCCACACATCTTGATTAAACACCTGCTAACTTTAGCTCTCTGCCCAGACGCCAAGATACGAGAGACTGCAAATGTTTAGTTTTTTAGAGAGATGGGAAAATTGCAGAGTCTTGCTTAAGAACACAAGAGTACAATTTGAGCCACATCTCGTAGTTTACCAGTGATGCTGAAGCAATCTCATCGTGTCTTGTCTAGCAATCATTCTTTTCAATTGTTTACGCTGATATTTCCACCACATACACTGCCCCAAGTTCCACAGTACAAGTAGCCCTAGAGCCCCAATGGTAATGAGGAATATCCAATCCCAGAAGTTATTTCCCATCGCTACTCCCGACCAGCCATACCTCTTTAGTACTGTGGCTTTCAGGTTTGCGAGATCGACTTCAACCTTTGCTTTAAGCAATTTCTCTTCTGCTTGTTGCAAGGCCAGCCTAACCAGCTTATGTACCTGTGAGAACACGACAGAGCACGATTCCAAATACGTGTCATCCCACCAAGCTGAGATTTCAAATTCCTCTGCTTCAGGCTCAGGTATATACACATCACCTATCTGGGCCAGGGGGAGTTTGACATGTAAGTTCATCATCCTTCATTTCAGTATAATTACTCATTATGCATCACTGGAATTTCCCTAATTGTATTGCTTTTTCCCATTCTTCTATGGCAGAGATTTCCAATTCAGTAATATTACGATTAATAGGGGTAATTTCAGAACATTGACATACCACAACTATTGGTTTCATAACAGCATGCTCTATGCATCATATCACTATGGAGACATTAAACATCTCCATAGTGAGACATTAAACCTTCCTGTTTCAGCTTGGGTGCAGTTGCTAAGATGTTAACCACATTCTTCTTGGCTGAATGCCCAGAAACATGTTTCCTGCATGCGAGCTAACTACACTGTTTTACTCATCATGTGCAGAGAGAGAGACTTGACTTGATTATTAATACACTCCAAACTGTTGTTCTTGAATTACTATGCTAATGTTTTAACTAATTTCACACAGATATTCCATCAAACTGTGCAAACTGTGCTGTCCCATTGTCCCTCAGAGGCATTATCACAGTTCATGATCAAGTAGGTGCAGTTTGCAGTACGTCAGTAGGAGTAATCTTGTGTTGCCCCATGTGTGTCATACTGTAAATGTGGCAGTGAGTCAGTTCTCCAAGTCTGTCCCCAGGACACTGCAGAGTTATGCTCCCCCCTATCTGGACATACCTGGGCTCTGGATATTAGTCTTGTTTAGGCAATTTCCATATTTTTATCAGAGCAAAACCTTGACTGTCCTTGTGCTTGCTGGAACTGCAGTTGTACATACTGACCACGTTGGATGCACTAGGTCTTAGTTGTTTGGGGGGTCCCATATGGTCTCCGTTTTCCTGTAAAGAGAATGACCAGGTGTAGTATACACTGTTATGCAGTTCTATACTGTGCATTTCTGTTTAGGAAACTCATTCTCCCTTTCTGCTTTTTCTATTGTTTTACATATGTTACATTGATTGCAACTTCGGAAACTGTCCCTTATCACAGTTTCAATTATTTACCTTTCAATGTTGTTCTTACAATTAATTTTAAACCAAAATGTTATCTTAATTTCAGGCATATTCAATTACCAATTCAAGACTGTTCATTTCATTGCAGTCTTTATTTAAGTCCAGTTTGACATTAATTGTGTTGGGTTTTAATTACTGCTGTTTGTTTTCAGTTTACCCAGACTACCAGAAGACATTCTTCTCCCTTATTTATAAATTGCTGTGTTCTTCTAACATGGCTATAGTTCTTGCGCATCCGCCCGGAGCTCCAGGGATGATGCAGTGTTTCGGATTGGTCTATAGGAGCATTCCCCTATATTTGCACCATTCCATCACACTGTACAGATAGTTGACTTCGAATTACATTTTTTCATTTTATCTTTATACCTTTTGTGTCTGTCCAATTACTACAACACAGCTTACAACATTTGTTTTGGTTAATTTTACTTTTTAACCTAGTTTTGCCCCAGGCCTGGTTTCACTACATCACGTGATTATTTCGCAACATGTTTTGTGCATCAATTTTAAATGCAAAATAACTCAAAAATGCCAAAATTCAAAAATGCCAAGGCTTTGTATTACTTGTGGTATTATGTTACATTATACCGATGCACACAAAAATGTGAAATATTGTAATTACTTTGTCTATATTATATCAAAATGAATTTGGCAGAATATGTTCGCGCTCCCCCATTTGGTCAATGGCCAAGGAGACATTTGAACATCTTTATTCTTTTAATTTATTCCACAAGGAGTCATTATTGGACTCCATATATTGGAGATTTTAAATTTGATTCTATTCCTTTCCATTTTTAGGTATTGACATTGTCTTTTGTATTTATGTTTCTTTCTCGACAGTGGTTAATTGAGATAGGTCTTTGCCTTTTCCAGAAAACATATTTTCTACTTGAGTTTTTTTTAGTTCTTAATTTTCTTTCTGCTAGCATTATTGTCAATAGAGTGGCAGTTTTTATTCTATTTTTTTTTACATATAATTTTACTGCCTGATTCCTGCCTGATTTGTTTTCATTAGCGCTTGTTCAGAATATGGTGGTATACTGGCCATTTTTACGGCAAACTGTAAAGCTCAAATATATAGAATAAAATGCAGAACAACAACTAGAGATTAAATATTAGTTGACTTCAGCACCCAGCACAGATTGACTGCACTTATTGCAACTTAAAAGCTGTATCCTGCCAGTCAGCTAGCAGTGGCTCATCTAATCTAGACACTCCATACATAAAATATTGTAGCGATCTCGGTTAACGCAGGCAGGCGCATCACACAGGGCAAGGCAATCTACACACAGACGGAGGGCGGGCGGGTGCGAACCCGGGATCTCTAGCACTAAAGCATAGCGCCGATACCGCTGTACAAAAGAGCCGGGTATATCAGGTTTATGTCTTTGTGTGTGATTATGTCACCTACCAGCCCTTCCAGCTGAAAAGCTGATTCATCGAGCAATTATTGTGCTGCTGAAAAATGTGGGTCACCTAAAACAACACAGGCAGGAACAAAACAATTGATATTGAACGTCCACTCAGTGGGTTGTCTGTTTCTTAATGTCCTTGCTTACCTAATGAGTAAGTAATTTACAGTATTTGTTACATTACTATTTTTGACAGATCATATTGGCACTCACTTTTAAAATGATAGACTTTGTGTATGCATCATCAGAACAAAACATGTAAATAGTTGTTATGGCATTACCATATTGGAATATAAACCTGTATTTCTGGATTACAAACAACTATCCAAACTTTACTGCATCAGAAAATTTGTAGCACTGACATAATAGTGAGTAAAGAAATGTTTATTTTTCCATATTCATTGCTGAAGTTGTCTTATCTGCTTTATATAATGCCATCTTATCAATCCTTATGTCTACTGTACATTATTGTAATGTTTGTAATTTATCGTCTTTGAAAAGATTTCACTTTGTCACTGTCAGTGGTCTGCTGTTCTGTGACAGTCTGTGGCCTGTGATCAGACAAAATATGACGAATGTGTATTATAGGCCATAAATGACAATCACTAAACTGTATGATCTAATTACAGAGTACAGATACTGAAGCGTATATTATTGGCAATCAAACACATTACAATTATGGAATTTACACTCACCATGCAGTGTGATCCGCCACAGATTTTGGAGGGTCCACAACTCTATTTCTTGTCGATCCCCATTTAGTTGCTGCCTCTTTTGATCAGTGGGATCCCACTGCCTCGCCGGCGGTTCAGAAATGTAGGGTTGTGGCACCTGTTCCCTAAATTTAATTGGGTCTTCAAATTCATCTTCTATGTTTTCAGTGGCAGTCGCCATGTGTGTTTACCTTTTCGTACGTAAATTCCGTTTTTATTCCGGCCAGCACAATTTTTGAGTCATATCTTTTGTTGTTTATTAATATTTAACTGCATAAAAACAATTCTTTCTGCATCATTGTCACGTCAGAGGCTGTATATATGGCTAACGTTTGGTTACATACCATAATCCTGGTTCCCTGAAAGAGAAGACGACCACCAATTACATTATGTATGGGATATGCCTGTCCATTGGGTAGGTATTGCTGAGCTTGGGATTGCTTGGGATGTAGGTGGAATGCATTGAGCCACGCTTGTAGCGGACGCATGCGAAGTAGACCCAGCTGAATGGCCGATATGGCTGCGGCCATCAGACCCAACAGCTTCTGGCACAATAGGAGGGTGACCTGCGATCCCTGTCGAAACTGGGGGAGGCAACCCTGGATAGCTGCTACTCTGTCGTCCGACAGGTATGCGCACATCGTACTGGAGTCCAGCCGGAGCCCCAAGTAAGTTGTGCACTTCACCGGTGTAAGCCGACTCTTTGCATCGTTGATGGTGAGGCCCAGCCTTGCCAGATGCTCTGTCACGACCGCCGTGTGGGCCACTGCTACCTCTCATGTCTGGGAACAGATCAACCAGTTGTCGAGATAGTTTATTACTCTGATCCCCTGCAGCCGTAAGGGGGCCAGGATAGCATCCACGCACTTTGAAATCATACAAGGAGGTAGGGAGAGGCCAAATGGCAGCACAGTGAACTCGTAAAGGCAAAGCGGAGGTACTTCCTGTGCTCTGGACGAATGGGAATGTGAAAGTATGCATCCCGTAAGTCAATGTGGCCACCTGCCAGGACGCCTCGCGTTCCCAGTGGGATCTGTGCAGGATCCTCCACGGCTGGCCCAAAGGTATGTCCCGGGGATATAGGAGCGTCTAGCAGCGCAGCCTTATCTGCACCCTGGCTTGCGACAACCACAGCTGTCTGCGAGCCACAATCAAGCTAGCCAGGCTCGCCCTTGGAGACCACTGATCCCACTCTGATCTCCCCTGGGGGAGGGAGGGTATGGTTGTTGGGGCTGTATAGGAGCTGGCACTGCGGCAGGAGCTGCAGGTGCCTGTTTGGGCAAAAATTCCAGGACCTGGGCCATCTGGGCTTTGAGGTCCATAATGTCCCTCGCCTGCTTCGAACGCTTCACCCTTCTCACCTGCAGAGATGGGGAGTGACTACGGGAGGCCTGCACGTCGTGGATGTCCAGCAGGGGATCCTGGGACAGTTCATGGAGGAGGTGCTCCAGGGCTTCAAGAGCCGCCGACGGTCTGGCCACCAAGGACGCAGAACTTACCCTCGTGGCCCTCTCCAACCTTTTCTCCCTTACCCGGGGCTGAAAAGCCGCACAGATACTGCAGGCCACCTTCCTCTCAAGGGCCAAGGTTGCATGTTGGACGCCCAAGCACCGCGCACAGAGGGTATGTCTATCCTCCTGCGGGATCTTTGCCTTGCAGGCCGTACAGGGGTGGAACCCCGACTTGCCCGACGTCAGTTCAGTGTACTGCATCGGCTGTGCACCGAACACCGTTTGCACTGGTTGCAACCTGCGCTCAAGCACCGATTATATAGTGCAGCACCGTGCATTCATACACTAGCGCTGTAGTGGAGGGCACCGAACACCGTGCACCATGTGTATCAAGCAACGTGCGCATCGAGTACCGAGAGCACTATGTGCACCACGTACCGTGCGGCACCGTGCGTCCGTGCACTAATGCTGATGCAATCAGCACTGAGCACAGTGAGCACCGCGTGCATCGAGTACCGAGAGCACTATGTGCACTGTCTACCAAGTGGCACTGTGTCCCTGCACTGACGCTGTAGCGCTGGGCACCGTGTGCCGTGTGCAATGAGCACCGTGCGAACCGAGATACTGAAGTACCAAGGGTTATGCATGCACCGAGGTACCGAAGCACCGGGGGGCAGCTATGCAACGGTGCCTACCCTAACCGCGTGGTCACACACCTGGTCAGTGTGTAGCATGCACCAGGGAGACACAAGGGCCGAAGCTGCGGCGGGCGAGTTGAAGTCAGACAGCAAAAACACGGTAGAAACAGATGGGGGAGAACACTCTGTTATTTGTTTACAAGGCCCAACTCACCGAAGTGGATGGCCTACACAGCCTGCAAGGTCTACTTTACAGTGGGATGAAGCAACAGAGCCTGGTGGAGGAATATGCGGCTGGATGGCTGTAGTAACAACCACTCTGCAGCTATCCACAGCATGACCTTGAAAACAGGGCTGTGCGGTCTATCAAGAGGGGACGTGCAGCGGCAGCCAAACAACAAAGCCCACTCCAGCTGCCAGACGGCGGCTGGGGGAATCACTTGACAGCGGGGATGCGGCATGGCCTAGCCCCGTGGAGGAACAGTATTCTCCCAAGAAAGAAAAAGACAATCAATCATGGGGTGACTGCACAGGCAGTCGCTCACACACGACAGACAGTAAAAAGCAGAGCAGCCTACAAGTGAGGAGGCTGCTGAAAGACAGAAGAAGAAGAGACTCGAATTAAAAGTATGTGATTCCAGGAAAGCGGCAAGCCGGCTTTCAGCACGAATACAAGGGAAATACAACACGATTCAGAAGCTCTTTTCTATCAACATGCTCAGCTAGACAGAGGTCTTACCGTATCGTCTTGAGTAGGAAAAAGAGGAATGGCTTCCTCAGGATGACAGTTTTAATCCCTCAGTCAAACCAGTGGGGATTTCTACATGGTATTTTTGTCAGTGTACAAATTGTTTCCTGTATAACTCTCCTTTAATTTTGTTTCGTCTATACTCCGCTAGTTCCTGGTTATAACGACGAAGCCTGCTGTATTTATTATGGCAGCATGCCGATCAATATGGATTTTAAATGTGCTTTCTTAACATCAGCACCTTCGAGAACTTCGGGAAAGTTGTTGTTGGATAAAGAATAGGTAAACTTTCTTTTGATTTGGACCGTTGACTTTCAGTAGTTTACAGTAGTTAGGGGACATCAGACTTCTGTTTATTTTTGTGAAGAGATTAGTCTGTGTCGAAAGCAAACTAGATCCCCGCTTGTACTGTCTTTGTATATTATTATACTTATTATTATTGTGGTCATATGAGAAATATCCTATGGATCTTTTAGTGCAATTTACTTATCGCTGTACAGCACAGTTCGTGCTTCTTGTTTGTTGTTTATGCATGCATGTCATGTACATAAGTTTTGAAAAGGCAACATCTTTAAAAGTCTTTTGTTTCATTAATTTACAACTGGGTCTTTTTCTGTTTATCAAACTTTTTTTTTTGTTCAAAATTGTATTTATATATAACAACGGTATTAGTTGCATTAATGGGGAAACCAATAAAAAAAAAATTGCAGTCAACATAAGGTTATGTTGAGAAGGCTTATTGTGTAAATATATATATACAGAAGTACAGTATGTAGGAGAGAGATATAAAATAATGCCTATTAAACATAAGAAATAAAGTAAATAATGCAATAGTTAAACACTTTACAGTAGAGGAACATAACATGAATGACCTAAGTTACCATTTGTAGTTTTAGACGAAATAAAATTAGATGATGTACAATTGTGGTCGAGCAGCTGTTGAGTGGCGTGTGTGGTGACGTCACGGACCAGGAAGTACCAGAAACAAAACAATGGATGGGCGGGTGAAGCTGAACGCTACTGCGCTCAGCGTATTTATTAAATAATAAAACAAAAGATTTAAACAAACAAAACACAAAACAAAAAGGCGCGTTGGCCAAACAAATAGAAACAAATAAGCGTGCTGGTTTTAGCACCAGCACGATACTTAGCAGTTGTTTTTTAAATGTAGTTTCTCTCTCCTCACTCTCTCCGCTCCCCGCACATTCCTCTGTACACTCTCCCCGCAGCACGGACAGCTGCAGGTTCTTTGTGACAGAAATATAATGAGTTCTGGTGATAAATCTTCCTCCCGACCTGTGAGGGCGCTAAAGAACGGGAGGAGAAGTATCTGGAAGGGCTGGCCTGACAGTTCGTTTCCGGGACCGGGAAGTGGGTCAGCCTGGAAGGAAGCGAGACTCTGTTGTAAGACCGTATTGATTTGACAGGTAAACGAGGGGCAGCTGCAAGTAATAAGGCAGCTGCAACCGTTTACCTAGATATCATGCGGGATTACATATAGGGGCCAGGGTAACGCTGTTCTTTTCCTTCGTTTTGGGTAAAGCTCGAGAGAGAGAAGGACTGAGAGAGGAGCTCTCAATAATAATAAAAAAGGACTGGTGACCATGTGTTCATTTTTGTTCGGGACTGTGCCCTGTTTTGTTATCCCCGTGCTTTACACATTGGTGTGTATAGCCGGGGGTTTATTAGTTGACGGTCACCAGACCTGGATTATAAATAAAGCACTTTTTTCCCACTGTATACCGTTGTCTGCCTGTCACTCCTGCATCGCATCACCGCTACACCTGTTCCCCTTCACTAGCCACTTTGCCACATTCTTATACTCTGGCCGAGGGTTTAACTAGCTGTTAATTATCTTATTACCCCTCAGCCACAGTCTGCACGAGTTTAGTAAGGATGCGTGACTGACAGCTAGTTAAATAAATCAGTAGCTGATCAGCCACGCATCCTCACAAGATTTTTAAAATATAAAAACAATAACAAGTACACAGCGCTTTTATCGTCACGAACACATGAATAGATTTAAATAGAAATAGGTGTGTGTAGTTTCATGGCATCAACCACCATGACAAATGCATGTTAAAAATACCAAAACGTTAGGAAGTTCTTTTGAGCAAAAGCTTGCTTGTTAGTACACAGCAATCTTACATTTTAGTTTCGGCTGTGCATTTTAAGTGACTTGAAACAGTGCTGAATGACATCATGTTAAAAAAATAGAGGTGATGTCAGTTGACAACTTTGTTTGGTAGCAGTGCAGCCTACTTCACTATGTACAACCAAGCAGTGGAACTTGTTGAACCACCTTATGCTGGAACAAGCTGGAATGAACTGGAATGGAGAAAGTTACACAACCTTGAGAAGGGAGAGGTGTTCTGTTTATTATTTTTATTTTATTATTTTATTTGTCTTTTGTTGTTCATTGTGCAAGTGCTTTGGCAAAACATAATTAAAGCCTTTTTTGAATTTGAGAAACTTCTATATTTTAAACAGTAAAAATAATACTAAAAAAGAAAAACATCCCCTCAGCTGATTCTGTATATCATTCACATGCTTTTGATACCCATTATGTAATTCGCAACATACAATTCCAGTGGTTCAATGAAGCATTAAGGCACGACAGGTCGGTTGACATGATGTAACCCACACACTTAAGGAGTTAAGGCACAATGGGTACAATTCTCAGAAGGTTTATTCTTATTCACACTAGCATTTTTATACCAGTATCATTGCAGAAAAGTACCGAAACAGCTGTCCAGACTGGTGTTCTTATTGGTGTCGTACCGATATATTCTATTCCGAAAAACAAATTGTTCAAGTGTGAACAGGGCTTATATGCATCTACAGAGTGCTTATTAATATAATTATCCAAACATTCTCAAAAATCTGATGGGATAATTTACAAAAAACCTCTGGTTAAATCACACAGAGAAAATGCATTGTTTAACAATTGTCTTCTAAAGGTATTATTATTATTATTATTTATTTCTTAGCAGACGCCCTTATCCAGGGCGACTTACAATTGTTACAAGATATCACATTATACATTATTTTACATTGTACAGATATCACATTATTTTACATACAATTACCCATTTATACAGTTGGGTTTTTACTGGAGCAATCTAGGTAAAGTACCTTGCTCAAGGGTACAACAGCAGTGTCCCCCACTGGGGATTGAACCCACAACCCTCCGGTCAAGAGTCCAGAGCCCTAACCACTACTCCACACTGCTGCCCGTACAGTAAGTAGGGCAGCAGTGTGGTATGTACAGTAAGAAGCCCCACCACTGTGAACACCACTACTCGTTTGGGGCATTCCGTAATAATGCTTAGGGTCTGATGTGTATGATGATGGAAGGACACACAGATGTGGCACCTCCATATACTCCCACATTACTCCTACTGTAATACAGTAAGTTGTAAGAAGCCATTGTCTTTACAGTAGCATGTTTCTACAGAACTGGATAAGGGATTTTCTAGGTAAATGAGAAGTGTGATATGCAGTACAGACATTCAGTCTCCATACACCCCCTGGGATGATAATAGTCAAGTACTGTAATCATACTGTACTTGTTAAGTTACTTTGAACAAATACTCTTTAGCAGTATCTTAGTCCTTAAGGACAGCAACAAATAAGAATACAAATAGTGGAAAATCATTGCATTTTCACTGGGTTTAGACATGCTGTAGTACCTCCTGATATTAGAAACCCAAAACAACTCTTTCTCCACATCGTCTGGCTTCTTTCGGGGGAGACTTTGTTGTAAGTGACTCTGTCTTTTACACTTCTTAGCAGACGCCCTTATCCAGGGCGACTTACAGTCGTAAACAAAAATATATTTCAAGAATCACAGTACAAGTAATAATACAATTAAGAGCAAGATAAAAAATACAATGACTTTGGTTCTAGCAAGTACAAGTATATGACAAAATACGATTCAATAACAGAGCAGATAATTGTCAGTGATAGTTACATCAGGACATCATTAAATACAATATACTACAGATTAAATAACACTTGTGACAGATTACAGTACTCTAAAGTACAGGATTAAATGCAGTAAAATAGGGGGCAGATAAGAGCAAGTAAAGCGCATTTAAGGAAGAGTGATAAGTGTCCAGAGGGAAAAAAGAGGAGTTCTACAGGTGCTGTCTGAAGAGGTGAGTCTTGAGGAGGCGCCGGAAGGTGGTCAGGGACTGGGAAGTCCTGACATCTGTAGGAAGGTCATTCCACCACTGCGGGGCGAGGGTGGAGAAGGAGCGGGCTCTGGAGGCAGGGGAGCGTAGAAGAGGTAGAGCCAGTCTTCTAGTGCAGGAGGAGCGGAGAGGTCGAGTGGGGGTGTAGGGAGAGATGAGGGTCTGGAGGTAGCTGGGCGCAGTCTGGTCAAGGCACCTGTAGGCTAGTACAAGAGTCTTGAACTGGATGCGAGCGGTGATCGGGAGCCAGTAGAGTAAGCGGAGCAGTGGAGTTGCGTGGGAGAGGCAAGGCAGAGAGAACACCAGGCGAGCAGCGGAGTTCTGGATGAGCTGGAGCGGACGGGTGGCGGACGCAGGGAGGCCAGCCAGGAGGGAGTTGCAGTAGTCTAGGCGGGAGAGTACCAGGGCCTGGACTAGGAGCAGGGTGGCGTAGTTGGTGAGGAAGGGTCGGATTCTTCATATGTTGCTCAGGAAGAATCGGCAAGTGCATGCCAGAGTGGAGATGTGCTGGCAATAAGAGAGGCAGGGGTCCAGGGTGACTCTGAGATTCTTAGCTAAGGAGGAGGGAGAGAGTGTGGTAGATTCCAGAGGAAAGGAGATAGAGAGATTAGAGGAGGGCGAGGAGGAGGAGGGAAAGAAGAGGAGGTCAGATTTAGAGAGGTTGAGTTTGAGGTGATGCGAGTGCATCCAGGAGGAGATAGCAGACAAACAGGTAGAGATACGGGAGGGGATGGTGGAGTCAGAGGTGGGGAAGGAGATGAAAATCTGAGCATCATCAGCATAGAAATGGTATGAGAAACCATAGGATGCGATGAGGGGGCCCAGGGAGCGGGTGTAGAGAGAGAACAGGAGAGGACCCAAGACTGACCCTTGGGGGACTCCTGTTGAGAGAGGGCGAGGTGTGGAGGTTGCTCCATGCCAGGTTACCTGGTAAGAGCGGTTGGAGTGGTAGGAGGAGAACCAGGCCAGAGCAGTGCCAGAGATTCCCAGGTCAGCGAGAGAGGATAGTAGAATAGAGTGATCGACAGTGTCAAAGGCAGCAGAGAGGTCGAGGAGAATTAGGACAGAGGAGAGAGAGGCAGCTCAGGCAGTTTCGTGAGTTGGTGACAGACAGGAGGGCGGTTTCAGTGTAGTGAGCAGAGCGGAAGCCAGATTGGAGAGGGTCGAGCAGAGAGTGGTTGGACAGGAAAGCAGAGAGCTGGCGGTGTACAGCCCGCTCGAGGGTTTTGGAGAGGAAGGGTAGGAGGAGACAAGACGGTAGCTCTGGAGGGAGGTGGGGTCGAGGGTAGGTTTTTTGAGGAGGGGAGTGATAGAGACTTGTTTGAAGGCAGAGGGAAAGAGTCCAGAAAGGAGAGAGGTGTTGAGAAGGGAGGAGATGAAGGGAAGTAGAGCAGGAGCAGCAGCTTGAAAGAGGTGAGTGGGGAGGGGGTCCAGGGCACACGTGGTGGGTTTGTGACCCTGGAGCAGGGAGGAGAGGTCAGAGTCTGAGAGGGGAGAGAAGGTGAAGGACGGTGAGTTAGTAGGGGATGCAGTGGGTGTAGGGGTTGGAGCGGGAAGGGGTGGGGGGGAGAGGTGTTAAAGAGTTTGCGGATATCTGAGATTTTAGAAGAGAAGAAAGACGCAAAGTCATCAGAGGAGAAAGAGGAGGGAGGAGGGGGGAGGGTTTAGGAGGGAGGAGAAGGTAGAGAATAGTGTACGTGGGTTGTTAGTGGAGGCTTGGATTACAGATTGGAAATAAGTACATTTAGCAGAGGAGAGTAGAGGAGAAGGAGGAGGGATTTCATGCATACAGTATGTAGCTGAAGGCAATCAGTACGCAATCTTCACATGCAGATTGGAGCCTTGGGTGCAATGTACAAGAAAACTATTTTGAGTCATGAAGTGGAGTACTAAAATGTAAGTTCAGCGTGACTTTTACAATTATTTCAACTATAGTGGGATCTTTATGTTTTGTATTTGAGGGAAAAAAAAAACTACCAGCAGCACAACCAGTAAACACAGGAGCACACCTTTATTGTAATCCACTCTTTAAAGGTGGCAGAGCATTTGTACAAAGTAACCAGAAGTTGTTTACATTTTCAGCATTAGTAAGCAGATGAACAATGTTTTCATTTGATCAAAACGCAATACAGTAAGCAGTAGCTTGCAATTCCTGGTCTGAGCAGTTGTTGCACTGCAGAGAAGCATGTGGGTATGTTTTTTTCTAAACTAGTGTTCAAGTAACAGAGTGGACTTGTGCTTCTAATATACTGTATGCTCCAAATTTGCTTTGTTTATTGCTTGGATTGAGATTTTTGTAAAATGCTTTCTCTAAATGTTCATTTAAATGAGCCCCCAGTCTATGATTTTTTTTTTCTAACCTACAGCTATGGCCAAAAGTTTGTCATCACTCTATAGGATTAACACTTTTTACTTTTTATGTGGGAGATATTAGTTTTTTTTGGTTTAAATTGCATACTTCAGTTTAAAGTATAGTAAAGCTACATATTGTTGCTGCTGCTTCTGTAATCCCTTAATGAACTGTTGTTCAAACTAACTTTGTACAGGTCATGATGATCTACTTTATCACGACTGATATCTCTATTTCATTAAAAAAAAAAAAAAAGCACAACTGTGGCCGACGTGTTTAGTTATTGTAATTAGAATCCAAATTATATAAATTTAACATCAAGGCTGGGGTTATTTAGATCTAACACTGTTTAGATTTTTAAAATAAATGCTATATTCAGTGTGGGTCCTGATTTTTTGGTTCTGAAAGGCTAATTTCCATTCTGCTCTCTCAAATTTGAAATAACTTTGCATGAATATTTGTTATTCCAATAATAATTGCTAAACACTGAGGATGGCCGCTTGAGGACGAAACGTTCATTTGTTCATGGGCAGCAGTGTGGAGTAGTGGTTAGAGCTCTGGACTCTTGACCGGAGGGTTGTGGGTTCAATCCCCAGTGGGGGACACTGCTGTTGTACCCTTGAGCAAGGTACTTTACCTAGATTGCTCCAGTAAAAACCCAACTGTATAAATGGGTAATTGTATGTAAAAATAATGTAATATCTGTATAATGTGATATCTTGTAACAATTGTAAGTTGCCCTGGATAAGGGCGTCTGCTAAGAAATAAATAATAATAATAATAATTTGTTTATTTATTTTTTATCTTTATCTTCCGTAATCAATGAATAAAGAGTACAAATAAAGATGAAGACATTCTGACATCATTTGATTTTGTTTTTGTATGAGTCATCCAATACGCTAACAGCTTAATGATTTGCTGCCAGGGCGACACGCCTGATTTGTAGAACTTGAGAAGAGAATTTAATGAAGCGCAAGAGTATGTGAAAATAGTTTTACAGAAGGCATCAACATACAGTAAAGGGCTGATCAGCCTCCCTGGCTCCACTCCACAGTGTCATTTAATGTGAGTAAGATTGGGAACACGGTATGTTGGCTGTATAATTTGTGTAAAATATAAAATGGATCAAATATTGATGGATACATTTGAATGTAGGATTTCTAAGTGAACTGTGTTTTTTGTGGCACAAACAAAATAATTCATAAAAAACCATGACATGCATTTTTCTTTCTGTCATGATCACTGATAACAAAATAACCATCTTGATCTCCCAGTTTCTAAGACGTATAATGTAATCTAATCTGAAAGTCTACTAGTCCGAGGCACCAAGTACTATCCATGTAATGCAGCTTGCTTACAGTAGTCAGCAAAAGAGAAGGCTAGGTTATGAAGTTAAACCTCAGAGCTGTGTGCTTCAAATCAAATGTATATACTAGTAGCTGCACACTACATGATTCACAGAACAGTGCAGATGCTCATTTATGGAAATTATTACAGTGGTATAGCCAAAATGCCTAGCTGGGTGCCTGAAATGGAAAAGTTTAAAACAGAATGAATTAATTCTCAGCTACAGAATGTTTGTTAATGAATGTAATGAAGTAGCAGTAATTTAGCATGTAATTAACTCCTCTACACTTTTAATGTCTAAAGGTGAAAGACATTGTTGCACTGTTTTAAAACACAAAGGGGGACTCTATTTTTGTTGAATCCTTGAAACGTTTGTCATTGAACTGAAGTTTCTTGTGTTTCTCAATTTAAATTGTATGAGTCATATCCTACTAAAAAAATGTGTCATACAGTTTATTTCATATGGTTATTTGGTTTGTTTTTTACAAAAAGGTGTAGGCTGGGATATTTTTTAATATGACTTTGTCATTCCACATTAATCGGGGTATGTAGCAGGGCAGAGGCTGCGTGTAAATATATGGCACGGCAGAACCCTGCCGATAAATGGATTGTGTTATGATTTGAAAAATAATGGTTTGATTGTGCTATTGTATAGTTTAATATGGTTTGGCAGTGGCGATGTTAGCAGCTTGTCTCTGCCAGACTACATCCTGTGAGAATGTGTGGTCGGCAGCTAATGATTTATTCACAAATTGGCTGTCGGCCACGCATATTAAAACTCTTGTGCATAATGCGGCCATCTCCGAATTGATTTAATGATTGCTAATTCGGAGATGGCCACGTGTATATAAGCTAGTCGTTGTCTGTGTTTGGGGTGGGTGTTCAGAAAGGAGGAACGTGAATGAGAGAGCGAAGGAGGTAAAAATTTAAAAGAACATTTGCTACGACCAGCACGATACTTGTTTGGTGTCAGGGTTATGTTTTTGTGATTTGCTTTTGTTCAAACTGTTTATTTTGGCTCTGTGAGCTGTGTTTTTGAATGTCCTTTTGATTTATTTTTGATATAAATAAACACACTGTCACACGTGGTGTTAGTATTGTGATCTGGCAACAGCGCCTCCACAAACCCATGCCAGGTACTGCGGGTACACATTTCTTTGGAAGAATTGGGTTTTTGTGAAGAAAGAAAGAAAAGAGCATGGAGAGGTACAAGAGGTGGCTGAGGACCCCACCCTCCCTGTGGCTGAGAACGGAGGGGAGGCACCTGCTGGGGGACAACCACCTGGATATCCTCATGGATTTCATCAGCCTGAAGCCCGAGGTCCAGCTGGGGATCAGCAGAGGATATCCAGGGCTGAGGAAAGCCGTGGAGCGAATGACGGAGATAGTGGAGAGGGTCTAGGAGGAGTGGGAGGTGGAGCAGTCCTAGTTGGCCTGGGCCGGTCCCAGAGTGCTCCTTTTGCCTGTGCTATGGCCATGAGGAGGAAAGCTGCCCGGAGGCCGACTGGGACAAGGACACGGACTCGGAATGGGAGGAGCCCGAGTGTCCAGCGGCCAAGAGGGGAGAGCCCGAGAGTTCAGCATCCAAGAGGGGCGAGCCAGAGAGTTCAGCACCCAAGAGGGGAGAGCCTGAGAGTTCAGCGGGCAAGAAGGGAGAGCCCGAGAGTTCAGCAGGCAAGAGGGGAGAGCCAGAGAGTCCAGCGCCCAAGAGGGGAGAGCCCTAGAGTTCAGCATCCAAGAGAGGAGAGCCCGAGAGTTCAGCGGGCAAGAGGGGAGAGCCCGAGAGTTCAGCACCCAAGAGAGGAGAGCCCGAGAGTTCAGCACCCAAGAGAGGAGAGCCCGAGAGTTCAGCGGGCAAGAGGGGAGAGCCCGAGAGTTCAGCGGGCAAGAGGGGAGAGCCCGAGAGTTCAGCGCCCAAGAGAGGAGAGCCTGAGTGTCCAGCACCCAAGAGGGGAGAGCCCGAGAGTTCAGCACCCAAGAGAGGAGAGCCCGAGAGTTCAGCGGGCAAGAGGGGAGAGCCCGAGAGTTCAGCGGGCAAGAGGGGAGAGCCCGAGAGTCCAGCGCCCAAGACGGGATAGCCTGAGCGTCCAGCACCTCTACTCCATTGCATTAATGTGCAGCAGTGGTTAGGGCTCTGGACTCTTGACCGGAGGGTTGTGGGTTCAGTCCCAGGTGGGGGACACTGCTGCTGTACCCTTGAGCAAGGTACTTTACCTAGATTGCTCAAGTAAAAACCCAACTGTATAAATGGGTAATTGTATGTAAAAATAATGTGTAAAAAATAATGTGATATCTTGTAACAATTTTAAATCGTCCTGGATAAGGGCGCCTGCTATGAAATTAATAATAATAATAATAATAATAATAATAATAATAATAATAAATTAACTTAAAGAGCAGCGTTGTATGTGTATGACATCAGTAATGTACAACAACAAAGACATTTCACGTACTGTACTGTATATACTGTAGCTCTCTCAAGACAAGTCCTCCCACAAAAATAAATGTATATATCTTGATCAGCTATAGAAACCTCCACTCATAACCAATTAGCTAAGTATTAGAACATGCTCTGAACAAGTGTGCCTTCAGGCAAGAATTAAAATCTATTCTTGTTGTTTATAATATCTTTGATAGGTATTCAACTATGAAGAAGGGGTCCATCAAATTTTGGGTGGTGGTTGTGGCTGCTTTGAGCTTGAGCTATAGCACTTTTATCCTGACCAAGGTGTCCTTTGCATCACATAGGTAAGAAGTCTACTCACATGAAAAAGGTTTCACAGTTATTTTTGTCTTGGGTAATTAATTTACTTGTGAAATGTTTTTTTTATGGTTGTGCCGGCATGGTTACGATTAAACTTCATGTCTCATTTTCAGTTTATAGCATTAAAAGTCTTGTTAAAAGTAATTTTAAAATGTAAAAGTGTAGGTTGTTTTCATAAAGCGTTAATCAACTGCTGTTCAGCCCATCTAAGCTCGCTCAGTTCTTAGAAGCTGATTGGACTCAAAACTTTGTCAAGTTGGGTCTTAAAGGATCCAAGTAATTCTGCCTCAACAAACATTTCTAGGTAACTTATTCCATACCATCACAGTCTCTGTGTGAAAGAGTGTCTCCTTCCCTCTGTCTATCTCCACTTACTTGCCAACTGTATTACAACATTTTCAGAGACCTCAAACTGTCATGCATGGAAGGGGTTCTTAACTTAAGGACAACATATTTTTTGTAAAGCACAACATGAAAAATATTGTCCGGAGAATATGTGTCCAGTACTGGGTGATGGTACATCCAACATGATAAATAAATGTTAGAAACCCTAACCTACTTCAATGTTACAAGATAAATTTATGTAAACACTACAAATAAAGAGAAAACAGAGAGGGTATATTTTTTCTATTTAATCTCACTTATGATTTGGAATATTTCCAGATACATGCAGCTTGTTTAATATATAACCATCTTCATATCTGTGTTAAATATGCTTGTACACAGCATTCACAATGTATCTGCAAATTGAATCCACAATATGACCCATATGGAATATTATGGGCCTTATGGACCCTAATATTTATTTCATATGTTGAAAATATATGGTGCACCATATATTTTCATTAGTCTGTAATTAGTCATATACAATAAATATATGGATTACAGACTAAAATATATCTGTATATGAAAAATATAAGGATCATACTTTTCTACCATATATTAAAAATATATGTTTGTTCCATAAGGGGATTAACACCAAATACAATTATTTGGTCAACGTCTAAGACCTAACCTGCAATCATTATTCAGTTAAAGTTACTATACCTGGTGCTGTTTTTTCTTATTACAACCTGCTTTACTGTTTTTGAATGCTGTGCTGTCATGCATTTCCATGTATAAAATGTTTTATACGGTGCACAGCTGAAAATAAGACGTTAATGCAAATGACACAATACAACATTTCGGAAATGACTTAACACCTTCTGTCACTTGTTTTTAATAAGCAGATTAAAAAAATGTGCAAAGGCGCTTCTCGTCTTTTGGTGTGATTCCTGACCGCTCTGGTGCGTCCATTCTTTCTTTAAACAGACTCTGGAGCGATATTGAGAGGAACGGTAAACTTGTTTGAAACTACCGAGAGTCTCTATACAGCTCAAAGAGTTTAGCTGTTTTTACCATGTTGCAGTGGGAAAAATTAAATCACTTAGAATTATCATCTGTACCAGTATCAAAAGTCTGAAACTTTCTTACATCAAATGTGAAAAAAAAACGTAAATACCTCTTATACACAATGAGATATAAGTCGTCAAACTAAGGTAAAATTATTCTTCTTCTTCTTCTGTCTACTTTTTAAGGGTGTGTAGCGACTTTTCAAACAGAAAAGCTAAATAACTGGACATCTACCAATCATGTGATTCCACATGTTGGTCAAGGTCAAAACAAACCAGGGTATGCAAGCAGTTTGATATCCACACCATTTATATTAAACAAATTATTTATGTTTTAAAATAGCACATATCGCAAGAAAAAAAAAATACAACTTGCAACATGATGTTCTTGAAGAGCACACGACCTTAGCCCGCTGCGCCACTGCGCAGTTGTTGAAATGCGTTCATTTTTTAAGCTTACAACCAAGCCTGACCAGCTTTCCTGAAAACAACAAGGTTCTGCTCGATTCTAGAAATTTTCGATTTCCTGTTTGAAAATTTATAGTTTCCTGTTTGTTTGGTAGATACCATAGAATGGAATTGTACACAGGAGTGGCATGTAGCTTCCTTGTCTAAATCTCTGATTTCTGTTAAATTGTAGTTCCTCGTTTAATTAAAAATAAAGGAAAAATGTATTTGGTAGAAATAAATAAATTATTTAAACAATGCATAGAGAAATAAATACATTTAGAAATAAATATTTTTAAATAAATAAATGTAGAAATGTACATGTTTATATTATAAATGTATAAATAAATTAATAAACAGCAATCTAGAAAACTACATGTCATATTAATTGATTTGGCTGATGCGTTTATCCATAGCAATTGACATTTATATACCTATATAAAAAGTACAAGTTTCATGTAAAATATATATATAGTGAGGAACGGTAGTTCCTCATACAAGTTAGAAAAACTTGTCGGAAACTGCCGATATTTAGTTATACATAGGGCCACGGAAAATTCAGGGTACTTTGGTAAGTTTCTATTGCAAGTTGCCTAAAATTAATAGCGCATCAAAGAGTGTCATCGAAGTTGAAACATTTAATGGCAGCTACTGAGTCAACATTTACATTGCAACGTTTAAAACAATCTTTTAAAATGTAACAAACAAGGGTCATTTAAATGTGTTGGCTGAAAAAAGTAACAAGCAGACAAAACTTATTAAAACAAAAAAAGTTTGGATGACAAATTCGGCAACATGGTCGAGTTTTATAAACATTTAAAACTTGTATACAGTAATTAAACGGACTGTGTTGTATAGCGTTATGCTGACTTTGAAAAACAAAATGTGAAAAACAGGGTTAAGTGCAAGTGACAAAACCACACTACACACACTAAATTATATATGACGTTATAAACCACATAACATCATGCTACTTGAGCGAATCAACCTGTACAAAATAATCTGAAGAACAGGAGAAATCGTAAATCGTATGCGACTTTTTATCTATCTCGCGTGTTGTGCACACACAAACACACACACACACATATACCACACACGCTCACACACACACACACGCTCACACACACACACACAAACATACACACGCTCACACACACACACACACACACACACACACACACACACACACACACACACAAATAAATAATCTGGCCCGTGAGCAGAAAACTAGTTATTTGTTGAAGGCCAGCATGGGCAGCAGTGTGGAGTAGTGGTTAGGGCTCTTGACCGGAGGGTTGTGGGTTCAATCCCAGGTGGGGGACACTGCTGCTATACTAAAATAAATAATACATAAATAATAATAATTGTGGATCTTGTTGCAGTTTCAACACTCATGGTTTGTCTTTGTGGTGTAAAAACCTGTCCATAACTGCTCGTTCTGCATCCACAGAGTTTGGTGGAATTGACAAAAAACAGAGTGCAATTTTTGCCATGTTTCGGAATCTGATTTCATACCTCATCCAGAAATCAACAATATTGACAATTTTCAGGGTAGGCAGTCAAATACATGATTTCCGTGAAATTGTGAATTGTCTGTGGCCTTATATAACAAGACACTAGTGATCCGTCGCTTGCTGCATCTGTGGAGTAGCGGTTAGAGCACTTTGTTTTTGAACTGGACGGTTGTGAGTTCAATCACATGTGGGGTACACATTGCTGCTTTACCTAGATTGGTCCAGTAAAAAACCTGACTGTATAAATGGGTAATTGTATGTCACAATTGTAAGTTGGCCTGGATAAGTGTGTCTGCTAAAAATAAAATAGTAATAATAATAATAATAATATGCGTGATTGGTTAGTACTTGGATGGGAGACTGCCTGGCAATACCAGGTACTTCAAACTTTTCTTTCAAGTTTTACTTGTTTAATTAACAAATAGTAGATTAAGCAGCAAAAATGAGCTGATTTACTTTTAATTTATTGATGCCCGCTTGCTTACACTCGTCTTAAATAATTCCCACCTCACTTTGCTCGCCTTAAAAAAGATTCCCGGGTCGCATTTGCTCGCCAGCTACTCACTACTATTCTCCACCACAGAGATAACACGGACATAAACAAACAAGATAGCTGCTTCTGCATCCAGCGCTCAAAGAATATCATGGACATTTGCAGAGTTTTTTAGATGTTATAGTAATAAAATAATGACTTGGATCGCATTATTGAGGAGTTTGGTGATAAAACGAGTGATTAGGAGATGATTTATTGGTATGAGGAGTTATGTGAAAAATACACTGAACAAGCGGTGGGGCGGGGCTGGAGATGCAGTACTGAGTGTCCTGTTGATATGCAGTGCCCTTTAAACCTGTTTTACTGTGAAAAAAAATACTTTTAAACAGCGTGTCTAACATAAACTGCTCGTGTGAAAATAAATTGGACCTGACGCACTGAATAAATGGACCGCAAACGGAATTAATCGCTATTGAAATAATTGCATAAGAGAAGTTATAAATATATTTATTTCACACCTCCACCCGCTGTTTTAATTGCAATTGGATCATTCCAGACACCGCCTGATACATGAGCGCAACAAACTCAGCAATGCATTGATCATTAATACATTTTAAAAACAAAACATCAGTCACAGCATGCATTATATTCGGGACAGGACATTTCAATTTGATGAGAATAAGCAGAGTGTAACATTGTGGCGGAGTGTCCCGCCCCTATGTATTATTATTTGTATTTTTGTTTGCGGCGCGGATAAAAGCGCCGCGTCTTTTGTTATTGTTTTTTATTATTTATAGTTAAAAACCCTGTGAGGATGAATGACTGATCAGCTACTGATTATTTAACTAGCTGACAGTCATGCATCCTTACCAAACGCATGCAGACTCTGGCCGAGGGGTAATAAGATAATTAACAACTAGTTAATCCCTCGGCCAGAGTATAAGAACCTGCAGCTGTCCGTTCTGCTGGGGTGGAGTGTACAGAGGAGAGTACGGGAGAACACGGGAGAGCGAGCAAAAACAATTGCTATATTTAATATACTTGTTGCTGTTTATTTGTTTGGCAAACGCGCCTTTTTGTTTTGTTGTTTGTTTAAATCTTTTATTTTTGTTTTGTTTATTAATAAATACGCTGAGTGCCGTTGCACTCAGCTTCACCCGCCCATCCATTGTTTTGGTTTCTGTACTTCCTGGTCCGTGACGTCACCACTGCGAGCCAGCCTGTCACAGACATAAACAGAACTGACATTAAATTTGACTGTATTACGGATACATCTGTCTTCTTTTCTTACATTTACACTGCAAAACACGAGGCTGAAGTTGGCTTCTTATTTGCCAGCTTCTTATTCGCCCAGCTTCTTATTCGCAAGCTTTTAAGTGCATAAATGTATTTGTCTACGTTGAAGAAGTAGCCTTGAATTTAATTGGTTAAATCACGTTGGGCCATCGATTTCTCTGCAGGTACCTGAAAAGGGGCAACCCTCCTGCAAGCCCCACTTGTATTTAGCCCGGCCCAACGTGGTTTACTGGGGCAGAACAGAGGGCAAAACATGCCACATGCCAATTGCACAGCTTCTTCACTGGAAAAAGCCTTGCATTTAAAGGGTTAAATCACTTCGGCCTGCCGATTTCTCTGCCGGTACCTGACAAGGGACAAGTGGGGCTTGCAACCCCTTTGCAAGCCCCACTTGTATTTAGCCTGGCCCAACGTTGTTTACTGGGGAAGAACAGCGGGTAAATATGCCACATATGCCAATTGCTCAGCTTCTTATTCAATCTTTATGTATCTATGTTGAATAAGTAGCCTTGCATTTAACGGGTTAAATCACATCGGCCCGCTGATTTCTCCACAGGTACCCAGCGAGGGGCAACCCCCTCTGCAAGCTACACCTGTATTTAGCCCGACCCAACGTGGTTTACTACGGCAGAACAGCAGGTACACTTGCCACATATGTGGCATATTTACCTGCTGTTCTTCCCCAACTCATTTATAGAAATGACAAATGGGTAATGATTCCTGGTAGCAAATGTAGACAATGCAAAACTTCTCCATTCATGAAACGTGAACTTATTCAATCAGTAGGGAGACAGTCCAACTTATGCTTTGGGAAACCAAACCAGACGGGACCGTTACAAAATGACACAATGCTAAGTTTACTGCTGTGCAGAAGAGCACAATTACTGTGGACAACAGGAATGACCAATTAGCTTCCATTATCATACACCAAGGTCAGGGTGTTACTTCAGGACACTATGTGTCTGTTCTTGCTGTGGGTGCTACTGGAAAATGGGTGCAGGCAAATGATGCACTTATTGAAGTCAAACCATGGTCAAGAAATGCAAACGAAATGTATATGGCCTTTTATGAAGAGATCTAATGCTTTACAAATGCCTTCGCCTAAGTTCATAACACCACTATATCAAGGAGAATAATGTTTTTTTCCAGCATTAAAATGTGTTAGTATACTACCCTTTAGCACGGACATGCATATGTACCTTTTGAACCATTCATAACATTGTAGTTTTGTACCTACGTAAATATCAATATATCAATACCTACCAAAATAGACATATTGTTTTCACCACTCATGCAACTATAAGAATACAATGTTTACACTTTCAATACTATCCAAAAGTCCCTTCTACCATTATTTTACTTTCAAATCTTTTATCATTACTATCTTGTAATGTCTGTCTGTCTATTTACCATACACATTCTCGAATATCTTTCCCTTGCTTTATTCATTATTTGATGAAGTAAAAAAAGTGAGAAGTGATATCTATAACAAAAACATTGTCAATGTAAAAAAAAACAAGTTAGAAAAACGCAACAGCCATTTAAGGGTGTGATATCAAACACAATTGTCCAAGTTAGGAGAAGTAATTAGGCCAATCTTGTCAAGCAGCAAGCAAATAGGCACAATTGGAAAGGTGCTGGAGCCCAAGTTTTTGTTATAGATAGGATATACATTGACTGCAGTGCAGGACAGTTTCAGTCTCTGTCAGCCACATGTAATACCTGAACACTTTAGGTAAGTTTGAGCAGTCTTTTATAATTTATATGCAAGCATTTTTTAGACTACACTGAATAGTTGGCTTTATCCATTTATAATTTTCTTTTCAAGGATTAAAAAAAAGAGCAACCCTTTTCTGTGTTTTTCTGATGTTAATGGCTCAACAAAAGACACAAGCCTTGCAAACCATCAATTACCATATGGAATTCAAAAATCAGGTAAGGTTATTTTATTACTTGATTTTTTGTTTTTTTGCTTTTCATTTTAAAACCACTTTGGATAACCTGAATTAGTACTGGCTGTTTTTACACTTCAAGATGTAGATTTAGAAGGGCTAGAAACTGTTAGCAACAGGAAGCATTATGTGGTTGAAACCCACGATGCTGTTCTCCATTTAAAGACATTAGCAGATGGCCAATGAATATTTCCTCATTTATTACCGCTGCATCACTTGTTGTTCCTTGTGAAACTACTTCGGATACCTGCCAAGTGTTTTTTTTAACAGCATCTGTCAGACCTGCTGGTTGATCCAGTACAACTGAAGCACTTACAACAAGGAAATGTTATCGAGCAAGGAAAGCATGTCTCTTAGTACACTATATACGCATTCTAGCTATTTTTTGACAAGAGCTTTTGTATTTTCCTTTTATAAAGTTCTAAACTCTATGACTTGTAGTTAACACTGGGCTGGGCCATGTCTCTCAACCAGCTCTATGCTGGAAATGTTTTTGACATACCTCTAAAACGTGATATTGATTTGTGTTGCTGCCAGCAGAGATCTGATTTAAAGGATCCAAAAAACAATAAATCAAGTTCAGCTGAAGGCATAAATAGAAGGAAAACTGTTTTTTTAAAGCACAAAAATAAATATTTCACTGATTAAAATATTTCAGTATTTACTGATATTGAAATTATATTTGTATTTATATACTGAACTTTTAAAAATTGTTTTATTGACAAATGTAATATGGCTTTCAGATGGAGCAAACTGGTGGTTTGTGAATGCCTGGTTCTTGTGCTGCTTGTAGAAAAAACGTGTATTGTGTGTACAAGTTGTTCATGGTATTAAAGGAGCTGCACACATAGCTAATGAAACAAGCGTATCAGTTATATTCTTTCTCCCACAGCAACTAGCTGTCAGTAACAGGAGTCTTATGTTTCTTTGTTTTGTCCTCCCAGAATCAGCATTTGCGACAGTCCTACACATCTTGAAAGGATGTGACCTTCCACTTGAAGTAAAGAAGTGGGTAATGAGTTATATTGCTTGGCTAACTAAATTGTAAGGGTTGGAAAGCGTTGTCTTTACAGAGCTACTATGTTTTTTGTGTCAGTTCTTTTAGTGTATACCTACAGTAAGCAGCAATGAAACAAAGTACTGTTGTAAAAACAGGTGATGAGGCAAGCAATGGTTATGATTCACTGACGTGCAGTAGTTTGCTGCTCTCAGACGTGCATTGTACCGGGGCTGCGCCTGAATGCAATACATGTGTGTTACTGCAAGTAAACTCACAAAATTTACTTTATAATTTGGGAGGTATATTGATTCAGAATAGAAAAAAGATTTTTATTACAATATGCACTCCATTAAATTACCCAATATTTACACTGAGCACATTCTGAAATGTTCTAGCCTGAAAGAACACTCATTGTGAAATTTACTATATTATATATGTTTGTACTAATATAGCTCTGTCATGCAAAGCAGTTTTGTTGTTGACATAAGCATGTCAACAGCTCATTGACCTTCTGTTGTAAATAAATCATTGGTAATACAAATACTATTAAAATACTATTAATGCCTACTAAATAAATAAATAAATAAATAAATAAATAAAATAATTTCTTTCAACAGAAACAAGTGCAGGAAGTGTGTTGTTGTCGGCAATGGCGGAGTCCTGAGAAATAAGATGTTAGGCAAACGTATTGACTCTTTTGAAGTTGTAATAAGGTAATTATGAGTGTTCTCCATTAGAAATGAAGTGCATGTTGTCCATGCTGTACCAAGGTCTCTGCTAGTAACCCTCAAGTTCTGGCTGCAGTACATTAACATCAACTAACCAATGAAACATATCTTTGGGGTCCTTTTTGGTGGTGTTGCACACTAAATCCAGGCATGCATAATTGGGTTTAAAGCAGACTGTAACACTGGTCAGGGCAGCACGTTGACATTTCTCTGCTTAGGAAGTCAGTCAATGTGGTGATGCCATTGCTTAACTTCTTCAGTGTATCAATGTCCTGCACATGTGTGTGGGTGTGTGTGGTGGTTTCCTGTATCACTTGCACAATTTTGCTTTGCCTGCCGTCAGGGCCCTATGGACTCGCCTGTAAAGGGGAAACCTTTGCAATAAGCTACATATTATAGGGCTATATAGGACGACAGACACACATCATACAAAAGGGAGAGGTCATAGGCAAAAAAAACAAAACACTAATAGACGTATCCCCCCAACGCAACAGCACACGACCATCATGACAGTAAACAGACATAATGAAGCGTTCTGTCACGTCGCAAACACACTATCACCTGATTATGTTGGCCAATCAAAGTCTGATTATTGTGGCTATTGCTGGGCGTAAAAACTACTAGCTTGATCATAAACGAAATTGAAATACTTACACGATATTTTTAGTGGTATACAAAAAGCAAAAATAGCAAAAGTGGGTCAGATGAGGCAGAGGATGCATAGCGCTGCAAATACTATTGCATTGAGGTACATGTTTGCGCTGACAAGAACATACTGAAAAATAAGCGACACATTAAACATAAACAATAAAGTGAACTGAGAGACAAGCAAGTCATTTATGCGGCTTTTACACACACTTGAATAAAAAGAAAACACAGAATAAGTGTGTTAATGAGTTTGTCAGAGCACTGTGCTTTGCTATGTATCGATGACCTCGTGCGACAGTACTGTCTGTCCATCAGCTAAAACACTGCCTAACACCGACGATAATCGTAAATATTTGAGAGAAAATGGTGATGCTGTTTAGTTGGTAAACGCATTAATGGAAATGCCTGGTGTGATTTCTGACACGTTAATTCGGTGTCTTTTTTAAAATTATTTTATTTATTTATTTATTTATTTATTTATTTATTATTTTTACCGATTGTATCCCTATTTAATATATGTAAAATAAACTCTGAAAGAGATAAAACAAAACAAAACAAAAAACAACAACAAAAAAAAAAACACGCGGAACACTACATACATGCTACCTAGGACGGAGCTGAATCCAAATTCTGAGCACACCCCTAATAGTGGTGGTACAGGGCCATGCCCTCCGTACCCATCCTCTTCTAAGCGTTAGATTAGACCAGTTCAAAACAAAACTATTGTGAAAACCAGGCAAGATGAGCAGATCTTACCAGACTCCGTGATTTGTATTTTGTTTGCTTTTTTTTCGTTAGGATAAACAGTGGCCCTGTGCGTGGGTACGAGAGTGATGTTGGGAAAAGGACCACGTTCAGACTGTGCTATCCTGAATCCATCTTTAAAGATCCCAGAGATGCTGATCCAGACACAACTGTAGTCATCATCCCATTTAAACCACATGATTTAAGATGGGTGACTGATGTACTACTACACAAACCAGTGGTAAGACATATATCATCATACATTGTGACATACCTCCAATTAAAATGAAAGCCATCAGTGCAAGTTGTATTCATTTATATAGTCTTGCATGTGATGTGTTGTCTCCATGAGCCCGAACAAATTGCCTTCAAATAACAAATTACCGACTGTAGTGAAAACAAGACTCAAGTGATGTACAGTAAATAGAACTTAAATTATGTATGTGAAAGCATTTCGATCTTGTCAGATATTTTCCACTTTTCACATTGTAAAGTGTGCAAAAAAGATTATTAATTGCATATTAATTATTATTATGTTACTTTAACTTTGAATTGGATTTTTACTTTCTGCAGACTGCCACTTAGTAGATAAATGCAGTAATTGTTCATTCTTTGAATGGCATATTTCTATGGCATTGTACACATTCAAATTAAGTTGTGTAAAACCTAATTGTATTAAATGTTTTAATTATTTAAACCCATACTATACCACAAAACACTTATTGTTGAAATATAACAAGTTTACTGCAACTGTGTTTGCTTTTCTTTCTGCACAGCTAAAGGGCTTTTGTCTGAAACATCCTGATATATATATATATATATATATATATATATATATATATATATATATATATATATATATATTAATCATTTAAAACTTTTGTGAACATCCCCCATTTTCTTCATTTGTTTCATTTTTGTACACTGCATATATATATATATATATATATATATATATATATATATATATATATATATATATATTGTAGCACAGCGGGGAGGGGGTTGAAATCCTCCCCGCAGTAAAATGTGTAGTTTTGTTAATGGTGGAAGGGTTTTGTTAATTGTTTTATTACTAATTATCCCCTGCACCTGGTAGCCATTGTTAAATTAGAACCAGGTGCAGGGTATTTAAGAGAGGCAGTCAGTTTGCTCAGGGCTGCTGTGTGGAGATCCCGCTTGGTTGTGTGTACAAGTGTAGGAAGAAGAAAGGTAGAGTAAACCTGTGTGGTTTGTTTTGTATCGGTAAGCAGCTTAGCTGCCCGATGGTCAGTCAGGGACTGTATTCTGTTTAGTTAGTACTCCTTTGAGGATTTTGTTTGTTTGTTTGGGGTGCTTATGAATAAATATACAGGCCCTGTCCTGTTTAAATAACATCTGTGGTCCAGTAAAAGTTTATTTTTCATACAAGAAGGTCCCGAATTGTAGCAAGGTAACCCCACTTTGTTACTATATATATATATATATATATATATATATATATATATATATGTGTGTGTGTGTGTGTGGATAGTAGCTATATTTACACTGTGGCCCATGCTTAAAAAAAAAAAGCCCATCAACAGTCCAAAGCACCTTTGACCATTGTTTTAGTCCAATTCTGTGTTCTTGTGCATTTTTTAGCCTTTTAGTCTTGTTCCCCTTTCTTAACAGAGGTATTTTTACTGCAACACATCCTTTAAGTCCTGATTTCAAGAGTGACCTTCATACTATTGATTTGATGGACAACGACACCTGTGCCTTCTGCCAGTTCTGTTGTCAATTCAACGCCTGTCTTCTTTCTATTCCTTAAGGATATTATCTTCAAGTATTGCTCATCCTTTTTAGACAGCTTTTTGAATCTTCCAGTCCTGGGTTTGTCAATTACAGATAATGTTTCTCTGTACTTCATGATTATGCTTCGGATACCACACCTTGAAAATCAAGTGGTGCAAGCTATTTCACTCAATGTGTTTCCTTCTTTATGCAAGTCAAGGTTGTTATAATAGTAGAAAACACTAGTGGAGGCTTTGAGTAAATTGTTGATGCTCATAATGCACCAGAGTAGAAAAATGCAACATGTCTAAGACTTTTGCATAGCAGAGTCTGTGTTTGTGTGTGTATGTGTGTGTGTGTGTGTGTGTGTGTGTGTGTATCTATAATGTATGTAAAAATATATATATATTGTAACACGACTACAACTCCCTCTGGTTCGTGGCCCCTTTTCCTTTTTTTTCGCCTGCACGCACTTGCAAGCGGGCTCTTCACACAGCAGCCCCAAGTACACTGGCTGCTTTCTTTTTATACCTGGCAGCTGGCCTTAATTTGCAATAACAAGGCCAACTGCC